>NC_045619.1:135186472-135501972 GCF_009829155.1 Mustela erminea
AGATGACATGTTGTAAAGCTGCTTGTTTCAAGCTCCTGTTTGTTGTCAGATGGAATGCTGGGTGTAGGCTGGTATGGTTCATACTCGGGATCTAGCCTGAAAGACATGTTTTTACCCTCAACAAACATCATCTTTGTTTGGGTATCTGTAGTCCGTGTAACCACAGAAAGGTCTTTTCTTCTCCCCTAGAAACGTTTTCTTTCTTGTACTTGTTTCACAAAGTGTTTAAAGCAGAGCTGCCTTCCACTTTTCGGTTTCAGTTTGTTGCAAGAATGTGTGAGGCACCACCTAACACTCCTGGTGTGCTTGAGAACTGTAAAATAATAATGAGATTTTGGAGGAGATAAGTCTACTCTATGAGGACTGAAGCTGCTGGTCATTCCCAAGGCCAGACCAATTGTCTAACAAAGGGTAAAGTACTTCTTGCATTGCAATAGTTGATTTATACATAATAATTATCTGTCAGACCGTACGGGAGGAAAAATGTCTGTTGTCAATTTTGTTTTAGTGGATTGATTTTGAAATTTAATAACTTTGACTGACTTGTTCATTACAACTTGGGATTAATTGAGTGATACTGAGTTACAGTGCCTGCTTTTAAAAGATGCCATTCAGGAGGATGCTTGCTTCTTAAAAGTTCTTGTGTTTAAAGGGAATTAGATGTCTTCTTAAAATGTTGTAGCTGTCAGTTTTTTATATGTGTCTTAAGACGCAGTAGCTGTCATTATCTTCCATAAATTTGTACCCAGGTATGTTTTCCTGTATACTTGAGTATTTAATCCAATGTCTTTTGATTTTTACTGCTTCAGATATGCCTCTTTTACTTTGGAACATTGTTACGTTAGATGGGAAGTCAATAAAAATAACTTGATTTAATTTGGCTTGTGTAAAGTAATAGAGATTTCTTAAATTTAATAATGGCATGTGATTTAAGTACTGAGTAACACAACTGTCTTTGTTAAATAGGTGCCTGGAATTTTGTGCACACTTGCGCCCAGACACAAGGCAGCTGCTGATATCCCTTTGTAATCAATGTTTTAGGGCACTCTTTGTTCTTGCAATGGAATTTCTAAATAAGCACTCAAAATGAAACCAAAGGGAGGATTCTGGTATGATTCTTAATAAACTTCTCAACTACAGATCAGAGATTATGAAACAATATAACTACAGTGAAGTCTGCATAGGGATATTACTTCTTACTCTAAAGATTATTGCCTCACAATGTGGATTACTAAATTATGTTTCTACTACTCCCTCTTGGAAAGAATTGGCATTTAGATGTAGTCTCTTCAAAGAATCAGGTTTGGCTGTATTTTATAAAATCAATTTGACTTCAGATCCATGGTGTTTTTTTTTTAGAACACATTTGTCAACATTATAGAATTTTCTCTCCACAGGGAAATGCAATGATAAGAAATTTCTAAAGGAATTTAAAGATTTAGAACTGACTTTCTTTGATTTAGAGCCATGTCAACTACTCTAATCACATGAAAGTACATGATCTTTCTCTCATAAAATTAAGATAGAATTTCATTCAGTTCCAGTATGGCCTGTTACATGGTTAGGTTTTCCTTTCCCGAAATCTCTAGACTAGAGATCATCTGTGGAAAGCTTGCTATCTTTCAGTTCACCACAATGATGCTTTCTCGCGATACTCTGCATCTTATCAGCTCCATACTGTTTCTAGTTTTTGTCTTTATACTTTTAAACCTGTCCTTGTTAAGTAGGAAATAGGGTTCAGACTCTAGGACTGGTAGCAGGAATGAAGGTGGTATTGACCATATTCAAAGAACACACTCATCCACTGACTCTCGCCTGATCACCATAGATACGCATGCTTAGTTGTTCTGATAATGGAAGTGGAATTAATAAGTAGTCAACTTTCCTAGTTTGAGTTTAATTTCTATTAATTTGCTCTCCCTACGCCTTTGTAGAAGCAGGGGTGTAATGTTGTCAAGCTGGGCAATAGAAGAGAGAAAAGGTATTGACAGGGGTCTGTAAGTCTGGACTAGGTTTATGAATATATAATTGAGTTGATTATCCCGGACTTCTGACTACATTAGTTCACTGTGAAAATCTAAACTGGTCTGAATTTTTGTTATTTTATTGAACCATTCTATTACTTACTCACATTTCCCCCAAAGGATAGCGTATTGACACTTTGTAGTCTGAGAAAAGCAGTGAATAAGCATTTTTGCCCCCAATAAACATTTAAAAATTTACACATTTCCCCTTTTTCCAATTTTTATTCTTATATCGATGATCTCCTTGGCCTAACTCCCTAGACTTGGAATTGTTGGGGGTATACCTGTTTTTAAGATTCTGCAGACATGTTATCAAATTGCTTTCCACAAAGATTTTTATACACTGATAAATCTCCCCTCAGAGTAAGCTGCTGCCGATTTCCCCACGCTCTTGTCAGCATTGAGTAACATCAGTGCGGTTTTTGGTCAGTCCAAGTACAAAGATATTTTAAAGCTTGTATTTCCTTAGTTTCTAATAAGTTTGATTTCTTTTCCCCATGCCTTGGCTTTTATATTTAGATTTTATTTTTACCAGAGCTATACTTGGTTTAAAGATTCAGCAGTCTGTATTTTGAAAAATAGCTGACTGCCATACTCCTCCCTCCTCACAGTCCGCCGCACAGAAGTAACCACCGTCCACTCCCCGGACTGCATCGTTTTCTGTTTCCTTCCATGGTGCTAGATGCAGGCCTGTGTCGCCCTTCCTGCTTCCGCAGTCAAGCCGGGTGCGCCGGTCTCCTGATCTGCAGGGCCGACATGGGGTTCTCTTCCCTGTACCCAGCCTCTCACACATCCCTTCAGGCTTGCGCATCCCTTCAATCTCAGGGACTTGACCGCTTTCGTCCGCGTTCTGTGTTCAACCCCATCCTTCCCCTCCTTAGGAGCCACCATTTGCTGGGCCTTTGAGGGAGAGGATTTAAAGAATCCCTCTGTTGTCATTTTAGTGAGTTTCAAGAAGAATGGATATAAAATGTACGTTCCATCGGCCATCTCTCCCTGGAAGTCCTTCCTTGTGTCTTTAGTAATCATTTTTAGAAAGTAACCCTTAAAAATACTGGCTATGAAGTCCATTGTAGCTGGATGTGAATCCCTGTTTTGCTCTTTGTTAGTTCTGTGACCTTCGACAAGTTCGCTAAAATCGCTAGGCTTCATGTTTTTCTGTCTGAGTGATAGAATTCATGTGATACCTCTCTTAGAGTGTCGTCGTGAGAAATAAATGTGATAAGACATGTAAAGTGCTTTTCACAGTATCTGAAGCCTGGCGACCTCTTACTGTCTGCCAGAGAGTTCCCGAGAACACAGACATGCTTGCGGCTGCTATCGTTAACTCTTGGGAATTTCTTGCTCATGGCCTTTGCCCAAATTTCCAGTGAAATGCTTGTCTTTTTTCTCCTTGATAAGAGGTGCCTTTGATATAGCCTGTTATTATTGGTCTTTTGTTTTTCCTTATGGTACTTGGGATGTAATCATAAGCATACTATTTCATGTTGTGATCTCCACTGCTGTTGTCAGGTTTGTGTTTCTCACAAAGATACAGGGTGGTAGTAAGACAGAAGGTATGTCTGTGTGGAAAGATTGGAGATTATCATAGCACTTGGGACAGCTGATGAGGGGGACCTCAGAGGCCAAATGAAGAAGTAATTATTTTCATCATGTAGAAGAAATAATTTTTTTTAACTCCTGAAGTATATAGTATGCTGCTTTGCTCAGCTTGTAAAAGCCTTCTTGAATGTTCTCATCATATACCCAGATGGATTTCATCTGAAAACTTAGAGCTTTCCGTTTGTTTCTACTTTAATACTTATTTCTCTGAAATTAGATCCAACATTGATTCTTAAGGGATAAAATTTATCATCTCCCCTAAGTTAATGCTATGTTAACAAATTGGCTTTTTAAAAATGTCTATACTATTGAAATGGCAGATGCGTCGATATTTCATAGTTGTAGTTACAGATACTTAACTCAGCCTTTTAAGTTTATTTGATTTTGCTAGTTTGTCCTTTTAGGCAATACCAATTTATTGTTTTATTTCTCTTTTGTCTTAGTTATATAATAATTAACTTTTGGTTCTTTAAATAACGGATCATCTAAATTTGATCTCCACAGATTCGGACCAGGATGTAGCACTCAAACTTGCCCAGGAGCGAGCTGAAATAGTTGCTAAATATGACAGAGTAAGTATTCATATTGACTCTTTGAGTAAGTATTTATTAGGAAAAGACATAAATAGAAATGGATTTCGTGTTTGGAGAGCTTAAATTCAGAAGCAGTTTGTTTACTTCATGTGGCAGTTGAAGTCATCTTTCTTTCTCTCACTTCATCTCCAGATTTTCTCTCCCACTTTCCCTGTGCTGTGGCCACTCTGGTCTCTGCCGTTCTTACAACACAGCAGGCTTGCTCCTGCCTCTGGGCCTTTGCACTGGCTGTTTCTTCTGCCTAGAACACTTTATCCTGGATATTCTCATGGCTCATTGCCTCACCTTTTTCAGATCTTTACCCAGATGCTGCTATCTTAGTGAGATCTTCTCTGACCACACTGTGTAATAACTCCTCAGCTCTCTGGATCTCTCTTCTCTTCTTTATTTCTCACTATAGCACTTACTATATCAGCATGCTTCATATTACACTTATTTTGTGTGTTGTCTGCTCTCACTCCTAGAATGTACACTCTGAGGGTAAGGATTTCTTTTGTTTGACTTACTCTTATATCCGAAATATCTGGAATAGTTCCTAGCACATGCTAGGTATTCAGTAAATTTTTGACCATGGCACCATATAGAACTAAATACCCATTTTATTTATAATTTATATATGCTCTTAAAATTTTAACACACATCTGAAAATTTGAACTTATACATTATGTATACTCTCCATTAGCATTTTATCTCTAAGTTATTTATGGAATCTGGTTTTTGGTGCCCTAGAATATCACAGTTGTTGACAATTCACATGTCTTCTTATTATTACTTTACTCCTTGAGGTCTATAATGGGTTGGAGGCAGTGATTTATAAATGTCATGTTTTATATTTATCTCAGTTGCATGTAATTACATATCTGTTATTTTTGATTATTTGGGAGAGTAACAGGAACATGAAATTACAGAAAGCCATCTGGACTGTGCCCTGCTCCTGGAGAGGCATACAGGCAGGCACTGCTCTACTTAATAGTTACGTTCCCAGAGTTTGTTTTTGAATTGGTTGTTTGGAGCATCAGACACAATTTCCCATTATTGTGAATAGGTTTTAGTGGAGTCTGTGAAAAACCTAATTAATTTATTCAACTGCTTAACTAATTTAAAACCAATAGGACTATCATTCATTCATGTTTGCATGCACTTTTTCCCCCCCATGCAGTTAAATCATAGTTAGGAACTAGGCTAGCCATTGTGCAGTCATTGATAAAATATATGCACACGGAGGGGTCCACAAGACAGTTGGGTATTGAGTCTAAAATTTGATGGACCAGTGTAGACATTTGATGTTCCTTCTCTAATCCATGCTAATTAATGGCTTCAAAAGTAGAACGAGAAGAGCAATGGGCTGAGGGCAGAGCTATGGGCACACTGACGGTTAAGGGGGACCCATGAAGACCCATGAAAAGAAGAGTTGGATGGTATGAGGAGAGCCAAGAGAGGCTGGTGTGATGAAGTTTGAGGAATGGGGGCGAGCAACATGGACAAACGCACTGAACGGAATCTACTAGATTGGAACTGAACAGCATCCACTGGATTGAACAGTGGCAGATAATTTTTGACGTTGGCAAGAGTAATGTCAAGGTTGATGTAGCTGTGAAGTAAAGAAGCAGAGAGACAAGGTGGATAGCTTACTCTTCTGGGAAGTTTGGATGAGAAGTAAGAAACAGTTTTTTTCTACAACACATGTTTTAGTCAGAGTGGCTTTCTTACCCTTCCTTGCTCTCTCTTTCTCAGTTGACTTCTCACGTAAACCCAAGTCCGATCAGGGCTTAGCTGCATGTCAGCTGTTGCTGCCTTACAGGATCTTCTGAAGCTTGTCACTGGGAAATAGTGATTTAATTGCCAAAAGTAGTTTTTTTTTTTTAAGTTAATTTAGGCTGATAGTGCCTTATTTCTAGCTCTTATTATTAATTCATAAAAAAAGCTCCTGTTTTGTGGACTTTTTCTTTTAAGTAATTGTTCAGTTTTATAAATTCCCAATAATACCCTTCTTTGTCCCCAATTACAGGGACGAGAAGGCGCAGAGATTGAACCTTGGGAGGATGCTGATTACCTTGTTTACAAAGTCACGGATAGATTTGGCTTTTTACAGTAAGTTGCATCGATTGAAAGCTAACTTTTTTATTATAATGTTTCTATGGTGACCTGTTATATTGATTTTCTTTATTTTTAATTGCACGGCTATGAATAAGTTTCCAGGAGAAGTCCTGCATGTGCTTTTGTTATTAAATTCCTGGCATTTTTAACCTCTATGATTAACATTGAATTATATCATTAAGAATACAGTCTTTAATACTTGTTGTATTTTAGTAAGAACATAAAGTGTAATAAGTGAGTTGTATTAATAATTTAGCAGAATTAAATGGAAATGAATAATAATTTGCATTTCAAAAATAATTACAAGACATTTCATTTTATGTAAATGCATTTTAAAAATAATTAGCAGTTAGAACTTCAGTGTTCCGCAGCCTAAAAATTAGCTATGAAAGGAAATGCTGTTGATCTTTCCCATAGTTATAGATGTCTTTGTGTTATTGCTTCTCACAATTAATTCCATTTATCCTGAGTATGTTATATAAAGAGTTGAGAGAGGTCTGGACTACTGTAAAGGGACTAACGTGATTTTGACTCTTGAGAACATCCCGCTAATGATGTGAATTCTGCCTGTTCTGGTTCCGGTGGTGTTTGGGCAGATCCCTACAGTCTAGATCTAGAATTCAGCTCTATAGTTTGCTTGCTTCCATCCAATTTAGTGAGTAATTTCTCATTCAAATTTATTCTTTTCCAGTCTCATTAATTATAAATAGGAAAAAGCTAGAGTTTGTTTTTTTTTTTTAATGTTAGGATATATGATTACATTTTGAAGGAAAAAATACAATTTTTTTGATAGTTCATAGAAGTAACTTGTACTCAGACCTTTTCTCCTTCTGTTGAGTTTTCTTGCATTTGGAAAGTATTTTTCGGTATCTTGTTTTTTTTTGGATAGAGCAAGTGAACAAAGTGAAGAGAAACAGTTCTGGGAGTTAGAGAATGTGTGCCCTTCTAGTGCCTTCGCTTGTTGCAGTTAACCCTGTCACGCCTCGTTTGTAAAATGGAATCACCACTGCTCTGCATTGTAAAATGGAATCACCACTGCTCTGCATACTTTAGAATATGATGGGATCTTTGAAAAAATAAAATGATAGAATGCCATATAAGTAATGCCGTCTAAAGGTCTGGACAAATATAAGGTGTTATTATTATACTTATTGACCTAGCCAGAGTGTTCCCTTGAGTAGTTAAAATTAGAAGACTTTGAACATAACAGACTAGCAGAGCAGTATTTAACTATGATGAAACACTATTCTTAAATTAAACCCCCACTTCCACATTTTTTTTTTAAAATAAATCAAGCTTGACCACAAATGTGGCAGGAAATGGTTACATATTTGTGTGGGTTAGTGTGCAGATCTGAGGTATGTGATGGAGTTTTAAAGGACAGTTAGAGCTTTTGGCCCTCTCAGGATCAGTGGGTCCCAAACTTGTCTGCACACCTAGAGTCATCTGAGAAATTTTTCTTAAAAATAAATTTCTGGGCTCTGTCCCAGATTTCGATTCAGAGGGTGCACTATAACTTACCTGATTTTGACCTTCTCAAGTGACTGTATATTGGGAGCGAACCACCAAAAGAGATGTTTATATCATAAAATGGTCTATATAATACAAACTACATGTGAAAAACCTGTGTATTCCAAAAGGATCTAGTAATTACCTAAAAATCTCTTTTTCTCATTGCTTGAAACATGTTTAGTCAGTCCATTATTTATCTTAATAATATTAGGTAGTATTTATTGAGCACTTACTGTGTGCCAGGCACCATTCTAAGCCCTTTACACAGGTAGCTCATTTATTTCTCTCAAAAACTCTATGGGATGGGCACTCTTTTTATCTTTTTTTCAGATGAAACTGAAGCAGAAAGAGGTCAACCACCTGGCCCGAGTTGTGTTGACCGTGTTAGATGTGGGATGTAGACCTTTTGCAGTCTTACAGCAGGGCCTGTGTTCTGAACTTCTGCAGTATACTGCCTGTTACTGCTGTCCTGTATTTTAAATAAGAGAAACACAAAAGTGCTTTGACACGCCTGGAAAGAAATTTGAAGGCAGTCACTTGTATGAAGGTAAAGTCAGAGAGCTAAGCTCACCACTTCTTTGCAAATGAAACCAGTTGGTACCAGTTCTCATACTAATTTTCTTTGCAAATGAAACCAGTTGGTACCAGTTCTCATACTAATTTTTAAATTTATACCATGGTGCAGTCCTGCAGCATCCAGCACAAATGAAAATAATGAAGCAGAGAAATGCATTTTAATATAATGTTAGGCTTTGTTAAATTTCACCAAACTAATTGATTTTTGTTACAATGCCTAATATAAGTAAAACACTTTCCTCGAGAGATTGCTGCTGGTGCCTTCCATTGCTTGTCACTGTAGCCTAAAGTTTTTTTGCATTGTTGAATAAATAAATAAACTTGACCTAGGCATTTAGATACTGCTTTCTATCACACCTTGATCAAAGAGCACTTTTTTCTGCTCTTTTAGTTGTGTGCAATTTTTCATTGGTTCTGCAGTGAATTGGGTTTTAAGTGTCAATGCCAATACAATACAGTGGCCAAAAGTAACTTTGTGATCTTCTCCGAAGGCTGCTGACTTCATATCTGATTATAGTTTTAGTAATTTAAATTGCTTGTTATGGTATGTGACTGTACTAACAACTGCAGTATAGGCCTAACTTGGCTTTTTAAGAGATTTCACAATAAATATAAAAATTGTTGCCAAACCAGCTTGGCTTGATGCGGCAACAGGATGGTCTTTGTCTAGGATTCAGAAATGAGGAGTTGTCCCTGGTCTGCATGCCTGTGACACAGTTACATCTGGAGATTGGAGAAACCAGGCACATTTAAGAGTTAGAGAAATTTCGAAATTTGAACTTTCAGCATTGTTATAAAAAATAGTCACTGCTAGTCTGTTCAGCTTGGAATGCTTGGAATTTGGATAATGATAGAGCTTTTAGGTCAGAAGTTATTAATAGAATTAGAAGGAAATTGTATCAAAAATAAAGATAAAATTAATATCAAGCTTCAGATTTTCAACTAATCAAAACATGTATATTTCCACAAATTAGCAGATTGTTTGTAATTCACTATGACTACATAAATATTTGAAAGCCAAAATAAAGGTGTTTTTGTTTTTGAAGAACCTCTGTTTTGATGACAAGAGCTTGTGAACTCTTTGTCTAATCCTTGTGATTAGAGTACATCTTAACTTAGACATACTTAACTGCAGACACAAAATGTAGTCAACATATTCAGTTTACTGATTTTAACAAATTTTTAGTTTCCCACTGAAAGTTTGTCTTACAGAAATATGCCACCTGAGATATTGAAAAATAACAGACACGTGTACTCTAGTAAATAATTCTTCTAAGTTTAAAGTAGATGAAAACAGATTGAGTTAAGGCCCCTCTCTTTCCAGGGATGACCATGTTGTTGCTTTTACTTAATGTGTTTCTATGAGGCATGGCTTCTTGCTCTCAGCTTGGCATTTTCTTTTAGCAACTTCTATGTACCTCTTTCCTTCAGAGGACAAACCTTCATTTTTTAAAGTCGAGTTAGGCAAACATTCTCTTTAAAGAGTTGGATGTAAAATATTTTTGGCTTTGTAGACCTTGTGATCTTTGTGATTCAAACTTAATGATTCAACTCTACTGGTGTAGCATGTAAACAACCACAGACCATCCATGAACGAGGGTGGCAGTGTTCATCGAAACTTTATTTCCAAATGCAGACTGTGGGCCAGATTTGACCCATGGGGCTGTAGTTTGCTCACCTGAAGGAATACTCTGCACTCATCCAGACTTCAGTATTTCCTTCGTCTGCTTGGAGAATACTTATGTGGCAAGGGGAAGGTGCATATATGCGTGCCGGCAAGGGTTCACCCTGTTTTTTTTTCATATGTTCACTCAGCAGCGTTGAGTGCCCTCCTGCAGCCTGCCAGCCACTGTGTTTGAGGTTGGTGCCGGGCTTTACATGGTATTTTAGACATCGGATGTAGCTTTTGGGAAGGCAGCAGTCCTCTGCTTTCTCCTTAAGGCTGTGAAGATTAATGCACGCCATCACAGAAGTTTGAGGAGGGAAAATTCTGTGGCATTCAGTGTTGTGCACACAGCAGATTTTGTATAAAAGGTTTTAGATATGGAGCAATGATGCAAGAGAATCCATATGGGAAAACTTGACCATCTTGTTGCTCTTTCATCCATTGAAGCAGTCTCAAGACTGTTTTCACAGTTCAGCATCTATCGAGTGTGGAGGGAATGGACCCCATAAGGAATAAGGCCACATAAGACACACCCACAGCTAACATCATACCCAGTGGTAAGCAGCTGAAGCTTTTCCTCCAAGATCAGGAACAGGACAAAGATGCCCACTCTTCCCACTTTTATTCACATAGTGCTGGAAGTTCTCGCCAGAACAGTTAGGCAAGAAAAAGAAATAAAAATCCAGATTGAAACAGAAGAAGTAAAACTGTCTCTATTTGCAAATGAAATGATTTTATATATAGAAAACCGTAAAGACTCCACCGAAAATTGTTAGAACTGATAAATGAATTCAGTAAGGTTGTGGCATACAAAATCAATATATAAAAATCAGTTGCATTTGTATACATCGTAAAAACTATCAAAAAGAAATGGAGAAAATAATTCTGTTTATAACTGCATCAAAGGGAATAAAATAGGTAGGAATCAATTTAACCGAGGAGAAAAAGACATACTATGAAAACTGTAAAACATTGATGAAAGAAATGTAAGATGATACAAATAAATGCAAAGAAGTTCCATACTCATGGATTGGAAGAATTGTTTTGTTAAAATGTCCATACTACCCAATGCTATATACAGATTCAGTGTAATACCTGCAAAATGCCCAATGACCTGTTTCACAGAAATACAGTGTGTATAGTCTTAACATTGTATGGAACCACACAAGACCAAAATAGCTAAAGCAGTCTTGAGAGAAAAGAACAAAGCTGGAGGCATCATGCTTCATGATTTCAAACTCTGTTACAGATCTTGAGTAGTCAAAGCATTATGGTATTGGTGTAAAAATAGAGACATAGATTGATGGAACAGAATTGAGAGTCCAGAAATAAACCTCTGCATTTATGGTCAGTTAATTTATAACAAAGCAGCCAAGAATATACAATGGGGATCACAAAGATCACTCTTCATTAAGTGGTGGTAGGAAAACTGGGCAGCCACATGCAGAAGAGCGAGTGGATTAAAGGCTTAAACATAAGAACAGAAACCATAAAACTCCTAGAAGAAAACGTAGGCTGTAAGCTCCTTGACATTGGTCTTGGCTCTGATTTTTTGGATCTGATACCAAGAACAGAGACAACAAAAGCAAAAATAAACAAGTGGAACTACATCAAACCAAAAAGCTTCTGTACAGCATATAAAAAGGGCAACCTACCAAATGAGAGAAAGTATTTTCAAATTAGGTATCTGGTAAGAGATTAATATCTGAAATATATAAAGAACTCATGCAAATAAGTAAAAAAAAAAAATCTGATTAAATAATGGGTAAAGAACCTGAATAGACATTTTCCCAAAGAAGACATACAAATGGCTGCCAGACACATGAAGATATGCTTAACACCCCCTATTATTGGGAAATCCAAATGAAAATCACAGTGAGATATCACCTCATACCTGTTAGAATAGCTATAATCAAAAAGACAAGAAATAACAGCTTTTGGCAAGGATGTGAAGAAAAGGGAGCCCCGTGCACTGCCTGTAGGAGTGAGAGTGGTGCAGTTACTATGAAAGAAGACAGTATGGAGGTCTCTTAAAAAATTAAAACTAGAACTGCTGAGGGATGCCTGGGTGGCTCAGTCAGTTAAGCATCTGCCTTCGGCTCAGCTCATGATCCCAGGGTCCTGGGATTGAGTCTGGCATTGGGCTCTCTGCTCAGTGGGGAGCCTGCTTTCCCTCTGCCTGCTGAGCCCCCTTCTTGTGCTCTCTCACAAATAAATAAAATCTTCACACCCCCCCCCCCCCCAAAATAGAACTACTTATGATCCAGCTCTTCTACTTCTGGATATTTATCTAAAGGGAAAGTACTATTTCAGAAAGATTTTTGTACCCCGCCCCCTGCCGTTAATTGCCTCATTGTTTACACTAGCCAAAACATGGAAATAACCTAAGTTGTCCGTTGATGGATGAACGGATAAAGAAAATATGTGTACACACACACACACACACACACGCACACACAAACGCACGCACAGAGGCATATTATTCGGCCTCTGAAATTTTACCGTTTTGACAGCATGGATGGACCTTGAGGACATTATGCTAAGTGAAATAAGTCAGAGAA
This sequence comes from Mustela erminea, assembly GCF_009829155.1. Taxonomy (NCBI): domain Eukaryota; kingdom Metazoa; phylum Chordata; class Mammalia; order Carnivora; family Mustelidae; genus Mustela; species Mustela erminea. The sequence goes on from NC_045619.1 coordinate 135,199,104, forward strand.
AGACAAATACTGTATGTTATCATTTATATGTGGAATCTAAAGCAACCAAACAACAAAAAAAAATGAACTAATAGATACAGAGAACAGGTTGCTGGTTGCCAGAGATGGGATGGGGAGTGGCGGTGGTGCTGGGAGGTAGGCAAAATAGGATAAAATGGTCAAAAGGTACAAGTTTCTAGTAATAAGATAAATACGTCCTGGAAATGGAGTGTACAGCGTGGCGGCTATACTTAATAATACTGTGTTGTATATTTCACAGTTGCTAAGGGAGTAGATCTTAAAAGTTTTTATCACAAGGGAAAACCCAAAACATGTGTAGCTGTGTGTGGTAATAGATGCTAACTAAGCTTAAAATAATAATCATTTTGTGATATATATATACATATATATATAAATCATTGTCTTGTACATCTAAAACTCATACATTGTTGTATGTCAGTTATATCTCAATCAAAAATTTAAAAAATAAATTTAAAAAATGCATATGAAAAAAGGTTTGGTTAGTAGGAGTTCAGTAACTGTCTGGGGATATGATGATGTTCCTGCACAGGCAAGCAGATCCTGGGGTGGGGGTTGTGACAGGGCAAAAGGAAATCACGTAATATATCAAGATGGAAAGAAATCCAACACCCGATCTGTCTACTTCTGGCTGACTTCAGTTGTGCGTTTGGTCCTGCATCTCCCTCTCCCAGGGCGTTCAGGAGTATGGCTTGATGGTAAGGTGGGGCGGGGTGCTGAGAGCAGTGCGGTCTCATGTTGAATTTCACAGGTGAAATTCACGTCTGTAGGACGTGAGCACCACAGGCCACGTGGCCCGAGCAGATAGATGATCAGCCCCACTCCACAGACGAGTGCGGAAGTTGGTTCTGATTCAGTGCTGGGAACAGGCACAGTGAGGTCTGTTAGTCTCGTCGAGTCAGTAGGAGGACGCCAAAGAGCTATACCCAGCGCTTTCAAAGAGCTAGTCGTTCAGTAAGCCGCCGGGGTCGGCGCTTCATTTGCAGTTGGGAAAGTTCAAACAAACAGTTATCAGGAGCTTCTTAAATCAGCTGCACAAAAAGCTGCTCTTGCTCAGGGCAGCCTGCTCACCCCAGAAATACCGGTCTTAGTGTGCGCAAAGGGTGTCAAATGTTCCTGGTCATTCAAGATGTCCCTGCTGACCCTGTTCACCCAAGAAACAAATTCCAGCGGTGCCGATAAGCCCTTTTTCTGCCAGTAAGTGAAGAAGGGATAGATGTACTTATAAATTAGAAGTTACATCCTGTACCATTCATACATCGCTGGCTCTAGTAATCAGGAGTACAGATTGATTAGCAGGGAAAATGTAGACTATGAGTAGAATGAAAATTTAATAAAACAACAACAACAAAAAAACCCAGGTGTCACCTTCAGTAAGGTGAGAGTGGACATTTTACATTAAAAAAAAAACTTTTATATTAAATCCTTAAATCCTTTTTTCTTTTTGAGAATTGGTTTCTAAGCCTTTTCTCCATATACTGCTCCACAAACCGAAGATCTTGTTCATCTTCGTTTGAACCCACAGGGCTAGAGGGATAGATTGCACATCTCTGTATTAGGCTAAATGACTGTAACTAAGTGAAATGTTAGCTTCTTATCTCTGAAGTGAAGAGTTTGGACTATCTCTTTAAGATCTCCTTTGGTTGTTGGAATTTCTGTCAGTTCCATTGCTGTAGGTTGGTTTGAGGACTCTTCAAAGTAGCAGAAGAGTGCCTTCGAACATGCTGGATTCTGGAATACTAATGTGCGTGGTATTATGTGGTTTAAGAGAAACTAAGAGGAGAATCTGTATCATTGCCCAACCATCAGTATTACTGAGGTTACAGTTCAATGCTCAGAACTTTGTTACAGATAGTGCATTGTTTTTCTGTTAATACAAGAGGCTCAGCATGTTTCAGGTTAGAACTGATACCATAGTATTACTGTATCAGGGAATGAATTTGATCTTTTGTTGCATATTTAAAAATCTCATCCCCATTGGAGTTTTTTCTCTTTTTTAAAAGATTTTATTTATTTATTTGACAGATCACAAGTAGAGAGAGGTAGGCAGAGAGAGAGAGAGAGGAGGAAGCAGGCTCCCTGCTGAGCAGAGAGCCCGATGTGGAACTCGATCCCAGGACCCTGAGATCATGACCTGAGCTGAAGGCAGCGGCTTAACCCACTGAGCCACCCAGGCGCCCCCCCCATTGGAGTTTTGACAGATGAAGCTTTCCTGATGTGTAGAATTAGATTTTCCTTTTTCATTCATTAATCTGTTGGAGGCTGATTTATTTATTTATTTATTTATTTATTTATTTAAGATTTTAATTTATTTATTTGAGACACAGAGAGAGCAGGAGTGGGAAAGAGAGGAAGAAGCAGACTCTCCCCCTTGAGCAGAGAGCCCAATGTGGGGCTTGATCCCAGGACCCTGGGATCATGACCCGAGCTGGAGGCAGACAATTAACTGACTGAGCCACACAGGTGTCCCGATCCTTTTATCATTTTGTGAAAAGCAGTCATTTGTTATAGGCCATAGTTTGAGCCACGGAGTGGAGGTGATGTTGTCAAGTAGAGGTTGGCAAACTATGACCATATCACAGTCAGCTCACCACCTGCTTTTGAAAATGTTTTGTGAGAATAAAACCGCACTTAGTATACTATTACCTGTCTGTGCAATACAACGTAACAGTTCAATAGTTAATGACAAAGACTATACGGTGTGCAAAGCCCATTGTATTTACTTTTTAAATATTTACCTTCCCAGAAGAAGGTTGCTGACTCCTGTTCTGTAGGAGTGTTGTCCAGTAGGACTTTTCCTGCAGTGGTGGGAATATTCTTTCTATATACACAGTGTTCAAAACAATAGCCTCTTTCTGCATGACTGTCTTGCACTTGAATTGTTGCTGGGGTGAGACTGAAAAACTGAATTGTTGTTTTTATTTAATTTGAACTTAACATTTATGATTAAAAAGCCACATGTGGCTGGAGAAGACTATCTTGGACAGTGTATATCTCGAGATTGGGGGGTAGGGGACCTTGTGGGTTCAGGGTCACTAATTGTTTTTTATATTGAATTTGGTAGCATGGAAGCTTATGTAGTGTGATCCATTCTTGTGATGGTGGTCATGTATATCATCTGTATCTGTACGTATATAATATTTTAAAAGTTCACTATGATTTTAACTGTTTCATATATTCTCTTCTTCCTTTGCAGTGAGGAGGAGCTCCCGAATCACAACGCAGCTGTGGAACGCGTGAGTCCAGCTCTGCATGTTTTTATCATCACTGGTGAATTATGTTATCAGAGGATTAAAATTTCCACCTTGGTGACTTTGAGTGCCGTGTTATGTAAATGGTGCGGCCATTTAAATTTGACCCAGAGTGTATCACTAAGAAAGTAATTAACAGTGAATCAGTTTTAGGAGATGTTTTGGAATTTCTGATAGATACTTTAAAGAAAGGAAGGTAGCAGTTCTCAGAGACTTGTTTACTAGACAATCTCAGTCTAGGAGGGCTTCGAATGTAGAGCCTTTGAAGAGCGCAGGTGCTTGGGGACCCTCCTCCGTCTGTTAGGTCAGACTCTCTGGGCAGGAGCCCAGGTAGGTCATTTGCAGAAAGCTTCGCAAGTGATTCTCATGTGCTCTGTAGCTAGTAAAGCAGGATTCTAGACCCGCAGCTTTTTTTTAATAGAGCTATTCCATGAGCTTGTAACCCAATTTCCTATAAACAACAATAGAAGTTTGCTTTAGTCAAATAAGCCCATTAGCTTTTAAGGACTTTAAAAAATCTTATGTATAGTAAACTTGTCACATTTTTTTTTTTTTAACTCAGTATTGCCCCCCTGTGTTCATTGCACTTGACCAAGGAGCTTGTCCCATAGCTGTGTGTGCATAAGAACTAGGGATTGAGTATTTTAAGGTTGGTCGGAATCTCCCCTTCCCTTTCTCTCTCTTTCTTTCTTTCTTTTTTTTTTTTGTGTGTGCACTAAAAAATGAATTGCAGAATGAAAGGCAGGCTACTGATTGGGATTATCTTCGGTTTGCTTATATTTGATCAGGGAAAGAGGCTGAGTTTCAGATGATGGAGGTAAATAATTAGAATGAGAATTCGAAAAACAATTTAGAAAAATCTCTCTGAAGTCAGAAATTTCTGAAAATAAGAAAATGAAGCGTACCTTTAAGATGCAGACAGAATCGTCCTTTGAAATATATAAAGATCCTTACAGGTACTTCCTGCAGATGGATTCTCTTGTGTCTGCCTCGTCTTCTCCCCATATCAGAACCTTGGTGTTTTGGCAGATGAGTTTCTTACAGTAGGTACATTGAGTAGCAGCTGTGTATCGAGCAGTGGACCAGGTGCTGCCTAGAATACTGGGGTCAAATAAGAGGTAGTTTCTGCCGTGGAGCCACTCACTGTCATCCGATGACTAGAGGAAGGTCAAGTGAGACACTGGGTGGGAGATTCTTGGTGACCAGTAGCAGTCCCGTTTGAAATGGGAATCTGAGGATCTCTCCCCACTCTGTGACCGTTTTCTCTCTTGTCCGTGTCCTGACCGGTTATTCTTGAACCTCACTGATACGACCACTGTTACGTTATCCCTCACCAAGCTCATGGCTTCATTCCCTCTCTCCCCAGCTGAACTTCTGCTGTAGGGCCGTGTAATCACTCCATGTACCTTTACTCCCTCATCTCTACTGCTTCCTCCGGACTCAAGTCCAGCCCTGATTCCGGCCAACTTGCAGATTAGGAAAGCATGCTATTCCTAGTCAGGTTTTGCTCCATTTCAGCTACTAGAACATTCTCTTTCCTCCTCAAACTTCCAGTACTTCCTTTGTCCTCTCGGCTCATCTTCTTCTTGTGTCTTATAAGAAAATAGAAGCAATCAGAGAACTTACACAGAGTTCCACAGCCACACCTACCCACCTGTCTTCATCTGTGCTTAGAGGCTCTTGTCACTGTGAGTGATTACACTTGTTCACTGACATCACTTGAGCTGTTCTTCTCTCCATCTCCCGGGTTCTTCCTCTTTCTGCTTGATGTTCCCAGCAGAGTAAAATTTCTTATTTCTCCTGTAAACGACACCCCAGTACCAGTCTTCTCTTGTCCCATTTCCTCCTCAGAACTACCCAGATTCTCTGTTGGTCTTACAGCAAAACTCCATGAAAGAGGTGTCTATACCCTTTCTACTCCATTCATTCCTGCTTTTCCTTCTCGCATCCATTCCTATCAGATTTTTAACTCCCACCCTTAATTCCCTCGAATTACCAACGTACTGTGTCATCAAGTAGGCAGTTTTCAGTCTTCCTTTTGACCTACCAGCAGCTTTTGATGTGGTTGGCTACAATCTCATTCTTACACATTCTTTCTTCCCAGCCTTCAGACCCTCGGGCTCTCCGCTTGTTCGCAGTTTCCTCTGCTTGTTCCTTCTCATCTCCTAGATCTCTGTACTTTGAGGTACCCCAGGGCCCAGGCCTTGGAACTTCTCTTTTCTGTCTGTATTTTTTCCTTTTGGTCTCATCTCGTCTTTTGGTTTTAAATGCCAACCATATCTGTGGCTCCCTGAATCCCATGCTTGTATATCCTTGCATATACATTTAAATGTCTACACTTAAATGTCTGACTTAATCTGTGCACTTAGATGTCTAACAAATGTCCAAACAGGAGTCTGGTATTTTCTTTAAATCCATTCTGTTAACACACTTCCCTGTGTCAATAAATGGGAGCTCCGCTTCTCTGCTTGTTCAGTCTAAAACTTCTTAAGTTACCTTTGACTTTCTCTCTTTCATAGTCTGCGTTTCATCAACGCTGTGAGCGCTTCCGTCAAGATGTATTCAGAATGTGATGACTTAGCGTCACCACTTCTGCCGCCCTGTTCACTGTAACCTCTCTTCTGGAGTTTTCGGTCTTCCTGCTTCTGCTGCTGTCCCCTTTCTCCACCACGATCTTCCGTTCACCAACAGACAGCGTGAGCCTGTTAAAATACGTAAGATCATGACACTCACATTGGAACATTGTGTTGCCTCTCAGTCATATCTACAGTAAAACAGGAGGGCCTTAGAGTGGCCTTCAAAGCTCTTTATGACGTGCTCTTCGTTAAGGCTGTCATTTCCTCCTCACTGCCTTCTCTTCCTTACTGGCCTCCGTAGTGGTTCCAGAGCATGCCTGCCATATTGTTTCTTTGGCTGCTTCCTCTTCTGGGGCGCTTCCCTGCCTCACCGCCCAGCAGCTATGAGATACATTCCATTTCCTTTGCTATTTTCTCACATGTCACCTTCAGAATAAGACCCTCCTCCGTGACCATCATATCGAAAATTGGGAACTCCCTCCCCCCACACATGCTAATTATCCCTCTCTTTCCTATTTTTCTCTTTAGCACTTAACACTATTTCACATTTTAAATATGTTACTCACGTCTTTAATTTGTCTGTTTGCTCACTAAGATGTCATCTCTTTGGGGGGGAGGTATCTACTCTGTTCACTGCTGTACCCCCAGAACACAGAGCCCTGCATATAGTATATATATGCTTAGTAAGTGATGGCCGAATGCATAATTCAGTGAACATATCGGCTGCTTTTTAACACTAAATATGGTGACCTAAACACTTTTGAATATTACAGTGGCATTTATTTGAGAGATTAGGGAGAGTAGAATTAGAAGGTATCCTTTAACAAAATAATATCCTTATTTGGCAAAACGAAATCTGGCAACTCCGTGTAGACTTCTCCCTTCAGTGCCTCTGCTTCTCTTTCTTTTGCATAGTTTTCTGGTGCAGGAAGTTCAGAAGTCTGGGAACTGGTGATACAGATGATTCAAGAAGGGTGACAGTGAGGGAAAGAAGAAATAGAAGACAAAAACTAGCGGAGGATGCATGCCTGAGGGATGTTGTCTTTACATTTTTGTTTTTTAAGAGACTTGCCTGTAGAATAAAAGACCCACCCAGTACAATTATGCTTATAATTAATTGGTAGTTTGCTTTAAAGAGCATAATAGGAAGTCACTAAAAAAAAAACCCTATGCATACCCTAATAATTTAACATTAAGATGTAATTTTATATGCACTTGCCACTCTTTTACTGAGAAAGATGCAGGATGCCGAGGCTGCTCATTGAGATTCCATTTATGCCTTTTGTAGAAGTTTTGTCTCCTATTACATGACCTGCCTTGTATACTTTTGGTCTCTTTAGAGTGTAATGAGAACTTTAGACATATGCAAAGCAGTCTAAGACTGTAAACGTTTGAGTTTATCAGAATTTCCCCCAGTTTTTCTGGGTTAAGTTTAGTTCATTGTTTTTCAGTGACTGCCTAGCCCTAATAGCCAAGCCTACGGTTTCCAGGAGGCTAATAAAAAATTCTTTTTTTTTTTTTTTAAAGAGAAGATCCTTTTTTTAAAATTATTTTTTTATTTTTTTTTTAAGATTTTATTTAACAGATAGAGATCACAAGTAAGCAGAGAGGCAGGCAGAGAGGAGGAAGCAGGCTCCCTGCTAAGCAGAAAGCCCAATGTGGGGCCCGATCCCAGGACCCTGGGACCATGACCCGAGCCGAAGGCAGAGGCTCTAACCCACTGAGCCACCCAGGCGCCCCGGCTAATAAAAAATTCTGCATGTATTACTTCATTGAATAACATCAGTGGAGATAGTACCTTGCTGAATCCTACACGTGTTTATTAATCTTTACAAAGCATAGCCTTGAAGCATGCGCTTACTGCCACTTGGGAAGATTTGTACACTAAGGCCTGGTCAAGTCGTCATGGTTTTAGTTCCAGTTTCATCATGCATTATTTTGTCCAAGGCCGTTCTCCGTTTAAAATAGGGGTAGAAGTGGGCAGCCCCTCATAAGAGGATTCGTGTTGATGTTTGCAGAGTGCTTTGGAGTCCCCCAAACAGGCATTTAAACAAATAAACAATTACACTTATTATATTTACTCAGCAGAGAACAATATTAATAATGGATTATATTGTTTCTTTGAGCTTATTGATGTTTTTAATAAAGAGGAAAGGGTATGTAAGGCTATGAATTTTCATGAATTCAGCTATTCCTCTATGTAATGCAGTATTTTGCATAGCTTATGGAATATTGGAGCCTATTCATATCTTTAAAAACTGTATCTTAATTTTATGTGGTCTGAAATCTTACTCAAAATACGGGACCGGTAGACGTTTCAGTGTCGTTATTCTGTCACAACGGGACTCTCTTTCCAGTACTTCCTGTCCTCTCCTGACCTCTGCTGGTGAGGTCTAGGTGTCTGTGACTCCGGTCCACTGTCCCAGTCACTCATCCTAAGACTCAAACAGAGAGACAGGAAAGGATCTGAAGACTTGAACTTTGGTAATGTTCCAAGATTTCTTATTCTAAAAGAGAAGGCCATTTAATATCCACCCGTGTGTGGTGCATATGTGTACATGTGTATGTGTGTGGCCGTTATTCTCAGGGTTATTGATGTTGTCAGTGGTAGGAAAGACTACGCAGGGGATATGTTAGTACCACGTGGATGCAGCGGTTTCTACGCACTTACTGTTCAGTTGGTCCTGCCTAGGGTGAAAAATATAGTCTGAAATCACTGGAGATTGAGAAGCAGCAAGGGAGACATTGGTCGCAGTCAGTTTTAATCCTTTATACCTTTCTTGCCTGAGCAGGAGGGGCCAGTCCAATTCTGAGGGGCATCACTTAGGACAGTCGGGTGTCAGATTGCAAACTTCAAGTGGAAGTTTAGTCCTTTTCTGAAAGCAGCTCACGGGAGGAAAAGCGCACCACAATAGACCGTTTCCAGAGTCAGTGGGGGTGACAGAGAGGTAGCAAAGGGAGTAGAGGATAGACACAAAGACCTCGCCATTATTTTCCTCTTGATATATGTTGTTTTTACATTCTTGGGAGAATAGAATTTTCCTATACTAATGTGGCTTCTATCTGCTTTTAACAGTTGTAACGATGAACTCACCTAGTACCCAGATCTTAGTTTTTGAAAACCATTCCCCATTAAAAAGAACGACTATTTCTTTTCTTCTTTTTCTTTTTTTAAAACAAGACTTTCATTTATTTGAGCGTGAGAGAGTGTACCAGCTGGGCGAGGGGCAAAGGGAGAGGGAGAAGTAGACTCCCTGCTGAGCAAGGAGCCCAATGTGGGGCTCCGTCCCAGGCCCCGGGATCATTGAGCTGAAGGCGGACACTTAACTCACTGAACCACCCAGGCACACTGAACCACTATTTCTTAAAGAAGTGGCTCATCTAGGGTTAGCGTAGAAAAGTAAAAAGTAAAGTGAACCTGATTATTTTGTGCCACATAGGGCATGTCTAAAGGATCCGCTTCAATTAAAGGAGGAAATCTCCAACCAGGTAAGAGGAAGTCCTGCCAAATTTGAGACAATTTGAGCTTCTAAAAGAATAATGACGATAGTGAGTTTTAACACATTGAATGAAATAGTTCTTTTATACCATAGTGCTGTTTGAAAGGGAGGAGGAGCTAGAAGGGAAAGCTTTGAAATAGAAAAGTATCAGTTAATAATACAGAAGGAATCATTGGAAAAAAAAAAAAAACCCACATCATTTTGGCACCATCAGAATCAGAATCTATTCAGGCAGAGATTATCAGTGGATGATAAGACCACGGACTTGTTAAGGACCAGGATGTTCACAGTCCTTCAAAGTGTGCCACACAGATTACAGTTGACCGTTGACCATACAGCAGAGTGACCCCTCATGAAGTTGGAAGTCCACATACAACTTTAGACTCCCCCAGATCTGAACTACTTAGGCTGCTCTTGACCAGAAGCTTCATGGGTGACATGAACAGTCAATTAACTTAATCAATGTATTTAATTTATTAGTATATATTAATGTATTTTATATGCTCTATGTGTTAAATCCTGTATTCTTACAATAAAGTAAGCTAGAGACAAGAAAATGTTTTAAGAAGATCGTAAGGAAGAGAAAAATACATTTACAGTTCCCTGCTGTGGTCAGCATATAAGCAGACCCATGCAGTTCAGACCCGTGTTGTTCAAGGGGGAACTGTAGAAGTATATAGTGTGCGGTTCTTCTAACCTTCTGTAGGTTTAAAGTATTTCAAAATAAAAGTTAGGAGAAGTAAGATGTCTATAGTTGAAGTCAACAGAGTTATCTACTATCAATTTTGTACGGACTTCTAACATTAGTAGTTCTGCCTTTTGGCAGTACTTTGAAAAGTGTTGCCAATATGAAGGACTGATACCATTTTTACGATTATGCAACATAAGAGAGACTATTATAGTTCATTTCCGGTTATTTCTCTCGCGGTGATTGAATTGCTGTCATAAGTATTGATGATCTTTTTCCATCCATTCATCTTCTTTCTCCTCCGACCCCTCTACCACTGGGGTCACAGAACACTATTAATTGTTTCACAGTGCTGTTTACTTATGTTTTCTTACATAAATTATGTTTATATTTATTTGACTTTTAAAGTAAAAGTGCCACTATTTTAGGTGATGAAATTAAAATAAGAGTATATTATATGGTTCCTGTTCTCAAGGAGTTTATACTTGAATAATAATAATAACAACGATAAGATTTGGGTATTTAGGGCAACTAAAGCACAGCTGTAAGGTGTTAGAACAATAATCATAATAATTCTTATTTTATAGACAAGACAACTAGGATATAGAGAGATTAAGTAACTTGCCCCAAATGAAACAGATAGGAAGGGGCAGAATTAAGATTTGAATCCAGGCCAGCTGGGAACTTAGTCCGTGCCATGCTGAGGAACAGTTAATTCTGGTTGGAGGATGGAGGCATTTGAGAAAGGTTCCAGACTTTTGACATCTGACTGGGTCTTGAGAGGATACATTTTACCTAAATGATGGTGGGGAAGAGCATCACTGGCAGACAAATAGCCAACTTTGGTTAAAGAGGCATGACATGAGATCATGTGCTGAGAGTGACAGGGATTTCAGAGTGGCCAGGTCTTACAAGTAGCAAGAAGTAAAGCTGGAAGGCAAATGGGACCATGAAGGGCCGTCCATGTAGAAGTTTGAACTTCATTTGTAGATCGTGGGTAGCCATGGAAGGGTTTTTAACCGTGACACATTCTGAAAGTTTTGGTAGACGGGATTGAAGACTATCAGGGCTACGGGTAAGGAGCTAGTGCCTTCATCTAGGAGTTAGGATGCCGAACTGGGGTAGGGGGCGTGTTGAAAGCAAGAGCCGGGATTGGGACCAGCAGAGTGTGGTTTGGGGAGTGGGATGGAAGGGAAAGGATGATGAAAACCAAGAAAAACTAGAACGTTTGGTGGCCTTAGTAGGTAGTGATGCTGTTCCTTCATGTTTGGGAAGAGCAGGGTGACAGCAGCATGGTCAGGGAAGTAGTTTTGGATATGTTGAGATGGAGTGTCTGCTGAGCTTGTACGTCAAGATTCTCACTTGCTGTCTTATAGTCTAGTTTGTCTCGATGTTACTGAGTCCACGACAAGATGGGGTTCCTTACCCTGTTTTTCTAGAGCAATCCAGAAACCATTTGTTTGGTTACCATAGAGTAACCATTTGTTACTTGTGATTTTAGTTACTTCTTACTTCAGAATAAGTTCTGGAACAGTTAGTTGTAGCATGTTTGGTGATAAAGTATATTTTATCCTCGAGTTAGAGGTTCATGAGTGGGGTAGGGGGACAGACACTTGCATTCAAGTCAGGTGTGGTTGACTTGATGGCATTATGGAATTAACATTTAAACCTGATGGAACTGCTGATACATAATTTTTAAGTCCTGCAGCTGGGAGCTTTTCCAAGATGTGTCTTTTTTTTTTTTTTTCCCCTTCCCTGTAGGGGAAAGAAAAGCATACTTTATTAATGGTTTTTAAAATTGTGTGTGTGTATGTTTTGCCCTTGCATGTTAATGTATAGCATTTAACATTATGTATATGGTAGGAATTGGAATACAGAATATGTCTTTAAAAAAAAGAATAACTATTTTTTAAAGTGATTCATTGATAATTCATAGTCATAAAAATGAAAGATAGCAAGAGACCTGCTAGGTCTCAGCAGGGTTGTTCCTGGCAAGTGTCTGTTATTATACTCTTGGGTTGGCTTGAATTATTTGGTGTTTTCCTGTTGGAGGAGACTGTGCTTTGAAGTCAGGGGAGGAAGTACAGAAAAACAACAACAAAAAAATACTTAACTTAGATCAATCTTAACTTTTCACAGCTTGGCCTTCTCTAAAGTCACATTTAGCAGAAACATTAATTAGATTTCAGTGCCTCACCGAGCTTTACAGTTAAACATATTTCTGGAACCATCTGCAGCATTTTATCACTAATAATATAATGAAGAATATGCTTAGTCTTTTGAAATATGGGAATTATAGCAATATGTTTTGCTCACGAATGATCATCTTTTATTATGAAAAACCCATCACAATTTTTAGAAAGAGTTAAGTAATTAAAGAGTCTAAAAAATGTGCCTAAAAGTAAAATTCCCTAAAAATATTTTCATTTTTGGAAAATGAGGATTTTTTCCTAAAATCAGGATTTTCTTTGGGATTTTATGCTTCTTCTAAATCTAAAAATACTGTTGGTGGGCAAATGTCATCTGCCTGTGTGGGTCTGTGTTGAAGACCGTTGATAAGGAGCCATTGCTTTCATTGGAAACCTTAGTCTCGTGACCTGCGCAGAGGCCACGTGGGAACAGGAGACCTTGCTATGGTGGCTCAGAGGGCAGGTCCTGAAGCCAAACTGCCTGGCTGTGAACCGCTCTTCGTGCTTGAGTTTACTACATAGGGGACTCTGAAAGCCAATAAACCACCTTGTGCCTCTGTTTCCTTATTTGTAAAATAGAGACGATTGTACGTACTTCGTAGGGTTGTAACGCGCACACCATTTTGAGCCTAAAGTAGATCTTCAGACCTGTTTTCTGTGCTATCTAGTCTTTCATTTCCTTTGTTTTTGATTCATAGACCTATGTAGATTTACAGAGTCCTCCAGGAAAGAAAATGTGGGCATTGGAAATTAACAAAATAGCAGAATCTCAGCTCACTCATAAGAAACGATCCCATTGGTCTCATTTCATGAAAATGAAATAGTTCGACGCTGCTCTGTGCCTGGCACTGTTCCAGGGACTGGGGAAAACGCCCACTTGTCTGTCTTCATGGGGCACACAGGCCTTAGGGGAGAATGCAGGTGAGGTGTGCAGCAGATGTGGGCACCCTAACTCGGAAGCCTGGTAGGAGACAGTCCTACCACCTGGTCCCAGACAGGTCACCGCCAACTTCCTGGCTGAGGAGGGTGTTTTCCCCGGTCTGAAAGGATGGAGTACAAATGTGCCTTCTGAGCGTTCAGGCTTTCATAGGGACAGAGGAGCTGTATATGCCCAGACCTTTTTCTAAACTTACTAATTAAACAAGTCACTTTACCACCTTAAGAGTGAATAAGAGATTGGATAGCAGGTCCAAATAATTAGGAAGAAAACATTCCTTCTCCTGGAAGCCAAAGAAGGGAGGAAGAAGCATCTTCTGTACCACCTTCCCCGTTCCCCAGCTTTGCCCCAGTGCCAGTCTGGTGCGCCATCCAAGACCCCTGCCTGCACTTCCAGCCCCATCTTCTGATGCTTCCTTTTTTAGCCCTTTAGAACTACTGTAGGCCGCCCACGGTGCCATACTGTCTCAGAACATTGATCCATGCTTCATGGAATATTCAGTCCCGCGTTGCACGTGATAAAAATTCTAATAATCTTTCAGCAAACCACAGTTCTTCATCCAGGGCTTATCTTCTGTAACATCCCTCGCTGGATTTGACTTCTGGCATTGTGACCTTGTGGTCACCTTTCCTGACTGTCACAGTACCATCGATGTCCATGACCGTTGCCCTGAACTTTATTCGGGGCAGCAGCTCTTACTTACTTTGGATAAATTTTTCACAACATTTTGCTAGGTGGATATCACTTGCTCCCCAAAACGAGCACCCAGCTCTCCTTTAAAGAATCATCTCCGTCACTGTAAACGTTAAGATGGTAGAATTCAGGAAAATGTCAGAGAATGGAATTTTAAGTTGTTTTTTCTGTTGTTGCTGCATAAAAAATATTGCACAATATTTTAGAACTTCCTTTTGGTTTAATTTTGTAGAATACATGGGGGTTTCAGTGATTAGTTTAAAAGCATTAGAAAATTTAAACAATTCCTTTCTCTTTACCTGTCCCATTGGAGCATCTCCCATATATTTTACTTTGGTTGTGGAATACTATTGCTACAACTATAATCACTTATCCGTCTTTTTAAAGTTAGTGTATTTGCAATCTAAGTGCTTAACTGTTTCGGTAGGTTTTTTTTAAGCAGCATTTTCTTTGACCTTTTTTTGTACTTTGTAAGTATGAAGCCTCAAACAGTAACAATGAATCTCAATTTTATTTTAGCAAAAGCAACTGGAAATTGAAAGAACTACTAAGTGGTTGAAAATGCTAAAAGGATGGGAAAAATACAAGAACACCGAAAAGGTAATTAAAATAATGTTACTTCTCTCTGAAACTGCGCAAATTCAATGTAGATTGTCCCAATAAAAGTTTCTTTTAAATTATATAAGTATTAGTGTTCATATTCCTTCTAAAACGTTCAGTAGAATTTAATTTAGTGGGATGCCTCAAATTAGGAGTCGTTACGTTATAACAGAATATCCAGGTCAGATCGGTTTCAGCACTTTAGAGGATGTCCCGGGTAGTCCGGAGGTGGATGGTTTCAGGAATGATTCGCTTCAGACGCTCCATCGTGTTGCCTGTGACGTAGCGTCGCTCCCTCTCTCTTCTCTGCCTTCTCCAGTGCCAGCTTTACCTTGAGGTTGGCTTCCCCCTGGGATCAGAATCCTTGCAGCAGTTCCAGGCTTCATACCCACAGGTCACACTGCTCAGGAAGAAGGCTGGCCTCCTGAATCTTTTTGCCCTGCAGAGTTGGTGCTGAGTTTTAAACCAGTTAAAACGTAACACACACATCTGTTACTGTCACTGCCACTCATCACAAAACTCTTTAAATATTGGGAAGCTGTGGAGTTCTTGGTGGCAGAAGTTTTTCTTAAAAGAGGAGAGGTCTCTAGTTCAATAAAGTTGGGAATACCAGAGCTAACCCAAGTGAAGCAAAGTCAAGTCCTTTACGACAGGACTCCTCAGAGTCTTTACTATTGTAACACGTGGCAGGGAGAACACACCTTCAAGACAGACCTTAAACTGAGTGGAACTTATTCAACCATGGAAATCTTTTTGTCAGAGGGCATCTCACAGGACTAGTGCCCCTTTTCTTTTTGAGCATTCCAAAATACCCTTACTTAACGTCTGTTAGACTCTTTTATTATTTTATTTTCATCAGGAGTAAGCTCGTTTTGAGGTTGTTGGTTTTATTAAATGTGTTTGAGCATTAGGTTGGAACTCAAGATGTTTTTTTGAGAGGAATCCGTTCAAAGTAGAATGTTAGTTACAACATCTGTGCTCTTGTTCATTATCATGCTGTCTCCCAGAGTGGCCTAAAGTTGGCGCCTACTTTACTCCTTGTCTGTGGGAAGATTGCTCAACTGGTAATTACAGGGTAAATGTTGATGTGCGGCACCTCCACTTTCATTTCAACATTTGGTCTAGGAAGAGATTTGTAGAATTATATGGCTTTATGTTCTTCTCGAGCATACATATATCTGTGAAAGTATGTAAGCCGGTATAAAAATGAGCAATTCTACCATTATTCTGACAACAGTTCTGGCTAATGTAGTTCCCAGTAAGAGAGATTTTTAACAGAACAGTTTCCTTGATGTATAATTTTAAAGCACTTTCTCACAACTATAATGCTGGAATTATTTGATAATATATGGTCCAGTTTGGTGAGCAACAGGATGTACCTTCTAAAAGAATTGCTGCCTTCAATTCATACCTCGTTTTAAATTGCACTGAGGAAAAAAAAAAAGCAGCGTGTGTGTTTTTCTTCTCTTCCAAGAGGAGGTGGAAGTTTTCTGTCCAGAGATTCCTTACTTATATAATGGTAATACAAAGAAATTTCTAAAAGTGTCTTGAAATTAAAATATAGCTGTGATAAAGAATATTTGGATCTTTAGAATCTAAACTTTAATGAAAGACAGTTTCCATTAAGGTTGTTTGTGTTGCCTGTGTCTCACAGTTCTCACGGCCCCTGGTTCAGTAGTACTGGGTTTAAAAAATACAGTCTATTAAATGAAGTCATCTCTGTTAAGTGGAGACATTATGATTTAATTAGTCGTGGTATAATTGTGTCTAAGCTATGTCACAGCAGAGTACCTATGACAGATAAAGTTTGTTCCCATTTTTTAAGTCAAGTAATTGGAGGGACCTTATGTTAGTTTGCATTTTATTTTACTGATGGGAGGATGGAGGCACCAAATTCATAAATAAATTTCTTAAGGTCACACAGATTGTTAGTCGCAGCAGGAGGTCCCATGTCCACACTCGAAGGCTCGTTTACTGTACCATCTTTCATGTTTGCTTTCCCTTTGGTGTTTGTCAATAAAAAGTCAGAAGGAAATAGAATGTGCTTATAAGAGCCAATAGGGCCTTGTATATGGTTTAAAACTTTTTTCACATCTGGCCTTGAGAGGGGCTCGTGCCTATCTGGAGGCTGAGGTGGAGGCGCTAATGGAACAGGGATGTGCAAAGGAAACGGAGAGGCGGTAGAGATCAGCCGCTCAGCACGAACTCTTGTTTCCTGGTGATACACTTGGGGTGTTGCGTGTCCCCCAGATGGAACCCTTCTGGGTTGGCTACAAAGTTGGCTCGCGGGCCAACATGTGATGTGGACTGGCACATTCATCACTACTGTGAAATCACTAAGGTTAGAAAGAGTTATTGGAAATGTTAGGTCAGTCAGTGGAATTTTTTTTAGTTGATGGATGCTTAAATATATCTGTGTGACTGGAATAAATTACTTGTTTCTGTTGGCAAGGGAACAGAGATACTAAAAGCAAAAGGTAGATTCCAGGGAACCTTAATTTATTTTTTCTTGAAGATTTTATATATCATATCCCTAAAAAAAAAAATTCTAACAGGATTTTAAAGGTATTATTTTTTAACTTAGAATATTAAAATGCTGTTTAAATTCAACATACGGAAATTCTGTATCATGGTTGTTAAAACTGCTGTCTGGGGGCGCTGGGTGGCAAAGTCGGTAAAGAGCCCAACTCTTGGTTTCAGGTGAGGTTGTGAAACCGAGTCCTGTGTCAGGCTTTGTGAGCAGCATGGGGGGGTCTCCTGGAGATTCTCTCTCTCCCTCTCCCACTCATGCTCTCTCCCTCTCTCTCACATATAAGTAAATAAATCTTGAAAACAAAACCAGACCATAAGAGACTCTTTTTTTTTTTTTTTAAAGATTTTATTCACCCACTTGACAGACAGAGATCACAAGTAGGCAGAGAGGCAGGCAGAGAGAGAGGAGGAAGCAGGCTCCCCGCGGAGCAGACAGCCCCATGCGGGGCTGGATCCCAGGACCCTGGGATCATGACTTGAGCCAAAGGCAGAGGCTTTAACCCACTGAGCCACCCAGGCGCCCCCCATAAGAGACTCTTAATCTCAGGAAACAAACCTAGGGTTGCTGGGGGTTGGAGGTGTAGGGAGAGGGTGGTTGGGTTATGGACATTGGGGAGGGTGTGTACTGTGGTGAGTGCTGTGAATTGTGTAAGCCTGATGATTCACAGACCTGCACCCCTGGGGCAAATAATACATTCTATGTTAATTAAAAAAAGAAAAAAGACAAAAAACAAACAAAACAACAGAACCAGAAACTGTGGTCCCTGAAGTCAGACCAACTGAATTTCAGTTCTTCTATAGTTTGTTAGTTGTATGATTTGCTGTTACTGTTCCGCATCTTCATTTTCTCACCCGTAACATGGGGACGCTAACAACAGCATGTTCCTCTTCACGGATGCGATGGTACAGGCTCCCTGCTCCCCTGCTGCTCCCACTGCTTGTGCGCCCTCGCTCTCTCTGGCAAATAAACAAAGAAAATAGTAAAAAAAGAAAACACGATAGTATGACAAGGAATAAATTGATATAGAAACATATATGCAGGCTCCTAATAAATAATCACAAAGTGTTAGCGTAACACTTATTATTAAAGTCATTTTTACTGGATTCATTATTTTCCTCCCCCTCATCTCTGCATTGCCCCTTCCTGCCAGATCCCTGTGGGTCCTTCAGTATTGATCCTCGCCGACTCGGTCACGTAGAATTCCTCCCTCCCTTCCTCAGATACAGTATTCCTCATACAGCCTCCAGGGGAGAGCCGCTGTGTTGGTCTGATGAGAAGTAACCACCGCGTTCACTGCCCTCGCCCCAACAGCTCTATTCCTCAACTTTTCCCGGTTTTCCCCTCCAGTCTCTTGTGTCCTGGAACGGAAGGGCTAACAGCTCGTGCACATTTAGGCAGTGCAGGGCCTACTCTTATCCTTTTCCCACTCTGGCCCCCTCTGGGGAGTCTGTCTCTGTCCCGACTTCTCCCATCAGAGGGTGACGCCCAGCTCTGTAGCAGGGAGTATTTTATAATAAAGGGCTATCAGTTTATGGTATCAGTTTATCTGCCTACTCACCAATTTCCCCCCCCTACTGTGAGCTCCACAGAATTTCTTCATGTTCTAGCCAGAGCACCTACCTAGTAAGTGTTGGCCACAAAGCAGGCAGTCATTACCAAGCTCCTTTTTAGAATGAATGAGCGATGTTCATTTATGAGTTGGGATAAACACCTATCACCTGCTGCTGCTGAAGTCTACTTAATTTAAAGCTGTGATCTCTTAAGAGGCTGTGGGATTTGGCAGAAGTGCCCTGAAATAGGACTAAGAGGAGAAATTCTTTGACCGAGGCGAGCCACTTCTCAGTGCCATGGTCTCCCAGCATTGAAAGTACTCGCTTTGCCTACACTACAGGCTGTCATAGAAAAGATGAGGTATTACTTTGTCAGTTGAAGGATTCTTGGCAAATGTAAACTGGACACTATTCTGGAGAAGAAGCAAATTTTATTTGTGTATGTCACACTTGATATAATTCCTACTTTGTTTTACAAAATTTCCCAAAATTTCTATGATGGTTGAAAATTATGTTTCTATAATATCTTTCTGTCCTGTAAGAGTTGTATTTGAAAAACAGTAGGTATAATTTATTATTTTTTTCATAATTTAAAATTCTTATTTTAAGGTCTCATAATTTAATCCTTGTTCTGGTATATGTGACTTTGTATGCATGATTTTATTTCACTGCCTCCTACAGCTGAATTCCAGATACATCCCTTTTTATATTCTTTTTTTTTTTTTTTAATTGAAGTAGAGTTGACGCACAGTGTTACATGAATTTCAGGTGTGCAGCATAATGATTTGACAACTCTGTGTTATGCTTACCTTTTAAATACAGTTTCATTGTCATTATTTTAATGCTTTCTGCTCTTGGATTCCCTTAGTATTTTCTGATCTGTGTATTTTAGTAAGTTGACTTGAGCAGAACAGTGGGTACTAGCTACATGCAAAATGGTCTTGGAAAGATGGTCTTTGTTTTTTATAAAATATAAAATGTATTTTATAAAATACAAAAATACCTTTTGCTAAAAGATGGTGATATCTTGTGTGTGCCTTGGACACATTACTTAACTTTTTTGTGATATACTTTCACCATCTGTAAAATTGGGATAATAAAATATGGAATTGTTGATGTGATTAAATAAGAGAAACATCTATATATAGTTTAAAATAGTTTCCTACATATAGTAAATGACCAGTAAAAGTTGTGCCTCATTTTTCTAGCCCTGGAGTAGCACTGGAACCATTAATTTTTGCTTTCTACCAGAAATTTCTCTGTATTTATTTATTTATTTATTTATTTATTTTAAGATTTTGTGTATTTATTCAACAGAGAACACAAAAAGTAGGGGGAGTGGCAAGCAGAGGGATAGGTGCCTTGCTGAGCAGGGAGCCCAGTGTGGGACTTGATCCCTCGGATCATGACCTGAGCTGAAGGCAGCCTGAGCCACCCAAGTTCCCCTATTATTTCTTATTAATATAATCATAATTTAATTTTTTTTAATTTACATACTTTAGGATGAAAAATAGACGTACATAGTTGGTGAATACAGAATTGGTTTAAAAGCAATAAAATAATGTCTGAAGTCTTTTCAAGTAATACAGTGTGAGAAAGACATGTCAGAACTCTTGTTTTACTCATTGAAAATATCAGCCTGATGGAGATTCACGTCCATCAAAGTTATTCTGCTCACCATCATCATATTCTACTTGGTTATTAAACTTTCACTTTTCTCTTTTGTAGTAGTTTCCACACCTTCTGATACTCACATTGGATGCTTAGAGTAGAGCATCTTTACTTTAGAAGTTCAGGAGATACATTGAAAATACTTCGGAGATAAATTGAAAATAGTTCTAGTATAATGGTAAATGTTACGACTTTGGAATGAATGTAGATGACAGACTTTCTTTAGGAGCATAATTCTTAAATTCATTTTTTTTTTTTTAAATGACACTCAGTTTGCAATTAAAGGTGGTGGCTGTTTTCCTATGTGGGAAATGTTGCACGTAGCAGAGTCTGGTTTACACAGAACTTTGCTGTATATATTCTTCCAGTCAGAGCTACTGCACGAGTTAAAAAAACTTCCAGGATTCTAATCAGTATCTTCTGAAATTTCAAATTTGAGGCATAGTGTGTTTATACCAAAAGAACAAAGCCAGAACTCCATACGGAATTACCTAATTCAAGGCCATTCATATGGAATTACCTAATTCAAGAGTTGTTCTATGTTGCTACTCATTCTAAGTCATAGCATCAGTTTATAAAACTACACCATGACTTAGGTTCTGAAGCTTTAAATTAAAAAAAAATTTTAAAGTGAGGTAGTATAGGGTAGTAGTAGTTGAAACTGCTTCTTAACTCATAACTTGTCAGCATTTCAATTACTAAAACTTACATCCTGTTTGCTTAGCCATTCTATTCAGATATATTATTTTGATCATGAAGGTAATTATGTACCTATTCTTACTTCAGTCCCCAAGGTTTCTGCCATAATTTGTTTAGTCATTTCTTTGTTTAGACATGTTCTTTTAAATTTCAAAGTTTTATTATGCACAACTTTGTAATAACCATAATAGATTTGTATGTTATTTGAATATATAGCTTTGAGGAGAAAGGATACATTATAGGAAGATGGAGAAGCAGATGGAGTCTTAGGATTCATAGAGTGACCGGCGTACAAGGATCGGAAGAGTTGACAAAACTGATGATTTATTCCTTGTACCATTCAAAAGTGATGGCAGGTTATTCCTGGAGAACTGCCAAAATCAAAGAGGAGAGGGAGACGGGAGTATGGGGTAGAGGTGTGTGTGTGGGGGGGAGGGACAGGGAGTTGGGGAGTGGGGAGAGAACTAAAGATTGTGGGGGGACCTTAGCCGAGTCGTGAGCACAGGGTATGTTATGTTGATAGGCTCTGGAAAGCCCCAGAGAGACGATGCCGCAGGAAAGGATATTAGGGCTACACTATTCTCTACACTCCCATGAAAACAGTTTGGGGACAAGGAAATCTGTTTGCTATTTGAAGCCTTCTAGATGTGTGGGGGAAAAGGAAGAAAGTATGTAACTAGTTAATTATATCAACAGGGAGTGTGTAAGTCAGATGTTCACACCTTAAAAAAGAACACTGATCGTGCTGTGTGAGGAGCACCTTTGTAACCGTATGAAAATCCTCATGTACTCGGTGTACTTAACGTTTTCCTTGTGTGCTCTGCCGGCCTGTGTGTATGCCTCCCAGCCAGGATCTGAAAAGTAGGGTTGGTGGGATCCAAGTGTCCCGTGTCAAAATGTATCAGTTATCATGGGTGCTTTGAAAATAAAGGACGAACAGGTATTAATTAGTTGATTTGAGGGCTCAGTCTAAGATTTTTGTCATTTATAACCTTCAATTTATTTATTTCAACAAGTTTCATAGGAGAATTTACAAAGGAATCCCACTCCAGCTCAGAGGTGAAGTCTGGGCTCTGCTTCTGGAGATCCCTAAAATGAAAGAAGAAACAAGAGACCTCTATAGTGTGAGTATTTAAAGCTAACTTGTTATTTTGAAATTGAAAAGTGAAACCCCTTTCTTTTCACTTTCAAGGTGATATAAGATATTCGTATCATTTGAAGTTATAGTGAAATGATATTACATTGAGTTGTAGAAGCCTGTTATTTTCTTGATTGTTTGGTTTAGTGCCATGTAATTCCTGACTTGTGAACAAATACTTCAGGGAAAATGATACTTTCTGTATCAGTCAGTAAGTGTCCAGTGCTTTTCAAATACTTGAAATGACCAGTGTTGGGACATATTCATGAGGAAAATGGACTAACACCTGAGCGTAGCTGCGTGTGTGACATGTAATGTTTTGTTTTGTTTTAAGATTTTCCTTATTTATTTGACAGAGAGATCACAAGTAGGCAGAGGGGTGGGGAGAAGCAAGCTCCCTGCCAAGCAGAGAGCCCGATGTGGGGCTCGATCCCAGGACCCTGGGATCATGACCTGAGCCAAAGGCAGATGCGTAACCTACTGAGCCACCCAGGTGCCCCCCATGTAGTATTAATAAAGAGATCTACAGTGTTGCTTCTAGACTTTGTGGGAGAAGTCTAGAAGCAGTTTGTCCAACAGCTGCCTATATGTGGTTGACTGTTTGCTTCTGGGTGTGAGAAAAGAATTTTTCTCCAAGACTAGTAGGTATCTCTAGGTTTTGTTGTTTGTTAATCGAAGGTCAGACTTTTAACTCAACGATCAGTAATGCTTTCCTTAACTGAGGTAACACATTTCGTTGACCCTCTGTCATCTCAGGTACACTCCTTTCTAAGTTTGAAGTTTATAGTAACCTTTGAAAATCTGAAAATCTGAAAAATCTTTTTGAAATATGTCCCTCAGAAAGTGAATATAAATAGAATAAAATGGATGGAAGAAAAATTGCTTATAAACTCAAAAACAATTATAAAAGGAACTTTGGAATACTCTTGATATTTTCTTTCCTTTTGCATGAAATGTGTATGTGTAAGATTTAATCAAGATGAAAGATGATAAATACTGGCTAATTTAAAGGGTCACTTATTTTGTGTGTCTAAAAGGTTTTTTAAATTAGCTGTTTGGGCCCTACACAGACTATGAGTTTATGTGTTAGAGTTTTAGAGTTTCAAGTTATTTTAGTCTGTTGATTAGGTACTTGCTTTTAGTATCATAGTCTTAAAGCCAGTATTGAAAATGGTTTCTGAGAGAACATATAAAATCTAACCCCAGGGTGCCTGGGTGGCTCAGTTGTTAAATGCCTGCCTTCGACTCAGGTCCTGATCCCAGAGTACTGGGATCGAGCCCTGCATCCAGCTCCCTGCTCAGCAGAAGCCTGCTTCTCCCTCTCCCACTCCCCCTGCTTGTGTTCCCTCTCTCGCTGTGTCTCTCTCTGTCAAATAAATAAATAAAATCTCTTAAAAAAAAAAATCTAACCCTAGCACCTAGCACAGTGTGTCGTAAATGGTAGGTGCTCATTAAATTCTTGTTCAATTAATGAGAGAAGACAGTTACTCTTCTTCTGCATGCTGTTTTTGTTTCCTAGTGCCACAAACTGAGTGGCTCCCAACAGCAGCACCGTCTTCTCTCGCATGTCTGGAGGCTGGAAGTCAGACACCAGGGTGTCAGCAGGTCCCTAGATTGTCTCAAGGCTGGGGGAGAGTCCTTCCTCACCTCTTCCTAAATTCTGGCGTTGCTGGCACCACTCCTGGGCTCTCCGCTGCCTCAGTCCGCTCTCTGCCTCCCTCCGTGTGTGTGTCTGTATGTCTGCGTGTCTGGCCTGATGACAGACGCCAGTTCTCGGACGTGGGGCCACCCTTGTCCAGCATGTGTCATCTTCACTCAGACATCGGCGGAGACCCTGTTTCCAAATCAGATCCATTCACAGGTTCTGGGTAGACATGAGTTTGGGGAAGGGGCACTGTTCGATCCAGCACACGTTCTAATAGAACTCCGCTTTCTGCGATCTTTTAGACCTTTTCTACATGGAATAAAATGATCCCGGCACTGGTTGACATGAGGGATCTATTTAGAACATGGCGGACATACAGTAACAATAGCAAAAGAAATGACTTGCCTTCCAGTACTTTTTTAAGGGTTATTTTTTCTAACACTTTCATAAAAAATTTTTTAAATTTGTTATTCTTTGAGTTTTCCTGGCACCCTTATTTGGTGGTCTTCCTTTCCCACTCTTTCTTACTCTGTCTCTCCAAAGGTGGTCAGAGTTGCACTCTGCAGGTGGGAGCTTGAGGAGGAAGAGAACTACTAAGATTTTTCTCGGGTGGGTGAGACTGTCGCTGGTCCTGAGCTGGCACTCTCATCCGCCACTTCCTCCTGTTCTTTCAGGTGTCCCTCAGTGTCACTTGTCTCTTGTGTGTGTCGTGGTAGAGCCCACAGGTGGCAGTTCTGTCTGTTGTGGCTAGCAACCTCACCTATGGCCTTCCTGGGGCTTCATAATCTTGTTGGCCAAAGGAACCACGATCCCGCGGAGCTTTCATGTGAATGGTTTCCTCTCTCCTTCCACTTCAGGTTTATAGATTCCCTAGATCCTATTTCTTTTTAAATAAAATGTATATTCTTGTATTATTATGACATTCATGGGTCTCGGCCCACCCAATCTCAGAGATAACTGTAGAAGCTGCTATATACCTCCTTGCACTAAGGTAAGAAATATGCTTGATTTCCTGTATTCTGTACATTCATTGGTAAATATTCTAGGACATAATCTTTCTGACCTACTATTTTTTATCTGCTAACTGAAATTTGCTTCTGTCTGGAGGCCTTTTTATTGTTGGATTTTCTTGTCCTCTAGAGAAGCTGATACTGTAGGTGTGTTTGGGTGATTTTCTGCCTTTGAACTAAATTTTATTGTAAAGAACATTTTATCATGACCTGTCAGACATTTTCTTTCTATGTTTTGACATCTCATTTTTTAACAGGAGGCCTGTAGAACAATAACTGAAACCTCTTTACTTGCCTATTACCCTTAAAAAAAAAAAAGAACAGATTACCATTTTTTTAAACTAAATTTTGGTAATATCTTCTGGACTGACTTTTATCAGCGATAGTGTACAGTAATATTTTAGTGGTCGTGTGATTCTCATCCAATATTATAAATATCTTCCTGTGTATTTAGCACTCTGAATTATACTGTGATTACTCTTCATGATTTTAAAAGCTACAGAAGCTGCCCTTGTCTGAGCTCCCACCTCAAGACACAGAAAATACACATAGTTACAAAACCCTTGGCACAGACACCCATATTCCAGATAGCCTGCTTCTTCCTGCTTTCAGCTAAAGTCAGGAATTAGCCAGTTATGTTTTCATATGTATTTATTGGAGTTGATTCAGGCAGAGATCTGTATCACCAGCACATGGTAACCCGAGTCAGTATAATATATGTATATAGATGCATAATTATACATTAGCGTGGTTAAGTATAGATTAGTATACATTTTAATCTCTTTTATGTAGTTCAGCTTGGGAGATTAAATATCCTCATTCAGCTCCCTTTCCCTGAAATGCCATGAACCTGACAGCAGGGAGTTTCTGTAAAGGCAAAGCCCATGAGGAGTAAGAAACAGGAGAGAGAATGGCTGCCAGTATCTGGAAACCAGACAGACACTTATGTACTCAGCAAACCCAAGAAAATGGAAGCCCCGACTGCCTGATTTCGATCTCAGAATCTCCAGGATCCTTGGTAAGTGTCAACTTCAGGTGCCTCAGGGAGCAGAGGTGAAGCTCAGAACCGTGGAAGTGGCCCAGAGTCCGTCGCAGAAGGAGTTAGAGCCTTGACGTCACCCCCGCCCCGGCGCAAGTCCGAGGTTTACCATTTGGAGAGAATGAACGACAGGGCCTCTGGGCTGGAGAGGACCTAGATGTTCCCCAGGAGGAGGGCGCAGAGGAACTGCGTATCCTGAGCTGCAGCCGTGCTGGCCTCCTTCCCATCACATTGGTGGCCAGGTGCTTGTCTTCCTGACCGGAGACCAGAAGAAACTTCTCTGAGGAATCTGCCCAGCCGCAGGACATAAACCCAGAGACACTGACTTCAGGGGAACCCCAGCAACACTGCCCAGTTGGATCACTCTGCAGTGGAGACACAGTCGTGAAGCCCCACCTCCGCACACAGAGCTCACCATCAGCTTTCTGGTATTCTACTTTTATATAGAAGCAGACAGCGAAATACTGCTGTTCACTTGAGGAAAGGAGCTAACAGAAAGACACACGAGAACAAATGGAAAAAAGAAACGTGTTAGAAACAGACTATAGAGCAAGAAGAAAACTTAGAAGAATGATCACAAGCATCTTCAGAGGGATCAAAATAGGTATGACATCCATAAAGCAAGTATAAAAGCCTATAAAAAGGAACCTTTGAGAAAAACAAAGAGCTTTTTAGTTATAAAAAATTATACTAGAACTGAAAGATTTGAGAGGATGTTTGAGAGTGACAACTGAAGGAATTTCCCAGAAAGCGGATGATAAATTCAAAGAAATGGAAACTAATAGAGAAAATACAAGAAAGTTAAATGACAGCTGGAGATTCCACGCTGTAATAATAAGAGTTCCAGAAAGAGGAAATGGGAGTGCGGGCGGGCGGGATGAAGGAATCAACAAAGGAATTACTGAAGAAATCACTCAGAACTGAGAGACGGGAGTCTCTGTTTAGAAGATTGAGAAGATCCATCAAGTGCCAGCCCTGTGGATAAAAATAGATACAAATCAAGCACAAAAGTGTGAAGTTTCAGGACATGGAGAGAAAAATGCCTACGAACTTCTAGAGAAAAAACAGATTTCGTACAAAGAAACCAGAATTAGAGTGGCGACACTAGAAACTAGAAGACAGTAAAGGCAGTGCCTTTTGAGCAAAAATATTTTCCAATTTAGAATTCTAAAACAGCCCAGCAGTTGAGTAAGAAGGAGGTAGTAGTATCAGACATTTGAAGTTTCAAAACAATTTATCTTCCATACACCCTTCCACAGGGGCCACTAGAGGATGTGCTTCTCTGGGACAAGGGAATAAACCAAAAAAGAAGATGACGTGAGACACAGGGGACAGAGGACCCAAGCGAAGGAAGGCCTAGCAGAGGGTGAAGGGGACCCCAAGACCCCAGCTGTGCAGCAGGCCCAGAGGTCCAGGAGCCCAAGGCTGGAGCAGGTCTGAAGGCTCTGGAGAGACATCTGCACAAAGTTGAAATCAGAGAGTATCTTTTCCATTGCAATTTTCCAGCGCCCGGGGAGATGGATGTGGTTTAAAGTGAGTTTGGGATCGGATTAGCAACAAGCCTGTAGAAAATGAAGCAGATCAAGAAACAAGGCAATGATTAGTTCAAGGGAAAACAAAAATACTGTGCCAGAAAGAAAAAAGAAATCCCAGTAGACTCTGTGGCTCAGCTGTGAAGAGCTTTTACGTAGTCTTACCAAGGCAGACTCCAAAAAAGTGCTTCATTCCTAATTAAAATTGAATTGTATTGTTAAGATGGGAAGGGAAAGGTGGTGGTTAGAGGGAAGGAATGGATGTGGGAGAGATGGGGACATGGCTCGGAGGGAAGATCTTCATTGTGTGCCTTCCCACGTTCATTGGTGAACCACAGGCGTGGCTTTCCTAAACCAAGACCGCTTTTTAATAAGAATTATTTTATGATTTCATATTTTAATGAAAATTATTTTCAATAACTGATTTCCTAAAAAATGTGCTTTCTTCCCCTTTTTTTTTCTTTTCAGAAATTAAAACACAGAGCCCGGGGTTGTTCACCTGATATCAGACAGATAGACCTTGATGTCAACCGCACATTTAGGGACCATATTATGTTTAGAGACAGATACGGTGTTAAGTAAGTAAACTTTTATGGGATGAGATGCAAATGGCATTTATAAAGAGTATTAAAGTCTTTGTTCACTTAAAACATGAATGAGTAGAATGTCTTGTGTGAACTATAATTTTGATGTAGGTCATAAAGGTTTAAGCTTTTGCAGATTGTTTGGTCCGTGTTGTGTGAAACCTAGTGTCTAGGTTCACTTAAATTTTTTAGCCTTTGACATAGTAGATGCTATTTGGTTGGCAAAGAGTCATTTTATGATCTGGGAATTCTTAAAAATGTAGTAGCTACTTTTACTAAAATCTTAGTGAAGAAATGGGAAGTTGTGTTTGAGGACCAGGTCAGAGACAAATAGATCCCTATGAACTTGACCCCAATGCATCGCTGAAACTAAAACAGATGAGGAGTGAATGTCTGCAATGAGTATTACAGTTTATGCATGAGCAGTGTAGTTTTGCTGACCTCTGTATTGGCCGAGTTCAACATGAGAAACAGAAACCAGTAAGAGATATGTATTCAGAGATTTATTGAGAGGAACTGGCTTGGTAGCAAGTCCTGTATCTGGAGAACAGGCCACCAGCAGGGACAGCCTGCAACTCCTGAGCCGAGCTATTGTCCACAGGAAGAGCTGCTTCAGGGAGGCCTCACATCTGCTCTTACCACCTGTCACCTGATTGGACAGGCCCACAAAGATGATCTAGGAACTAAGATCATCTATGCTACTTAAAGTCAAATCCTGCTTACGGATTTTAATCACATCTACAAAATGCCTTTTTTACAGCCACATGTGGGTTAGCTTTTGAATAATTGGGAGCTGTACCCTAGCCAGGGTGACACCAATGGTGTACTGACCATTATAGTACATCCTTGACAACTCAGTTTCCAAATACAGGTTAATACAAGGTCATGCTTCACCTAACATGATATAACTCTTTAGCCTGGGACTGAAACTAGTCTAACCCTTTCCCCACAAGAGGATACAAAGTCCTTGGTGATGTTTACTCTTTTGCTTTGACGCTCTAAAACTTAAATACTGCAATATAAAATTAACTGTTAATAATACATCTGTCTAATATAGCTAATATGTTAGATGAAAAGGGAAAAGGAAGGAGGAAAAATGTTTTAAAATACGTATGTATAAACATACACCGAAATAAGGAAGAAATGCTCACAAAAATTATAATCATCATCTCTCTTTTTTTTTTTTTAACAAGATTTTACTTATTAGAGAGCGAGCAGGGGGGAAGGAGTAGAGGGAGAAGGAGAAGCAGGCTTCCTGCTGAGCAGAGAGCCTGGTGTGGGGCTTGATCCCAAGACCCTGGGATCATGACCTGAGCCGAAGTTGGACGCTTAACAAGCTGAGCCACCCGGGTGCCCCTAATCATTTCTGTGGCTGGGCATGTAGTTATGACTGATTTCCACCACCGATTTCATATTCCCTTTGTCCTCCACAGGCACCTGGTCATGATACTGTACCTGGTGGGGCGACCTACATTTTCATTCTGGACCATCGCAGTCCTGCCTGAGTTAGATTGCTATAGTTTTCCATTGACTTTAATCACACTGTGCTAAGAGACACCCCAGGTATTCTCCTGTGAACTAGGCCTACTCTTCCTTACATCCAGTGTGTAGTAGCAACTCAGTTTCTCCTTCGTAATCCGGCTCATTTGCTCCAGCTGATACAGTCACCTCCTTCTTTGCTTGTTGATTCGGAAGCACAAGGAGCACCAAGTGGCTGGGTGGCAGTTTCGGCTTCTAGTTCAGTGGAATAATTGTGTCTCCTCATGAAAGTATTTCTCTCTTTGGAACTAGGAGTCCTGGACCAGCAGAGCTTAAGGCTGAATGGGAAGTGAACATTTTGCTAGTGGACCACTAGGGAAAATAGTGGACAGAGTCATCCCCATTTCTGCCCCTTGAATCTTGGACCCCAGCATCCTGGCTGTGGGAGAGAGCACTAGATACTGTGGCTGGTGGAGAGCATACATAGCCTCCCAGAGGATGCCGCAGCCCTCGTGCCTAGCCGCCACTGTAACTGAGGCTTCCCAGGGCCTCCGCAGTTCTGTCAGGCTGCCTGCTCCCATGGGGATGATTTCAGTGAGGGTGCTTGCTCTCCTTCACTGCAAGGAGGGCAACTAATTGAAGAGACTGTGAAGCCGTTGATGGTTTTTTGGCATAAATTGTATCAGAATGAATGTCAGGGGTACCTGGGTGGCTCAGTTGGTTAAGCGTCAGTCTGACTCTTGATTTTGGCTCAGATCATGATCTCAGGGTCATGAGGTCAAGCCCCTCACAGGACTCCGTGCTGGGCATGGAACCTGCTTGAGATTCTTTCTCTCCCTCTGCTCCTCCACCCCCTTAAAAAAAAAAAAAAAAAAAAAAAAAAGAATGTCATCTAAATCTAATATAAATCTAAATAAAAAATTTAGACTGTACAGAGTGTTGTGTACATTTGAGCTTGGGATCATTTCTTTATTACAGTAGTACTTTTGTCTGGATTATCTGTTTTCTGGCAGACTACATTTATTATTATACATTTTTTTAAGTTTGTAATTTTAAAACTATGTGAAATAACCAAAATGTATTCAACATGAACTTTGTTTTCTCTAGGCAACAGTCACTGTTCCATGTTCTCGCTGCGTACTCGATTTATAACACGGTAAGTCAGAGCACAGCCACTCAGGTCTTTCTGAGGAGCTGGGGGGAACTCTCTGGGCACCCCTGCCTCTGTGGATCTTTTCAAGGCTTCTCTGGTGACCTTGGGATCTCAGAACAGAGCTGATTTAGAAGCAGGAAAAACCACTGTATACCAGCGAAGCTCTCATTCTCCTCCTTTCTCTGAATTACTCTGTTGTGGTGTTATTTGTTACCTTGTTTTTCTTTTACACAGTTGTGAGGAGGGCTAGAAGTTTTAAGAAGTCGGTGGGCAGATAAATTTTTGCTTGACCCTTGCTCTTTCTTTGTCACCCGCCGGGAGTTTGCGTTTCAAGGTCCCGTTTTGTTTACTCAGCGAGGGCCAAAGAGGAGACCTTGTGTACCTACTTGCTAACCCTCGGAGTAGGCTAAAAGTAAACGTTCTGATAATAGAACATGTTGTCCTTAACATACCTGTCATTCAGGGGGAGATGATAATTTGGGGAGAGACCAGTTAGTGTTGAACCTAACGCAGACGTTAGATGCTTGTTGAGTAGATTCTATGCAGGACAACCTTGAATCTTGGGTGTGTAATTTCTATTAAAACCTCTAAGTTATAAGAAATTTCCAATTAGGGCAAGTTAAGAAAGAGTTATTAAAGGACTTTTCATAGAAAAGAAGCAATAGTTGGGCCTCATGGGACTTGGAGCTGGAAAGTGAGAAGCCTTCGTTGAGAAAGTAGTACTATACACTCTGTAGCTCTTCTATTCTGGGGCCACATGGTAACTGATTATCTCCGTAAACTGCTTGTTCCACTGTTTCTCTCTCCAGATTGCTTTCTTTGCCTACTTTTCAGTTTTCCCATGGTTGAAATTGCACCCACAGACTGAACATGACCATTCTGTTTAAATGCCATCTCACCGTCTGATTACAGCTGTCCTGGAGAGAGTATGTGATTAGCAGTGCCCAATTAACTGTTCTCCTGGGGTCAAGTGACCTCTTCTGCTCCCTCAGCTTCGGTTCATATGGCACAAACAAGAAACTCTGAGGCCACATTACAAGCAGGGACTATGGGGAGAGTAGGCAGTTCTCAGAGAAGGGACATGGACTGGCTGGGTATCCCAAAATGTGTCTCTCTGAGGGCTGGGAAATCAGAGGTGACGAGACAGCAACTTAGGAGCTGCAACAGGAGAGAAGCTTGCCAGCATTTGAACAAAGAGGGGGAATACTGAACTGAGAATAATATATACAAAGGAAAAATAAATGATTCGTCCTCTTTACAGAAGGTATAATGGTATTGAATAGGGGACAACAAAAATACATGTAGTTTGACACTTGGTCCACAGTTCTACATTTATTTTTGATGTATAGTTCAATGAGATGTAGCTCCATGTTGTAGAAACTGTAGTCTTTATCTGTAGACTTGTCCGTTATTTAATTGTTCAGGCATTTTCTGACTGTTTTGGTGGGCAGGTTTTTCATGTGGGTATGCATGTATTTGGATCTTAAAATCCCCAGTTTCTTTGTTCTCATTTATCTTCAGGAAGTTGGATACTGTCAGGGGATGAGCCAGATCACAGCTTTGCTCCTTATGTATATGAACGAAGAAGATGCCTTCTGGGCCCTGGTCAAACTATTCTCAGGCCCCAAACATGCCATGCATGGTAAGAAAGCCCTGTAGTTTACCAAAAGCAGTAAACAAGGAAGGGAGAAAAAGGTTATTAAAGCAGAATCAAACTTTGGAAGATGCGTGGGAGCGTAAAGCACAGAAACGGGATGTCTCGGGCCGTTCAGTCAGTCAGTGTTTGTGAGTCACTTCTTACTTCCGCCGATATTGAACTTGGCTGCACTTTTCTGTTCACATTTATATTCCTTTGTGCTTACCTCAAGGCACACTGTTGGCATTTTGAAATCCTTCCTTACTTGCCCCCAGTCAAAATAAACTAATGTAGGTTTGGAGGAATTTAGGAAAGCTCTGTTACCTGGAGAAATAAAAGATGCTGTTGACTAAGACTTTTAGACTGTCATGCAGTGATCATTTCAGTGAAATGCGTGTTTAGGTTCTTCTAGCCATAAAATTAATTCCATTTTACGATAAAATGCTCCTGCTAACATGTCGTGGGTTCTTCATTATTTAATCTCTCAAAACTGGCGTGAGTTTTTGGTTTTCAAGTTAGATGGTTTTTAATAACCTTTCCCTTCCATCTGCCAAGCTTATACCAGAAGCTTTAGAGTTTGGATTGCATCTTCCTCGGGAAATAAAAGTGGCATTTGCCCATTTAGTGCAAAGTGCCATCCATGTGATAATACCAAGTTAAAAACAAACTTTTTTAACATGAATCACTTGAAGAATGGATCATCTAAGTTCCATTTGTAAGTGAGCCTTAGGTCGTGAGGAGCCTGCCACGTGTTGATAGTGATATTGTAACATTTTCAAAGTTATGACTGTAGTTTATTAATTTCCACATTCTTACCATGTGGTTTTTGGGGTGGTATTGTGTGTGTGTGTGTTCATGTGTGTGTGCACGCGCTCACACACGCATTTCGCCATCTCCCTCACTTTTCCTTGTGAATATTTTTTAAATGAATACCGCTACTGATAACTGTTTCTGGACACTTGCATCCCATCAAGAGACTCCAAAGGTAAGACGCACTGTATCGAACTGCCAGCCGAGAGTATCATTTGAAAAGGCATCTTGAAGAAAAATAACTCCCCCTCATCCACCTTTATTTTGCTTTACCGTGGAATGAATAGGTTGTGGTCTGTATGGGAAGTGCAGAGCAATGTTGCAGTTTCAGTAGTGTGTAATGACGTGCAAACTGCCCAAGTCTAGGAACGTCATTTCTTTTGAACACACATGATAGCTTACGTTCGGCGTTGGTCACCAGCCTCATCTAGAAAGTAATAGTAATTTTACTACCCTAATATTTGCATTCACAGTGCAGCTTAGGTCACTATTTTGCTGACGTGTGTATGTAGAGATGTTTGTTTGTAGGTCTGCCCGTGGAGTTTTCTCACCGAGGCTTGCCTCAGTTCTTTGCATCTTTTACATGAGAATGATGTCACTTATAAATGTACAGAATAAAGTGAGGGCTGAAGAAAATGAGATTTTAAAATATCAAGCCTGGGATATCGCTAACAAGTGAAGTAATGTTAGCTCTCCTTGAGCTAGTGTTTATTACTGAGGACATTGCCTTTTTCACAATAAGATTTTTTCTTAAAATCCTTCTAATTCCCATTCCTATCAAACTGACCACGAAAGTGGTACAGATAGATACATACGTGCATATTTTTTTTAATGACATCAGAAAATGTTACTATGGGAGAAACAGAATCTCTCTCTGGAAATTTTTACACATAAAGGATGTTTCTTGGGTTCTTGGGAGAACACAGTTTCACTGTTGAGGAAGGAGATGTTCTGTGGGGAAAAAATATGGGATTCCCAGGTCAAATCAGTCTGGCAGAAGGAGTGACTCAAGCAAACCAACCAAGTTTCTTTAGAAAGCACGTTAAAAAGATTGAGGAGCCCTTACATGTCATGAACATACCAGAAGGGTTTGTGGAACACACAGCACTTCCCTAGATGCTTTTTAAAAAACACAGGCCAGCTCTTAACATCTGTCAAAGCTACATAAAACCCAGGGTGAAGATAACTAATGTGGAGGAATGATCAATCTGTTGAGTGTATAATCTTTTTAATGGATCATGTAGACTCTCTGAAAGGAAGCTCGTAAGAAAGAATAGACATAAAGGTCTATGAGTTAGATACACGAAATCGGTACTAACTTAACCATTTACAATTAGTTACTTCCTAGAGATCTTAAGAGATTCTGTTTTATAAGGAGATGGGATAAACTCCAGTTTCTGATATAACATCGATCATTAGTGTCGTTATGTCTTAGCTGAATATTACAGAAGGGATTAAAAAGTGATAAAAACTTTGGAGACATGATATTAATGAAGCTTTTTAGAGTAACCTGATAAAAAGCAATAAAATATTTGTTATGTAGCATATTGACAATAAAACAAAATAAGTCCTCAAGATTAGAATAACCTATAAAAAACTTTGCACATTTAAGATATGCTTTAAGATACTTGAAGAGAACAGACAGTCCTGATAAATGGCTTCAGTTTTCATTTTTTTTCTTGGTTTCTAAGTTTCCCTTTTGATTCAGAAATAGTCTGTTCTCTTTTATATTTTTACAAGGTTGAAGGAGATCTTTAGCAAACAAGTACTAGATTGCAAATTTTATTACCCAGAGCTTACACACAATCATTTCCTTGGTGAGGAGGACAAGTATCTTAGTAACTACTGGATTTTTGCTGTTACTGACAGTTAAAAATGAAAGAAATGTGTTGTGTTTTGAAAGAGGGGTTTTTGTTGCGATTGTTTATGAAATACTGTTTTTATGTTTGTATTCTAGGCTTTTTTGTTCAAGGTTTTCCTAAACTCTTGAGGTTTCAAGAACATCATGAAAAAATACTGAATAAATTTCTATCCAAGCTTAAGCAACACTTGGTAGGTAGATGTGACATCGACTTGTACCCACTTACATCAAGAACAAAGCTAGAAGAATTGATGCAGCCTTTGGTCCCAATTACTTTATTGATTTGCAGTGTTATCCATTTCATTTACTATGCAGTTGTAATTCCCAGGTGTTTGAAGAGCACGAGATTTGTGGAATTTAGTATTGATGAACCATCACAGCCCTCACTCATAAAATCAGACTCTTTCTTTGCAGATGATATATACAAATGGTGCAGCTTTTAAAGACATATGATTTCTCAGTAATTTTGGAGGCCTTTTTAGTGCACCAAAAATACTTTAAGGGTCATACAGACTCGTCCTTAGTGAACCATACACGTGCTCTACTATAAAACATGGTAATTTAGTGAAGCACACATGCTTCACTGTAAAATATAGAGAATCAAAATGTTGTATTACCATCCTATAGGAGAAGGATTTATTATTAAGGTGATTTCCAAAAGTGAGATTGAGGGAGAGAGGCGGGGAGGAAGGAGAAAAAGCTAGAAATACTCCAGCATGTAAAAGATTTGAGATGAAACGGTTTTGTGCTTAGCTTTGACAGCTGCCTCCAACAGCTTTCCTAACTTTTCATATTAGATTGTCATATTTTGTTTGCTGCAATCCAGAAGTTTGAAGCCTTTGTTTTTTTCAGGACTCTCAAGAAATCTACACAAGTTTTTACACAATGAAATGGTTTTTTCAATGTTTCCTTGATCGTGTGAGTATTTCTTTACAAAACCCAATCATAAAATTATAAATACCAGACAAGAGTGAGCTGTTAATCTTATCTTGTTTTGTTTTTAATTATAGACTCCCTTTACACTAAACCTCAGAATATGGGATATCTACATCTTTGAAGGAGAACGAGTTCTTACCGCTATGTCTTACACAATCTTAAAATTACACAAAAGTAAGAAAATGTTTAAGTATAAAGATTTCACAAAGGTCAAGGCTTGACTTAACTCTGATTTCTCATTCCTCACCCAACTTCAGATTCATTTTCTCTTAGTGGTGAATTTAAAAAATTCTTGAAAGTGAAGAAATCCTGTCCAGTTGGTAATCGGCTTCCATCGGTCCTTTCTCCTGGCTAGAAGCTCATTCGTTATATTGCAGAGGTCTTTGATTTTTTTTTTTTTTTTCCTATTTCAGTTTAATTTTCCCACTTAAGCAGTAGAATGCAATGTGTTGGTTGCACTAATAATATTATGCCTACGGAGTATTTGTTTCCATGCTCTTAACACTGCTTGTCATCAGTCTCAGTCTCTGGTTTGTAGTCAGAGAACTGAGAGACCAAAGGAGCCAGGCCCTTAGTTAAAACGTCTAGTGGAGACATTTTCCCATCCTTGTCCTCCGTCCAGACAAAAAGCACCCAGCTCCAGGCTGTAGACCAAAGGGGATCTACACCTCCGGCTTGTCTCTCTGCTTGACTGCATGGTGGCCTCTGGGGCAAGTATAGTCACTTGTTGCCTAAATGCAAGGGTCAGTTGCAGCATTTCAAGGGCCCCGTGCATTGGGCATGCAGTGCCTTACTTTACAAATCAAGAAATGAGAGTTTTCTTCTTGCCTGCGAAGAACCTTACTCATCTTAAAGTCTCAGCTCAGTCTTTAAAATTACAACTCCTCCTAGTACCTCCTCTTGTAACTCTGCAGAAAAGAGAATCTTCGAAAGCTTTAGAACTTCAAGGAGCACTTGGAGTCCAGGTCTTAGAGTGAGGTTTCACATTCATTGATCATTCTCCTCCCTTAGGTTATTCTTGAATGATTCTTCTGTTCAGCTGCCCAGCTGAAATTATAAGCTAATTGAGTACTTGGGATCACGTTTTTGTGTGTATTTTCTTTCCCTGTTGTGCTTGACATTGTTCTAAGTACATGTTTGGTATCTTAATGTATAATTGTCGGATTGCTTACTTGAAAAGCAGGCCTTTGGATTGTCCAAACTTGAGAGAGAAATGAAAACGCCCTTTAAAATCAAGTTTGTGTTGCTTCTTCGGAAAGATAAGGATTCAGAAGTGCTGTGCTTCATGTCCCTTACTCCCGCTCCTCACTCCTCCAGCGCACACACCACAGCCCTGGGACAGCTGTCTCCCAAGGCTCATGGTCTGTCGGAAAACCACGGTCCACCTCTGTCTCTCCCCCACCTGACCGCCCCACCTCCTCCTTTCCTCCTCCCTCTCCTGCCTTTCCTTCTCTCCCTGTCTTTCCTCGCCTTCTGGATTATGAACTGACCAAGATGTGGAACAAAAGTATACTTTTTTATTAAGATATATGCATATTCGTTTAATGTTCACTAAACAGCAAGAAAGTGGAAACATGATGTATTTCTCCATAGGTCTGTTCTCCATCTGAAATTCTGTTTTATGTATGAGTCTTGATTAATTTTGGCAACTGGAAAGTTTCTTCACCCTTTGCAAATAGACTTAAAGCCTAATAGCTACTTTATATCCCATCGTATCATCAGGCTAAATAATGTCGTTTTTTTTCCTCAGGAAGACAAAAGCTCAGGGACTTAATTACATGAACTTTCTTCACCGCTGTATGATGCTTCATAAACTTTCTGGGCACCTTAACCAAGAGTTTAGCTAAAGCTCCTAAGATTTTGTTCTTTTTTTCCTCATGATTGTTTTATCAACATTTAGAGACATTGTTATAGCAGGTTTATCACACACTACTAGTTTTAAGTAGTAAAAAAAAATGAGTAATAACCTAAATGTCCAGTATTAGAAAACTGATTAAACGGATTATAGTACATCATAGTATTTCCTATGGACTCAAAGTATAATCAGTTTTTTAAATTGATACGTGTCCGCACATCTGCTTATAGGACAGTGGCTAGTGGGGTCATAGCTGATTTTTGCTTTCTACTTTGTATCTGTAATCTGAGTTTTTTTATTCTTTTATATTTTTAAATTTTCTTTTTTATTTTTTAAAGATTTTATTTATTTATTTGACAGAGAGATAGAGAGCACAAGTACGCAGAGTGATAGGCAGAGGGAGAGAGAGAAGCAGGCTCTCACCTGAGCAGAGAGCCCGGCGCGGGGCTGGATTCCCCAGACCCTGGGATCATGACCTGAGCCGAAGGCTGACACTTAACCGACTGAGCCACTCAGGCGAGGCGCCATAATCTGAATTTTTTAAAATAAAACTAATTTCATAAGTAGAAATACAAATAAGGTTAGTAATCCAGATTTTTTAGAAATTCTGAAACTGTAACTAGAAACACTTGAAATAGGTGTGCCTATGGGAGGTGGAGTTCCATAACAATAAAACAGAAAGCCCTCATGTCAACCTGGGTGGCCCGTGGCTCTAAGAAGTACTTGCTCTCGGTTAATATTGATGTCTAAGGTGTGACGTTCTTAAATAAATCCATAAGAAGGTACTTATTAGTAATCAGTTCTCCCTGTCTTCCCGAAGAATAGATGTGACTGCTTGAGTATCATAAAATACTTCATCCTACTGAGGGTCAGTGATGGTCACAGTGCTATGTGTAAGTTGTATGCTGTGCCCCTTTTAAAAAATACTGCACCAGAACAGAATATGTTACCTTCTCAACCTGAGAAACTGTTAACCCAGCATTTGTATTTCTCTGATTTGTTCTTAGAACATCTAATGAAATTGTCTATGGAAGAACTTGTAGAATTTCTTCAGGAGACCCTGGCAAAGGATTTTTTCTTCGAAGATGACTTTGTAATAGAGCAACTTCAGATTTCTATGGTGGAACTAAAGCGTGCAAAATTAGACCTTCCAGAACCTGGTAAGAAATCCTCAAACACTTTCTATCTAAGTCATAATTAAAGTTGGGAAACGGTGCAGTGAACACAGGTCATTTCTGTTTCAGAACATAAGCATTATGTGTATTTGTAATGGCAAGCTGTTTATGGCTTTGTGCTTATTTTAAGAAAAAGCAAATAAATGCATTAATGAAATCTGCCTCTCCTAATAGCATAACTGTACTATCCCTGCTTAAATTTAGAAGGTTTGGATGGCAAATAATACTGATCAAGAGAAGTAATTATGGTGCTTTAAATGAGCATAAACAACAGCCTTTACTTTCAGCCTCTCAATCTGTAAAACCGTAAGGAATAGCAGAGAAAATAAAAGATAACATTTTATAGAAGGGGACCCGGATACTGACGCGCTTCTGTCTGAAGCTACAGACCCCGCAGATGGCGTTACTGACACTGGCGTCCAATCCTGACTGCTGACCCAGGGCTCTTGGCAGGATGTTGCCATGTAGATAATATTTTATTTGCTTATTTCAGAACCTCTTCCAGCACCTCCTAGTAGATTTTCTGTGAGGTGCTGGGCAGGAAATTCAGCAACTGAAGAGAAAGACATGCTTCTTGTCTCGAGGTGCACACAGGGGAGACGATTTATGTGACTGATAGCAAATGAAGTCTAAGTAAACAGGACAAATGGGGAGGGACCAAAGGAGGGGTCAGAGGAAAGGGGAGAGAAAGAAAATGTGGAAAGATCACAGCAGGAATAACTCAGACATTTTGGCGAGATATAATTTGACAAGAAATGGTTTCTTGAGAAAGAGTCCTTTTTCGCCCATTTCTTCTCTTGTATTTGTTCCAAGGCAATCCAGCTGTTAGGTTCTCAGGTAGAGTTGGAGGTAGCATTTCCCAGTCAGTCTGGCCCGTATTTTGATGTCTTCTTAGAGATATCTGTGCAGAACGAGCAGACATACGTTCATGGAAAGCACATCTTTTCTTCCCTTTTGTAAAAACCAAGATGCTCTGCTTTTTGGTACTTCATTTTGAGGGCTCTAATCAGTGTTTCTCCCAAGTTCGTTCTGGGTCATCAAGAACCACTAGAAAACAAACCGTCACAGCAGTGGTTGCTGGTGGTCAGAGGCCTTGGCAAGCATCACGTTTGCTAAGTGAGGACGCCGTTCTCGTGCTCAGTGCGATAACATCCGTTGCCCGCTGATTCTTTACTGTAGCAGGGCACACCCGTTGGACAGCAGTGGACTAACTGTGTTAACATTTGGTCCAAAATGTCTTGCCTTTTTTTCTAAAAAAAAAGTCAAGATACGTTTTAGTAAAAGGCATACAGAGAGAAAAAATATATATAGTAGCACTATTCAAGCATGAGAATAAAATATTGCAGAATAGGATGTTCAGCATCCAAGTAGCAGATATTACTTACTGAATGCTTAGCCTGGGCCACAGGCTACATGCACTATCTCATTTAATCCCTAAAAATAGCTCTGAAAAAGTACTCACCCACCTTTTACACGTGAACAAACTTAGTAGTAGTAGTTTGTAAGATCTTTTTACTAGGAGGTGATAGACTAGGGATTAAGGGGGAGGTGCGGATAAAGGGAGACCGGGCCCAGAACACCAGGCCCATCGGCTAAAGCTTGTCCTGATCTTACTGACAAAGGGCAGAGTGGTGAGGCGGCTCTGCACTTTCTCTGGGACAGTAATCTGTCTCTCCTCCGTATCTCTACTTCTACGACGTCGACTATCTGGGCTTTGCGCTCTGCAGCCTGGTCAGTGGTATCCTCTTGAAATTATTGCAGGCGTCCATGGAACATTAAGGCCATTAAATGTTCATTGTAGTAAGACATTTTAACCTCCCATCATCTTAAAAGCACACATAAGCATCTTATGTCTTTGTGGCTCCTGATGGGCTGCCTCACTTAGCACTTGGTTTTCCCATCCCCGCACAGCACATGGTATTTTTAATTGTTCATTTTTTTTCCCGTTGGATCAAGTTTTCCGTTATTTTGATTTGCACTTCTTTAATTTTGATTGAGTGTCTTTCATTTCTATTGGGCATTTTATCTCTTTCTCTCTAAACTGTTCATCTTCTGCCCATTTTTCTCCTGCTGTATCCACGCACATCTTCCTAAGTAAAGGAAATTAATTAGCCAGTTTATTGTATGTGTTACAGATACTTTTCATATAGAATTTTTAAAAATTTAATCAGTCTTTCCCTTTATGACATCTCACTTCTGTGTCCTAGGTAGAGAATTTTCCACATGCTGAGTGAAAGATTTTTGGTTACCCACATTTTCTTTTGCAGCTTTTACGTTTTTGCTTTTTTATGCTTAAGTCCTTAGTCCTATCTTGAATTACTTTTAAGGGAAGAGTTTTAAGGGTGTGTTTTTAATTTCCGGGAATTTATGAATTTTCCAGTTTTACTTCTGTTGACTGACTTCTAACTTTATCCTGTCATGCCCAGAGAAGATACTTTGTAGAAAATCTGTCTCTTAAAATCTGTTTGAGATCCGTTTGTGATGTAACATGTAATAGAAAATGTTTCACATGCACTTAAGCAGAATGTGTAAGCTGGGGCGCCTGGGTGGCTCAGTCGGTTAAGCATCTGCCTTTTGGCTCAGGTCTGGGCTCCCTAGTTCAACAAGGAGCCTGCTTCTCCCTCTGCCTACTGCTACCCCTGCTTGTACTCTCTCCTCATTCTCTCTCTGACAAATAAACAAATAAAATCTTTAAAAAAAAAAAAAAAGAGTGTGTATGCTGTAGTTGTTGGGTAGGGAGTTCTGTAATTGTCTGTTAGATCTGGTTGGTTTATTGTGTTGCTAACATCCTCTGTGTCCTCATGTTCCACCTGGTTGTTGTGTCGCTTGCTGTGGGCCAGTCACTGAAGTTTCCAGCTCTTATTGTAGAACTGTTTCTCCCTTCACTTCTGTCAGTTTGTGTGGCATATATTTTGATAGTCTATTATTAGGTGCATGCATATTGGCCATTATTATATCTGCTTGCTGTATTGTACATTTTATTAAGATATAATGTCCTTTTTTTGTCTCTTGTAACTTTTTTTAGATGTATAGTCTATTTTGTCTGCTGTAGTAGAGCTACCCCTACTCCCTTTTGTTACTTTTTGCTTGGAATGTTTTTTTCCATCCTTTCGCTTTAAGTGTGTGGGTGTCTTTTGATCCAAAGAGAGTCTCCCGAAGGTAACATAGAGTTGGATCATGTGTCTTTATCCATTCTGCCAATCTCTGTCTTTTGATTTAAGAGTTTAAACCATTTACTTTTAAAGTAATTACTGACAGGGAAGGACTTCTGTCATTTTGGTATTTATTTTCTATATACTTTAAAGAATTTTGTCTCTTATTTCCTGGATTACTATCTTACTTTCCATTTTGGTTGATTGTTTTATTGTGAAATGTTGAAATTACTTATTTTCTTCAGTGTATATTCTATAGCTATTTGTGGCGGGGGGAAGTTAAAGGAGCTATGGTTAACATCCTAAAGTTATAACTCTCTAATTTCAATTTGAGGATTAACTTCAATAACTCTACTCCTTTACAGCTCCATTACCCAACCCTTTCAGTTGTTGATGTTTCCACATGACATTTTTATACATTCTGTGCCTGAAACCTTAAAATAATAATAATTTTATAATTTTAAGTTTTATTTTTTTATTAACATATAATTTACTATATGTTTCCGGGGTACAGGTGTGTGATTATCGATCTTGCACAGCGCTCACCGCAACACATACCCTCCCCAGTGTCCATTACCCAGCCACCCGATCCCTCGCAGCCCCATCCACTCCAGCAATAATTCTTTTAAATGCATTAGTCTCTTAAATTATGGAGAAAACAAAATATGGAGTTACAAACTGAAGTTACAACAATATTAGCTTTTACAAATAATTGTTTTTTTAAAACTATTATTCTCTTAAATCATGTAGACAAAGTGGAGTTACAAATCATTGTTATAGTAATAATAGCTTTTATAATTCCCCGTGTTTTTACCTGTATTGCTGTCTTTCTTTTTTTAATTTCTTT
The DNA here is from genome assembly GCF_009829155.1 of Mustela erminea. Lineage (NCBI taxonomy): Eukaryota > Metazoa > Chordata > Mammalia > Carnivora > Mustelidae > Mustela > Mustela erminea. Next base: position 135,241,861 of record NC_045619.1, read on the forward strand.
TTTTAATTTAAATTCAACATGTAATATATCATTAGTTTTTGATGTAATGTTCAATAATTCATGAGTTAGGGGCACCTGGTGGCTCAGTGGATTAAGCTGCTGCCTTTGGCTCAGGTCATGATCTCAGGGTTCTGAGATCAAGCCCCACATCAGGCTCTCTGCTCAGCAGGGAGCTTGCTTCCTCCTCTCTCTCTGCCTACTTGTGAACTCTCTTTCTCTATCAAATAAATAAATAAAATCTTTTAAAAAAGTAATTCGTGAGTTGCATATAACAACTAGTGCTCATCACATCTTTATTTCTTTTTATGCCTTTGAATTTCTGAGTAATATCCTTTCATTTAACACTGCACCCTTAAACATTTCTGTCAAGGCAGGTCTAGTGGTAACAGACTCCTTCCATTTTTGTTTATCTGGGATTGTCTAAATTTTCCCCTCACTATTAAAAGACAGTTGTAATAGATATAGGATTATTGGTTGATAGTTTTTTCTTTTTAATGCTTTGACTATGTTGGCTGACTGCCTTCTGGCCCCCAAAGTTTCTGATGAGAAATCTGCTTATAGCCTTATGAGGATACCTTGTATATGATAAGTTGCTTCTCTCTTACTGCTTAAAGTTTAACTGTAATGTGTCTCAGTGTGGGTTTCTTTGAGTTCATTTTACTTGGAAATCTTTAAGCTTCTCGGAGATTTAAATTCATGTCCTTAATTAAATTTGGGAAGTTTTCAGCCATTATTTTGTCAAATATTTTCTCTTTCCAGTCTCTCTCTCCTTCTGGGACTCCCAAAAGGCATTTGTCTATCTGCCTGATGGTTTCCAGTCCCTTAGGCTCTGTTCACTTTTCATCAATGTTTCTTCTTTCTATTCCTCAGTCTTCATAATTTCCATTGTCCTATCTTCAAGTTGGCTGATTCTTTCTTCTGCCGCTTAAATCTGCCTTTGAATGCTCTAGTGATTATTCAATTTCATTTATTATATTTTTCAGTTCCACAGTTTTTTATGTGTTCTCTTTATTCATATTATCATTTTGTTCATACATGATTTTCTTAACCTTATCCACATCTTCCTTTAGTTCTTTGATCTTAAGACACTTAAAGTTTTTGTCTAGTTTATCTGCCATTGGTCTTTTTCAGGACAGTTTTCAGGGACAAAATTCAGTTTGATTTTTTTTTCCCCCTTTGAATGAGCCATGCTTTCCTGTTTCTTTGTATCTCTGGTGATTTTTTTTGTTGTTGTTGAAAACTGGACATTTGTATCCAGCGCTGTAAGTCTGGAGCTTTCTCCGTTTTCCCCAAGTTTGCTGTTTTTTGTTGTTTTGTTTGTTTGTTTTATTGTTGTAGGCTGTGTCTGTGGCAAGGATGAGCCACAAATGTAAACTTAAGTTCTTCTCAGAACCTTTTCTGAAACTTTCCCTGAACATGTATAGTCATCACTTTCTAATTTTCCCCACATATGTAGTAGTTTTAAAATGTCCTAGTCTTTTATATCTGCCTCCCAGAAGGAGAGAAAAGTAAAAAGAAGAAGAAAAAGGGGACTGACCCTTTAAAGTCCCTGAAAGTCGCCTAGAGGGGCTTTCAGCAATGGTGGAGGTACAACAAAAGTGGCCTCCACCTCTTCGTCCACACCTCTCTGATAGATAGTGACTTTGTTTTTAATCTTTCCCTCGATGGTTTTAGCTTCCATTAATAATCTTTGCCAAAAACAAATATTTCATTATAGGTTGTAAAGTAGTAATTTTTCAAATTCCATTATTTTTTTACATTTAGCAACAGATTTTCTTTTGTAAAAGAGTTTTCTCTTCTTTACCAACAGGGGCTCTTTAGTTACCCTAAGATGTATTTCCTACTGAAGGGGCAGAATAAATGCTTAATTGTATTCTTTTACCAATTTTCAAAGTTAGGAGTTGATGTTCTTGATTATCTCCAGTGGCAGAAAGTGAGCTTTTGCTTTGGCTTTTTCACTGTGAATCCATGGAATTTGCTATATTCTTAATGTTTCAATCAGATACAGTTGTTACTGTTTTAATGCCCACGTTATTCTCTGTTTGGCCAGTGGGAGCTCCCTTAAACTGATTTCTGTGTTCTTCTGATTCAACACTATTTGTCCTTGAACATTTCCTTGCTTTTATGTGCAACAAGATAGTTCTGGCTTACCCTAAAAATCCCCTATTCCTCAGTTTTATTACAGAAATAATTTATGAATATATCCTCATAAGAACTGTAGATAATCTTTGCAGTATGTTGAGTGAAGTATGAAGGCTTTCCATTAGTTCAGGTTGGTGAATATTCTTTGAGTCCTTTTCCTTTGCTTTTACCTATAAACTTGTATTGAAAGCACTTATATTTACATAAATATACACAGCTTTTTCGTGACTGTCTTTCGTTAACAAATGTTTCCTTCTCTTCCTAATTTGCTGTTTATCTTTATATTCTTGTTTGTGTCAGTCTTTTGTTTATAAGGAGTATATCAAGCCTTTCCTGTATGTCGCTTATCTGATTTCCAGCCATTTGTGTTTTGTCTTATGTTGTTTCTGTTTTATGATTAATTCTATCATGCCGTTCTTTTTGACCGGTGCTGCAGTAACCACGTATAAAGTAGTTAGAAAGTTTTATCTTTCCATCTCTTAACGTAACTCATCTCTGAAGACCCCGGTTTAAATAAGTGTACAAGTAAAGCATTAAGATGACTCCCATCGTTTCCCACATACCCCATTGGCTCGTGATCTTGAGGTCAAACTATCCCTTGGTTCTCATCAGCTATCTCTCTTCTATTCACAAGAGACTGTCTGGCAAAGACTTTGCCAGTTAGGGAAGTCACTCTGGTTAGAAAGCCCATGTTGATCCATGGTGACTGCCTCCCGTTTGGCCCAGCTCTAGCTTATGACCATATGACCTTAAAGAATCAAGAGCAAATTTTTCTTACAATAATTGAGAGAGCCCTTTTAATTTTTATCTTTTATTTTAGGTATCAGAAAACATGAAACTTAAGGAACTTTGTTCAGAAAGGAGAGTATTTTGTTGCATTTAGCTGTGGGAAATGTCCTTTTTTATCCTAGGGAAATTGGATTTTTAAAATTTTGTCTCTTTACAGCAAAACTTTGCCAGCTTCAGATTGCCTTTTCCCTTTTGTATGGTTTTTTGTAATGGTCACCAGAAGTTTTGACAGGAATGGAGGAAGAAAATGTTCATTTTCCCATTTTTTTCCTGTTTATTTCCTGTCATGGTAAAATGTTCAACTTTACCCCATCTCCATAGTCTCCAGAATCTCCCCATCACCCCCGCTTACTAGTACTTCACCCGGTGACAGTCCATTCAGACATTCAGACACCAGGTTTTGTGTTTCTTTTTTTTTTTGATGCCTCCTCTCCAGCCTCACTGCGGGGCTGACTCCCGTGCTGCCCCTTATCTTTCCAGAGCCATGAGGGGGCGCTGCTGTGTCGGACAGAGAAGATGAGGCTCCCTCCTTTGATCTCAGATACTTTCCCAGTCTGCCGTCTGCTTATTTTCCTATTTCCCTCCTTCCCACCTCCTCAGACACGTTTAACATAGTAACAATAATGGCAAACTTTTGAGTCTTAAATGATAGTCTTCTCGCAAAATGCGTTCTTTACATATTCGTGTCACTTAATTTTTTTCAACAGCCCTTTGGAATAAGGTTTTTTGTTGACTCAGGTTTGTTAATATCCTTGAGGACAGTTTTTGGTGCACAGAATTATTGAGGTTTCTAAAAATTAGTATTTGATTTCTTAAAGTTCCAAATCCCGAAACCTAGTTCTTCTTTTAGTCTGGTAATCCAGTTTATAAAAGTCAGTAGATTGTTTTTAAATTTGGGAAAATTTACCATTCTCTTTTAAAGGGCACATTAATGTTTGGCTAATGTTAATGGTAGTTAACATTTGGTTCCATTTACAGATGAAGTCCTACAAACATTTTAAATTGCATTTATAAATTTAATATATGCAGTTCCTTAAACATAACTTTTAAATTTCAAAACAAAGCCTTCCCTAGTTCTTAAAGAACTTCTGTGATAAATTTAAGAATTTGCTGAACCTCCAGTCCCTTAAAAATTAGTTACACTACTATTTATAAATTTCACATCCTAAGTTCAAATCTGTTTGGCATAAAAAAGCAACTTGGGCCAAATTCTCTTAATGTAAATATATAAAATACTAAATATGGACAGATTCCTTAATGCAAAAAATACAGAATTAATCCTGTATTTAATTCTCTTCAGTTTTTCTATACTTAATTCTAGATCTTTATGAATGAAAAAAATGAATTTCAAATACATTTGGAAGGTACTTTGTCAGTTGAAATATGAGCCAGGACTCCAACTAAATTCTCATCAGTCACGAACTTATAGGCAGAACCACTTTTTATTATCACTGGGTCTGTGCCCCTCAGATGGCTCAGACACATAGACACCGTGGATCCTGCTTGCACACCACCTAATTCTTTCTTCTCCTTGAGGAATTCTGCAGCTTTCAACCCGGGAGGATTGGACTTAGCTTTTGTTTTTTGTCTTTTGGGGATTTTTTGGACTTTTACTTTCACCTTTTACCTTTCAACATCTTTGAACATGATGGAATCCTGTGTACCTTTGTTTTTTTTATCTGAAAGGACCATAAATCTTTTTTTTTTTTAAGATTAGCGTGGGTCTGTTGGGGAGGTGGGGGTGGGGAGAGGAAGGGAGTGGGTGGGGGAGGGGCAGAGGGAGAAGCAGGCATGCCTGGGAACCAGGATCCTGGGATCATGACCTGAGCTGGAAGCAGACTGACTGAGCCACCCAGGCACCCATGAAGGACCCTAAATCTTGTATTAGGAGACGTTTTAGTTTAATTTTGAATAGCTTTCATGCTTGTTCTGGCATCAGTAGTAGTAGTAGCAGCGTAGAGATTAGGAACCTGGGGCTTGGAGCTTAAGCAGTGCCCAAGGTCCCATCCCGGTGACCAGGCCTGATTGCCAAGTCAGCTCCCTACCTTACAGCAGACCGCCTGCCCTCTCAGGGCCCCGCTGCCGTGTTACGCGCTCCTACTACTTTGCCTTGGGATATGCTTTTCCCCCAAGGACACCCTGGACAATTCTCCAGGTGCCTCTGTCCCCTTCCATTCTGTTTGTTTTCACGACTTGGCTTAAGCATCATCTCCTCCTTCTGCCTTGTCAGCCAGTTGCAGCCTCCCGAGCCGCAGAACTCAAGCCCCGGGGTTTTGTCCCTGGTGCACACCCTGTGTGTGCTCCCAGTGCTCTTCGTGTCACCAGCACCTACTTCAGTGCCTGTAGAATGGGCATTCAGTCAGTATTTTTTAATGAACTAATGAAGTTTTCATCTATTCTTTAGATAATAAAGGCTGCCATCTACAAATGGTTAGCTCACATGAGGCAGTGTTTTGAGGTAATGGAACTGGTTCGTATCCTGATCACATACACACATACAAAGGAGTCAACTGTGTTGTTTGTTAGTTAAAAAACAAAACAAAACAAAACTGTCGCACTTTCTGAGGGTTTAGGTGGGTTTTCACTTTTGTTTGTATAATAGAAATTGATATTAAATGTGCTCAGCAGGTTTTGTTTTGTTTTGTTTTGTTTTGTTTTGTTTTACATATGTATATGTGTGAATTCAAACACTAGGATCACAAAGTGCAGATTTTAAAAATTATTTCAGGGGCACCCGAGTGGCACAGTCACTTGAGTATCTGACTCTTGGTTTCGGCTCAGCTTGGCTGTCCGCTATGGACCGAATGTCAGGGTCGCGCGATGGAGCCCCGCATGGGCTCTGTCCTTAGTGGGGAGTCTGCTTAAGACTTCCTCTCCCGGGGCGCCTGGGTGGCTCAGTGGGTTAAAGCCTCTGCCTTCGGCTCAGGTCATGATCCCAGGGTCCTGGGATCGAGCCCCGCATCAGGCTGTCCGCTCCGCGGTTAGCCTGCTTCCTTCACCTCTCTCTCTCTCTGCCTGCCTCTCTGCCTACTTGTGATCTCTGTCTGTTAAATAAATAAATAAAATCTTAAAAAAAAAAAAAAAAGACTTCCTCTCCTGCTCCTCTGTTCCCCGACACTCCTGTGCTTTTGCTCTCTCTAAATAAGTCAATCTTAAAAATAGTTATTTCACAAACATGTATTGATTTTTGTGGCATTAAATGGTTTTATAAGAGATTTATCAATGTGTTTAACTAATTCTCTCCTTTCTGTTTCCCGTCTTCCAAGTTTTTGTCTGATGAGAAAAAAAAGTCAAGTCTATGAACTAACTACAATGATTAAAGAACATATTTTTTTCCCTATTATAGCTGTAAATACAGCACACTATTTCCCTATAGAAAGGAGGTATGATTGTTGATGGCTATAATAATTCTTGAATTGTATATTTTTCTGGCTAATGGTACATTAAACAGAAATAAAGCCATTTGACTTTTCAGATGTAAACGTGAAACCACTGATTTTGTGACAATATTTTCAAACTCAGACTTCGTATTTGATCTGGGAAGGAATAAGATGACTCCTAGTATAATTTTCCTGACAACAGCCCCTGCCATTTCTTACTGAAAACTGTTAGAACAGTGAGAGTACATATATTCTATTGTTGAAATTGAAGAGTAGGGGGTTACTCACAAGAGAGAGCACTTTGAGCGCTTTGCTGTAATGCTGTGTCTCTTGTTGGGAGAATGAAACTGGTAATGCCTTCCCAGACCCTTGACCTGCAAGGCTTGTAATTTGGTGTAGTGCCCACAGGGTGGCAGCAGAGACCTGCGTAAGAGCAAAGATGACCAAACCTGAGGGGGTTTGAGGGATTCTCTTGTTTTTTTGTTTTGTTTTGTTTCGTTCTGTTTGTTTTGTTAAGGGATGGTTAGACTATTCTTTCTCTTGTCCTCCCCCCCTTTTTTTAAGAAAAAAAGTTCCAAAAACCAACTAACAAGCTCTTTTGTCTTTATTAAAATATGTCAAGTTGACAGTGGCATAAAAATATTTTTGTAATGTGATATTTTCACAAAGATGTCCCTGTCGTATATGATAAGAATTGTGGCTTTCCCACCCTTTAAGAGTAGGGCAGTAATTATTTCAGACACCTCTGTTTTCAAGGGGAAGAAGAAAATTAAATCACGGGCACGGAGTTTATACTGGGACGAGCGCAGACAGTACTGTGGCTGTTGAAGAGTTCAGTTGAAGAGCTCAGAATTTAAGTACGGAGAATAAATGTTGATCCACACTGCCTGTGTAGAGCCATCTCTTTTGACATCAGTTAGGCTCAGGCTCGAATCTTACAACTACCCTTGACCGCTTGGGGTGAAAGGAGCAGGTAAACCAGACAAAGCCAAGTTCAGCAGCGTTCATGTGTACGGGTGCGCGGGGGTTCCGATAGGTTAAGGTGGGTCTGAGGATAGTACAAGAATGTTTAATGCTTATTTGGGCCACATTTATGGGAAAATGGTGAGGACTATTTACTAGCATAGGAAAGTATTACGGGCGATGGTGTTTGTCCTCCTTGAGCGGTCTACACAGTCTGTCTTCAGCTCAGCAAAGGTTGAATAATTCATCTTCAGGAAAGCATTGCCTTTATCACGAAGTCAGATAGAGTTTTCTTCCAGATTGCATCATTACCGACGTCGGATTGCCCCGGCACCGGGTGCTCGAGTTTGGGTACTGCCATGGGAATGGAGCGGCCTCTGCCCCGCCCGGTTTCTGTGAAACCCCAGCACATCCCCGCTCCGACATGAGCCTCTCCGGGAAGGGAGACGCTGTTCTGCTCCTCTCTTCCCTGTGGCCGCCGCCACTTTCTGCCCTTGGGCTCCCCTTCCTTCTCTTTCTGGTCCCGTCATTCACCTCTCCTCTGGCGCCTGCTTTCTCTCCTCACCTCCTCTTTCCCCCTTTTCCTCTCTGGGCACTTCTTCCCCCGCCTTCTCACTTCCCCTCCCCTTGAGAGAGACGGCCCTCCTCCCCAGTCGTGTGGCCCCGGAGGGCCAAGGTCCTGCGCTGAGGTACAGGCAACGTGTGTATGTTTTGTTTTAATTTTTATTTTTCATTGACATATAATGTAGCATTAGCCCCAGGGGTGCAGGTCTGTGAATCATCAGGCTTACTCGCTTCATAGCACTCACCATAGCACATACCCCCCCCAATGTCCATCACCCCAGCCCCCCTCTAACGTGTGTATGTGTATCTTCCATCACTGTCGGGTTACTGAGAATTCTACGCCAGTTAGAGATGTGAGATCAGTTACTGGAATAACTCAAACACAGCCTAATCCCACAGTGTCCTCAGTCAGCAGGCGTTTATGGAAAGGAGGTACCGATGCCAGGACCCCGGGTTCGTGCCTCCTGTTAGTCTTCAGCACGCCCCCGGGTCACAGATGACTGTGGGAAGGAGAGCTGACCAGACGCTGCTGTAAATTAAGCGAATCCCAGTCTGCAGTCTGGCCCTGGCGCCGGTGAATATCCTGGCCCTCCATAGTCTCACTTGTGTTATTATCTTTAAAATTGGGAAGAACTGAGTTTCTTAAGCCCCTGCATTTTGGAAGGTTCTTTCTTAAATCTCTGTCTACTGCTTCTTTCAAGTTGTTTTACCTCCCTCTATGCTTGTTGAAAATCTCTTTGAGGACAGAGAGGCCATATCCTCTAAATGTCTTTGTACATTTGCGGTACTCACCCTGTGCCTGCTACAGGCCCCAGTGCCTAATGAGGGATTGCCGTTTAGAAATTAACTAAATGCAGTGTCATTTTGTCTGCATTGGATTTTTTTTTCCCTTTAAACCCTGCTACATCTAGTTTCTTGGCTGGTAGATCTTGGGTATTTATAACCATTATGTTTCTGTGCCGTGCATAGGGACAGTGTGCCATTAGGCTACGATGAGAATGAATGGACATTTTGTCACCACCTCACTTGTAATTCCGTGACTGTCTTAAATCCTAGAGGTTGGGATGCGGAGGAAGTCACTTGAAGCAGGTCATTGTCTACCAGGGGAAAGGGACACGTGTGTCTGGCTACCATGAAGGAGCTTGGACATGCCACTTTTTGGATTTTTTAGAACAGTCACAGAATTTTTTTCCTCCATGTGGATTTGGGCCTCTTGCCCATTTGGTAAATGGAACATGTTAAAGTTTTCTTTGAATTCTGCGATATGTAGATGCACAGAACTTTAATGTTCCTTCCTCAGAAAACTTGCTCTATTGAATTGAGTATCAAGTGGTGTTGAATGCAGGGGGAAGGGGCGCCTGGGAGGCTCAGTCCCTTAAGCACCTGCCTTTGGCTCAGGTCATGATCCCTGGATCTTGGGATCAGGCCCTACGTCCGGCTCCGTGCTTCTCCCTCTGCCTGTTGCTTCCCCTGTGTGCGCGCTCTCTCTCTCTCTCTCTCTCTCTCTGTCAAATAAATAAATAAAATCTTAAAAAAAAAATAAATGTGAGGTGAATACTTTTCCTACCTTTATATTGAAAAATTAACTCTCACAAGCATGTATGTACGACGCATACCTCTCGGTTTTGTTTTGTGCATGGATTACGGCCTCGGTCTCCCTATGACCCTTTCTCAATCTTCTCATTCCTTCTCTTGAGAAATACATGCCTTATCTCTGTAATCCTGCATCCTGTGAGTCTTTACCAGTGTGTGCTTTTCATGTAATTATAGGACTTCAGGATGCCAGTCTGTAGGTGCTAGCGTACAGCAACCGTGTGCGACGTGGCCTTACTTTCCCGGGAGATGTTCCATTTTCTCTCCCGGCCCTTTCCTCTCCCACTTCCTTCCTTCCACCTACCCCAAGTTTTTGGTTTGTTTTTTGTTGAATCTTTCCATGGATCGGTCCCTTAGTAACCCTTTCTACTCTGATTCAGCTAGTCCAAACCTGGAATCTTGCCTAAATTCCGGGTTACACACTTAGAGATGCCCTCTTGCGCCATCGTTGTCACTAAGCCAGTCTCGCTGCATGTCTGTGGAAAACGCTACGGAGGCCAATCCTAGGTTCCCATCCCCAGCGCTACCATGGTAGCCACAGCCCAGAAAATGGCAAATGGGACCTGCAAAGTAATGGATCTCGCATCACTGTGGATCTGTTTCTGCCTGTGTCTGCCTTCCCCATTTGTTCAGTTCGGTTGTCTTTTCGATGTGGTCGTGTAAAATAAATTGTCATGACTCTAGCTGGTTTCATTACATTGTCGACATTGAAAATATGCTAGGACCGGAGTGGCTCAGTCAGTTAAAGCATCTGCCTTTGGCACAGGTCATGATCTCAGGGTCCTGGGATCAAGTCCCGCTTTGGGCTCTCTGCTCAGCGGGGAGCCTGCTTGTGTTCTCTCTCTCTCTCTGTCAAATAAATAAAATCTTTTTAAAAAAAGAAAAGAAAATATGCTGGGACCATAAAAGCAGATGATGATAAATAATGAAACGTGATTTTTAACTAGCAGAAAAAGGGAATCCATAAAATCTGTTTGGTACAGCAAATCAGTTTTGAGATTGAGAATATAGACTCCAGGGTAACATCTTTGTTCTGATTGCTCTAATGGAAATAGCACAGATTGAGTGCCTTTAACAATAGAGGAATGTTTTCTTATAATTCTGGAGTTTGGGGTGCCTGGGTGGCTCAGTGGGTTAAAGCCACTGCCTTCGGCTCAGGTCATGGTCTCAGGGTCCTGGGATCGAGTCCCACATCGGGCTCTCTGCTCAGCAGGGAGCCTGCTTCCCTCTCTTTCTCTCTCTCTCTCTCTCTCTGCCTCTCCATCTACTTGTGATCTCTCTCTGTCAAATAAATAAATAAAATCTTAGAAAAAAAATAATAATTCTGGAGTTTGGGAAGTCAAGTATCAAAGTGTTGGCAAGATTGGTTTCTTCCATCCTTGGCGTTAGCTGGGCGTTTTCCTACAGGGTCTTCCCTCCGTGCCTGTCTGTGACCGGACACCTCTCCTGAGAAGAACTGTCAGCCATATTGGATCAGAGGCCCGCCCCAATGACCCCATTTACCTTAATCACCTCTGTAAAGGCCTTATCTCCAAGGCCTTGTATCCTGTTGTATACTGAGGGATTAGGGTTTCAACACATGAATTCTGAGGGGACGTAATTCAGCCCAGAACAGTGAGGTAATTTTTAGGCACAGTCTTTGCTGAAGAAGGGAAAACTCAAATCCATCCTCTGGTGAATGAAACCTGCTCTAGCGCCCAGTCCGCCTCAGAGGTCGCAGACCGTTCAGCTCTTTCCTGGGGCAGACATGTGCCGGCCACTGCCCACTGCCTCACACGCATGACTCAGGCTCAGACTCTCCCGCCCTCTGAGTGTCACCTGTGTGGGGTATTTGGGAAGCTATGATGACGGAAGGAGAAGGGGTTGTCCCCATCTGGTCCAGAGCTCCAGATGGGACCACTGTTCCTCCAACAAGGTGTCCCCCCTGCTCTGCCAGGGGCCACTCCTCAGTCCACTGTTGTCCCCAACTGGGAGGACCCCGTCAGCTGCAGTCCTTGTGGTGAAGTCTGGCGGCTCCTAGAAGCCTTCTCAGAGGGGACAGATCAGACCTCTTTGTGGCCTTGTCCCCTGCCCCATCTGAAGAGAGGTGAGGGCACTGATCCCATCATGAGGTCTCTCCCCGATGACCTGTCTTCCAAACCCCATCTCCAATACCATATTCCATGGGGGGGTTCCCGTATATGAATTTTGGCAGGGGGCGGGGCGGGGAGGTGGACACTAACTTTCAGTCCATAGCAGAGAGCGAACCTTTGAACAACCTAATTACAAGAGAATCCGGCTTCCGTGGGTTGTGAACTGATGCCAGTGGAGACACTGAAGACATCCAGTGCGGGCTGCGAAACGCTCGCGGCTCGGCCCGGTGGCCTGATGATGTCCGGGGGAGGCCCCGTGCGCGGCGCAGCTCCGGGGGGCGGCGTGGGGGTGGTGTGCGAGCGCTCGGAGCGGGGGAGCCGGCGGCTGGCGGGGCGCGGAGAGGAGCCGCTTCAAGGGCTCCGCGGGAGCGTCTCTGCAGCGAAGCCAGCTTTGTCCCTGGAGCAGCACATCTCGCAGGCAGGAATTACCCCCTCTCTGGGCGCCGCTGCTTTCCTTTTCCGTTTAATGGTTGCGGCTGTCGTCAGGCTCCCCCTCACCCTCCTGGAAGGGCGTCTGGTGACCGGCTGATGTTTCTCTCCGTCGGACTGCCGCCGGCCCTTGCCTTAGCCACCCAGGTTACCGCGTTGTGCCCTGAGAAAACTGTCTGAGTGGGGACCACGAGGAGATTCCCAAGTGCAGGTTTTCTTTGATATAGACCTTTATATCTTCCTGATCGTTTGTTTGTTGGTATTGCCCGCCTACAAGGGAGAAGGAATTCCTGTGTTTTTTTGGGACACAGTGGATAACTATTTGTAGAGCTGGTGAAAGCTTTTTGGGGGACACAGATTCTGATTTTATTTTTGTTGCTGGTTTTTTAACCCAGTAGGCTAAATAACTCCTTGTGAATATTCTGGACTCGGGGTGCTTTTGGCTTTGGAGTCCCCTTCTTTACCTTGATTCTAGCTGTTTCTTACGAGGCTGGTTAAACACTGAACTGGAATTGCCTCAGACTATTTCACAGACAGACATGGACAACTTGTTTTATTTTATTTTATTTCATTTGTCAGAGAGAGAGAGAGCATGAGCAGGGAGAGAGCAGGCAGAGGGAGAAGCAGGCGTCCTGCTGAGCAAGGAGCCTGACGTGGTACTCGATCCCAGGACTCTGGGATCCTGACCTGAGCCCAAGGAGGATGCTTAACCTACTGAAGCCCCCAGTCATTCCAACATGGACAACCTTTAAAGTTTGGGTTATCACTTAAAATATTGTGTCCACATACCATACAATGTCTTTTTTATAAAAAGATAGAAGAGGGACGCCTGGGTGGCTCAGTTGGTTAAGCGGCTGCCTTCGGCTCAGGTCATGATCCCAGCGTCCTGGGATCGAGTCCCACATCGGGCTCCTTGCTCGGCAGGGAGCCTGCTTCTCCCTCTGCCTCTGCCTGCCATTCTGTCTGCCTGTGCTTGCTCTCTGTCTGATAAATAAATAAAATCTTTAAAAAAAAAAAGATAGAAGAACAAGGATGCCTGGGTGACTCAGTTGGTTAAGCATCTGCCTTCAGCTCAGGTCATGATCCCAGGGTCCTGGGATTGAGTCCTACATTAGGCTCCCTGCTCAGGGTGGGGTGGGCCGGGGGAGCCTGCTTCTCCCCTCTGCCTACCACTCCTCTGCTTGTATACTCTCTCTCTCTCTGGCAAATAAATAGATAAAACCTTAAAAAAAAAAAAAAAAAAAAGATAGGAGAACACTATTGGTCGCACCCTCTGTCACTGAGCAGTATCTTCCAGTCCCCAGGGCCCCCGTGGTCCATTCATCTCTTAGCCCATGCCTAGCACAGGAGCAAGTGTGTGGCCCTGACCTGACGGTATACGCAAGAAGCAGCGCCTTCTCTTGCCTTCCATCCAGAGGGCTCTGCAGTCAGCTCTGGGTTTGAACTGTGTGTCTGCCACTTACCAGCTGGGAGCCCCTGAGCGAGTTCACTTCTGCCTCCATTTCCTCCTCTCTCGAGTGAGATCACAGTGGTGACCTCAGTCATGTGCCTATTGCTGAATGCTGTATGGACAGCTTTTTGAGCAGTGGCTAACACATGGTAAGTGCGTGATGAATATTAGCCATTATTGTTACTGTTATCAACACTAATTATTACATAACCCAAGTCCCACCAAGGTGAACTTGGTAAGATAGGTATCAGATGATGTCACTCGCCGAAAAGCCCTTAGTAGATTGCGGTTAACTTAGGAAGAAATTCAGAATCTGTACCGTGGTCTTCAGGGCCATGTGTGATGTGACTCTGTTCCTCCAGCCTCGCCCCAGTGTTCTCTCCCCCTCAAGGCACAGGGCGCCCTTGCTCTTGCCCGAGCTCTGCCCTGCTCGGCCCCGGCCCACCCCACATCACTCTGTCTTCTCCTGGTGCTTCTAGGACTGTCTTCCTAGCTCGGCACAACCAGCATACGCTCCAGGAGGACAGGACTTCATCCTTTGTGTCCCCTCTGGATGGCCAGCTCCCCAAGCAGTGCCTGGCACGTTGTAGTTGCTCGGTACATCCATATTAATAGAGACATGAGCAACACAACCTGTAATTGCCAGTTCACTGGGCGGGCTTTCAAATGTGCAAAATACAGGGTCTGTGCAAATATTGCCAAAGTAAAGTTAGATTCAGTTAAAATCATCAAAAGGATCTCTGGAGTTTAATTAATGTGACATAAATGGCAGAGCTGGAACGAAACCACCGGGTCCTGGTTCTCATCCAGTGTCTGCCACAAAAGATCACACAGGGGCCACCTGGGTGGCTCAGTCACTGCGCGTCTGCCTTCGGCTCAGGTTATGGTCCCGGGATCCTGGGATCGAGCCCCACATCGGGCTCCCTTGCTCAACAGAGAGCCTGCTTCTCCCTTTCCCTCTGCCTGCTTCTCCCTCTGCTTATGCTCTCTCTGTCAAATAAGTGAATAAAATGTTTAAAAAAAAAAAAAAAAGAGATCTCCCAGCTGCTCTGAGACTCTGCTTCCCACCTCTAAGCTACAGGCAGAACTAGCTCTCCAGCCCTCGGACTCTGCACAGCTGCCCAGCCGAGGGAAGAGGAAAAAGGGGTGACTTTCCACTTTGATCAGAGCAGCTATGTTTATATTTTCTCTATATATTGGGGCTTCATATGGAATTCAGTGTGAAAATAAAAGGGTCTGCTTTTAAAAAGTGTAAAGACTATTGGATTAGAAGAGCACAAAGGTAGGGGCGCCGCGGGGGTGCGCCAGGGGGCTCCAACTGTTGGTCCTCAGCTCAGGTCTTGATCTCAGGGTCGTGGGCTCAAACCCTGCACTGGGCTCCATGGCCAGCCCAGCGTGGAGCCTGCTTAGAAAAAAAGGAAAAGGAAAAAGAAAAGAGCACAAAGGTCATTTTTAGCTTAATAAGTCTGATTCCTGTAGCTAAATTCCTTAAAGGATATTGTTTCTTCATCACTCTGTTCTCCAACCCCCAAAGAAAAGTTCACTGAATATTTTTTTAAAAAAATCTTAGAAGTAGATATGCAGGGAAATGACAAAATTATTATCATCCAGACCGTGAGCTACGTGAAAATAAAGACCGTGTCTATTTGCTCACGTCTCGTGGGTGCATCACGTAGCACATGCCTACACCGAGCTCACCCGGTCGGTGTTCCGGGCGGTGGCGGCGGGAAGAGAGCGGCCACATACTGTTAAGTGAGACCCGTGTTCTGTGAAATGTGAAAAATGTGTTTTAAGCCATGGAATGTTTACAAACGGAGTCCGTCGTTTCTTCAGGATGATATTTACTGGATATCTACGTTACTATTTTCCATGTTTTAATTTTTTTAAACTCTTTGAAGTTTTGTATTTTACTTCCAGTAGAGTTACCGTACGGCGCTATATTAGCTTCAGGTGTACAGTTTCCAGCAGGGCCGTGTATGACCTGTGCGCACCGTAACGAATGTGCTGGTAATCCCGGCTCTTGTGCCCCACCCGCCGCCCCTGTGGGAGCCAGCAGTTTGTTCTCTGCGGTGAAGAATCTGCCTTGGTTTCTCCTCTGCTAATAGTCACAGTTTTACTTCTTCCTTGCCAATGTGAATGCCATTTATTCCTTTTTCTTGTGTGACTGTGGCTAGGACTTCAAGTATTGTGTTGAATCAAAGTCTTGAGCCTGAACATCCTAAAACTGTTTACCGAAAGACCAGTATATTGTACCTTCCTTTAGTTCTTCGTTAATTTTTTTCAAGATTTTATTATTTATTTGGCAAACATCACAAGTAGGCAGAGAGGCAGGCAGAGAGAGAGGAGGAAGCAGGCTCCCTGCTGAGCAGAGCCCAATGCGGGGCTCGATCCCAGGACCCTGAGATCATGACCTGAGCTGAAGGCAGAGGCTTTAGCCCTCTGAGCCTCCCAGGCACCCCTCTTCATTAATTTTCTGATGTTCATTATGTAAAATGTAAAACTAAAAGTAGTCAGTATGATTTTCTTTCTTTTTCTAATTTTTTTTTGCTTTTTTGCATTTGCACTAGGATATTTTAGAGTTAAAAACTTTGAGATGGAGTACTATTTCTTTTCATCATGAAGTCCTCTGGCGGGTACTTGAGAGAATAATAATAATAGTAAATAATAAGCTGTTTTGGGACAACGTTGAGACTACATTTGGTTATTCCCTGCCTTTTCAATTTTTCAGACCTGCCTAAGGTTGATAGGAGAGGTTTTACTGATTTCAAAACCATTTTAGTGGAGGTAGATTAAAGCAAAAGTAACATAATGGTAAGATATTGAACTACTGACCTGCACGATTGTTTTGGTAATAAAAAGAGAATGAGTATCAGCTTTGCATTCTTGAAAAAGCAAGTAACAATAGATCTTTTTTCTTTTTTTAAGATTTTATTCATTTACTTGACAGACAGAGATCACAAGTAGGCAGAGAGGCAGGCGGGGGGAAAGGGGCCAGGAAGCAGGCTCCCTGCTGAGCAGAGAGCCCTATGCGGGGCTTGATCCCAGCACCCTGGGATCATGACCCAAGCTGAAGGCAGAGGCTTAACCCATTGAGCCACCCAGGTGGCCACCCAGCAACAATAGATCTTAAAAAAAAAAAAAAAAAAACCAAGAATCATGCGTTTCATCATTGTATAAACCTTACTCATTAGTTCATAAAATATTTCCACCTGCCTGCCATGTAAAAAGATTTTCAGTTTTGCTGTGTTTTAGTATCAGTTTCTCTAAATAATGCTTCTTCTAGTGGTGCCTGGGTGGCTCAGTGGGTTAAAGCCTCTGCCTCTGGCTCAGGTCATGGTCCAGGGTCCTGGGATCGAGCCCCACTAACTCTGCTCAGCGGGAAGCCTGCTTTCCCCTCCTGGTCTGCCTGCCTCTTTGCCTGCTTGTGATCTCTCTCTCTCTCTGTCAAATAAATAAAATCTTTAAAAAAAAAAAAAATAAATAGTGCTGCTTCTAAACCCATACAATCCTGTGGCGTGTAGATACGTGTGCACATACGAAAAGCATGCAGTTGTTCTGTTGTGGTTCTTACATTTGATACCATTTACTCCTATATCTATTTTACTTATGAATCTATCTTTCTCTTTAGGGAAAGAGGATGAGTATCCGAAGAAACCTTTGGGACAGCTGCCACCTGAATCTGCTTGCATCAGTCACCTGAGCAATGGACAGAGAAGTGTGGGCAGGCCAAGTCCCCATACGAGCAGCAGAAGAGGAAGCGGCTCATCACCTCACAAAAAGCACGAGCCTTCCCCTCTCCACGCGAGCAGGACTGGTACACCAGAACGAGTAAGAGCGCTGAGACGGAAATCAGAAGATGAAGACAGTAAAAAGCTTCAAGATGAAGCAGATCTTCAAAGAAAACCTCCATCAGGTCCACAGGACAGTTCCAGGCAGTACAATCACGCAGCTGCTAACCAGAATAGCAATGCCATGTCCAATACCAGGAAGGAATTTGTGCCCAAGTGGAACAAACCGTCAGATACTTCAGCTGTTGAAAAAACTGCCAAATACGCCATCGAAGGCAAAAGTAGGTCAGGACACCCGGCACTCACCGTTTCCATCCCAAGTTCTGCTGACCCTCGGGTATCAAACGTGAGGCAGAAGATGAAGGTTTTGGATGCCGATGAAGGGAAGCGGGGCTCTAACGCGTCCCAGTACGACAACGTACCTGAAAATGACAACAGCGCTTCTATCGAAGAGGCACTAGAAAGAGCCTACTCCCAAAGTCCACGGAACGTGGTTTACTCTCACAGCCCAAGGAAGTACGTGGAGCCAAGTTCTAGTCCATCGCGAGTATCAAACAAGTTTACTTTTAAAGTGCAGCCTGCAGGTTACGCAAAATACCCACCTCCGCTGGACGGCGAGGATCGCAGGACAGTGCCGCCGCCGTCCTACAGTAACCCCCCCGTTTACCACGGCAGTTCTCCCAGACACATCCCTGCTGCTAACAGCAGCTTCGCCTCTCCGCCGTCTGCCCACGGGACTCAAGTGCATCCTTCCCGGAGACCTTATGGTTCGACTCTTTCAGTCAATATTTCTCCAGAGAAGTCGCACGGCCGCCCGCTCCCTGTCGTGCTGCCCTCCAGCCGCGTAGAAGTCCTTCCCATTGATCCTGGCGTCGGGGGGTACGCAGGCAATCCAGAGTCGCCAAAGAATGGACAGTTCATCATTCCTCCAGTGGATTATCTGCCGGATAACAGAAAGTGGTCGGAGGTCAGTTACACCTACAGACCCGAGACTCATGGACCGTTGTGGACTCAAGACACTAACCGGGGCCACTTGAGCAACTTACCAAAATATTCCACCTTCCAGCACGTTCCCTTCCAGGACCACAGCCTGCCGGCGGTTTCAGTGGACAGTCCAGTGCGATACAGAACTTCCCCAGGCTTAGAAGACACCGGCTCCTCTGGCTGCCAGTATTCAGGGCCCTCACCTCCAGTGTACCACTACAGAAATCGCGATGGACTTTCTATTCAAGAATCAGTATTGCTGTGAGAATTTATCTGTACTTGGTAAAGACAGGAGACTAGAAACCATTTGAAACCTACATTGATATGTTTATAATTGCCAAAGCAGTATTTTATACTATTGTAAACATCTTGCAGAGCTGCGGCGTCTGCTGATGCTAGGAATATATAGGAGCCTTTGAGCCCACGTAGATGTGGTTTGTGATGACCATTTTTGACTGCAGCATCACTGAACCTGTTGAACTGAATTCAACCCAGAAACGTAGCAATAGCATTTAGGGATGCACACATAATGATAATTCGGGACTCAGTTTCACTTACATCTTCCTCCAGAACCTGAGCATTTTTGCGCCATTAGCCCATCCTGTTCTGAGTAACGTTACAGAGCACTGAGAAACTGTGTAGAATAGATACTTTCAAGGCTATATGTAGTGTGCGTGTCTTTCAGTAGATACCAAAAAGCCTACAGGCACACACATTTGAACACAGAACTAAAGAAACTAATTTTAAAAAATTAATTTCAATCTACGTCCGTGGAATAATTTACTATTCTTTCTTTCCTTAACTTGTCTTCCAGCCAAGCTTTTTGGTTTTTGTTTTTTTCTTTTTCTCCCTTATATTTTTCACCCAGATCCTAGAGTGCCGTCAGGGTTTGCCCCACCTTCATTCAGCTTCTCTGCAGTTGTGGCCATTTTCTTTCCTTCTGAAAATTAAAGACGCTGGAGAGAAAAGCTCGCCACTGAATGGTGCTTAAACACTGGGGCACAGAACAGGCTCCTTTGACATCGTTTGATAGCAGGCTTAATGCTGTGGTCGCTTCTTACTTCTGCCCTGTAAATTCCTGCAGGGCCCGGGCTGTTGACTTACTTGAGCTTTTCCTGGCACTCTTTCTTTAAAGGTGGTAATCAAGGGATATGGCTGCACTTAGACCATTAAATTATCATTGTGTAAACTTGTAAAAAATGATCCTAATTATTAGTAAGGAGTCTAAGGTTTTAATCTTTATAAAAATAGTGTGACTTTCATACTTCTAAAAATCTTTTTTTTTTTTCTTTTGCAGTGAGAACAAATTCAGGTTCATGGTTAAAAATTAGCAACGTCTTTCAAAAACAGTCTATTACACTACAATTACCAAAACACAGGGACAGTTTTAGGCATCCCCAGAAAGTCTGACTTTGTGTTTAATTGGAGAGCTTATCCTCAACATGCTTTCCTCGTGTTTGAACAAGGACAAGAGTAGAAAACCTAACACCACGGGCTCTTCCGGTTGCAAGTTGGGGCTTTAAACTTTCAAGGTACCGAAGTATGTCTTTTCAGATGAGAGTAACATTTGTTTAGCTAGTGAATGTGACAATATTTTTTATGTATATAATGAGTCTAATGTAATTTTAATCAACTTGGTAATGATGTTATTAAACAGCAAAACAAATGGCCGTGTGTCAGCAGCTCAGCTCGCTGCTGAAGCATGTACAAAGCCCTGCTCTCACTGGGCCTCCGTTCAGATCATGTGGAGGCTTAGAAAGAATTGTCCATCGGACGTGTAGCTGAGGATGTTAATTCCAGTTTTTAAACCATGATTCTGTGACTCGTAATAAACCAAGCTGTATAATTTAGGATATGATAGCAGCATCTGAGCTGCTCCAAAATATATATGTCAACAGTGGTAAATACTGTAGATTTATATATATACATATATATATATATGCAAAATATATATATACACACACTATTTTCTTATGTCATCTATGACATTTTTATCTGTATACTTTTTTGGATGTGATTGTTTTTAACATGCTAAAAGTAATAAGTATATTTTGTTTTGTGTCTTTCATGTGCTTTTTTTCATATGTAGAAATGCTCTCCATCTCTGATGCTTCTAAGCTAATTTTCTTCTAATTGAGGCGATGTGCTCCGTGTTTGCCTACGTGACTTTATACATCACAGTTGTATGTCAAACGCTTTATTAATTTCTAGGAGCTCTGTATTTAGAACTACATTACCTTTCCTTTATTTTACCTGCCATTATTAAGAGCGATAAGGTATTTCTAGTCTTTCCCACTATAAAATGTAGCTCTCTGTTTGTTTTCCAAGTAGGAAAATTTAATTGGAGCTTATTTTGCCACCGTACAATTTTAGTCTTTCACACTTATCTTTTAGTGAAAGATAAATAGCGGAAGGGTGAGGAAAGATGAACTCGTATTGGTAAGGTGGGTTAACGGGGATCACCACCCTGTGTTTGGTGAGGACCCCTGCGGAGGGGGCTGCTCACGGACAGCTGCGGGCGCTGTGAGTACTTTGTCCATAATCACTCCCTTCTTCACAGCAGTCTTGCCTCGCGTGATAAGCACTTTGGTATGGATTTTGTTTTTGTTTTTGTTTAAAGATTTTATTTATTTATTTGACATACAGACCACAAGCAGGCAGAGAGGCAGGCAGAGAGAGAGGAGGAAGCAGGCTCCCCACGGAGCAGAGCGCCCAATGCGGGGCTCGATCCCAGGACCCGGGGATCATGACCTGAGCTGAAGGCAGAGGTTTTAACCCACTGAGCCACCCAGACACCCCGGTATGGTTTTTGTTTTAATATTTAGTTTGAAACGTTAGGCTATACCCAGAGTCTCCAAGGGTTTTAAAACTTTGACTCTTTGGGGTACTATTTTTTTTTTTTTTTAATTAAAAAAAATTTTTTTTAATTTAAAAAAAATGGGTGTTCAAAGCTGAGAGAGATGTATATACATAAATGTAAAGTCAGATATCGAAGTATTGTAGAGGAAGAAAATAAATTACTTTTCCTCCACCTGCGGGGTTCTCCAGCCAGGCCCTGTAAACGGTCTGACGAAAGCAGATCAACAAGAGAAAAACAGCAGCTTGTTAACGGGGCCTCCTGCATCCACATGGCGCCCAGCCCTCAGCAACTCAAGGGAGGGTCGGACGTGGGGTCGGTGCACCTAACTTAGCAGGGAGAGCGAGGAGGAGAAGGGCACGTACGGGAGAGCCTGGGACTGTCTGGAAAGATAACGTGGACCCTTAGGAGGCGTGATGGGCGGTGTGCTGGTGTGTGGCAGGGTCTGGGTGCGGTGCCGGGAGAGAGCACAGTTGCCTGTGGAGGGGATTTATGACCGTTGAATTTTGAGGGGAGGCTCTGCTTTCAGGCAGATAAGCAATTTCAGGAACTCAGATGCTTTCAGCTCAAAATCATTCTTACGCCAAAGTGGTGCGTTTTGGGGTGATGTGCCCTGATCTCCCTCAGTGGCAATGATAGAATGTTTCCTGGAAGCATTAAAAAAAAGATTGAATAGGACATTTCAGGAGAAGAAAAATAGATGTTTACAGGATGTGGTGTGATTGCTTTAACTTTTTTCATTTTAAGGAGATTCTAATACTAAATTTTATGTCATACTCAGTGTAATCTTAAAGTGAAGTTTTGTATTTGTCATTTCAGATCTCTCCCCCAGGCCCACTGAAATGCAAGCATGGAAGTAGTACCTCTTCAGTACTTTGCTGAGATCTCCTTTCGTATCCATGACTAGAGAAGAACATGCCATGCCCACAAATAGGGATTTATTCACAGAGGACCTACAGCTCAGTCTTCTGGAAATATTATTAATCTCCGTTATCTTTCCGACTCACACTTTTATTTTTAGTATGCATTTGTTTGTGGGCTAATTAAGATTACAGTTTGGGGATCTTTTTTTTTTTTTTAAATCCTGTAATGGATTATAATGGATTTTAAATGCCCCTCTGTAATATGGATATTAATGCTTATCGATCAGGTGGTTTTAATAAATCGGACTTTATTTTTTCAGTGACCCATGGTAGTGAGAATAAAAAGAAAGGACTCCACTTAACATTTAGTTATGAATTGTGCTTTCAGAAGATTTTTCAGTTATCCATAAATCCAAGCATAACTGCCACTGTTTTATACATAAGAACAATGAGGCATAAAGGAACACATTTTAGATTTCATAGGAGTGCATCTCAACCCTTGCTACTCTTTAGTATTATCTGGAGAACTTAAAAAAGGTTCTTCTTGGTTTCTTCTTTAGACCACTTAAATCAGAATCTCTGGGGTGAAACCCAGACATCCGGTAATTATTTTTTCCCCATTCAGTCAGCAAAACTCTTAAAAAAAAAAAAAAAAAAAGTCCTCCTAAATTTGATTTTGATTGTCTTAGATTCCCACTATGAACGGTCTCAAAAATTCTCAACAGATCAATTTCAGATTTAGAAACTCTGATTTCAGGTAAGTTAGGAAAAATTCCACTTGGAAAGATTCATGTTACCAGCCATTTCTGTAAATTTTGATGAACTACCGACAGTTCTGGAAAGCATAAATGGCTTCAAATAGAGGGAGTTATGACCCTGTATCTTTTCTCATTACTGCTTACAGTAGTGCCTCAAACGAGGTAGAGCCTTACTAAGGTTTCCATTTTCTTGGACAACCTCTGTCATTTTCCTTAAGCGACATGCTAAAAATACGCCTGAGCTATTTGCAAACCTAAGTGCATTTTCCCTATTTGAGCAGCTGAGAAAATGTGATGGTCTGCTTATTCACCCAGCCAGGCGGCATTTTATTGAGCACCTACACTATCCTAGCTGTTTCAGGGACTGTGCTAGGCTCACGCTTCAAGATGGGAGACACGTTCTTCAAGCTGTGCGCCTCCGTTCGGTTTTGGAGACATGCGCAGGTGATTATCACAGGCATGGGAAGGCCACACCTCAGAAGGAGCAGTGGAGGCTGGCTGGGGAGTTGCTTCCATTGCTGAGCCAGAGGATTAGGAGAACAGACAGACGAAGGGAAGGGAGGGCCGGGACACGGCTGCCGAGGGCATACGGCGTGAGCACCCGCATGGTACGTAGGGGGATGTTTGCCGCTGTGATGTGTGTGCGCCAGTGGAGTGGAGTGTTTCACAGAGAGACTGTCTGGCAGGGGCCTTCCGTGCATTGAACTAGACACCGGAAGCCGGTGTTCTGTGGTATGTTCCCATTTGCTGGGGGATCTGTGGAGGCTACGTGCGAGGGAGCGAGCCTGGAGGAGGTTAGGAAGACTGCGGCAAGATGTTCACGCCCAAGGTGGTCCGGAGTGTGCGGGAAGCAGTTTCAGAGCAAAGGGGATTAACTTGAGAATTACTAAGAAAAGTTGGCCCGACCTGGTAATTGTTTGAATGTCATCATGATAATCATCATAAGAAAAACAGTGAACGTTACTGAGTGCTCGTTGTGTGTCCGGCCCTCTGTCGAAACATTGAACCTGCATTAACTCATTGAATTCTCAGCCTAATTCCGTGAGGGTTGGGCCCTCTAAGCCACTGTTCATCTGGGACAACAGGTGGTTGAGGCAACTCGCGCCCTGTGACACAGCCAGCCCGCGTCAGCCGGGACTTCAGTCCACATGGTCTAAGTCGAGAGCCTCTGCTTCTTCCCCAGCGCAGCAGTTTTCAGGGGCTCTGGTTTACCTGCCATGTTAGCATACACGTCAAGGATTTTTCAGTAAGTTTACACAGCTGTGCAACCATTACAGCAAACCTATTCTAGAACATCTCCATCACCTGCAAAAGATCTCTTACACGCATCTGCGATCAGGCTCCATTCCTGCCCCCAGCCTCGGGCAACCCCGAAGCCAGTTCCTCTCCTTCCCTGGTTTGCCTTTTCTGGACATTTCGTACACATGGAATCAGGCGGTCTGTGGCTTTCTGCATCTGACTTCACACTTAGCATAACGCTTCTGAGGGTTATGCATGTCGTAGGGGGTGTGAGGAATTCCTTTTTATTGCTGAGGAGTGTTGCGTGGTGGGACTACATCACGTTTTGTTCGTTCACTCCGCCAGTCGTAGACACGTGGGTTGTCTTTGCATGCTGCTGTGACCCTTTGTGTCCAAGTCTCTGTGGGGGCATAGTTTCATTTCTCTTGGGCTGTTGCTGGCTTTTATGGTAAGTTTATGCTTGACTTCTTAAGGAAGTGCCAGACTCTTTTCCAAAGTGTCTGCACCATTTTAGATCACCATCAACATTGTAAGAGGGTTCGAATTTCTCCACATCGACCGACACATGTTATTTTCTTTTTTTTATTATAACCATTCTAGTGATATCTCCTCGTGGCCTTGATTTGAATTTCTCTAAGAGCCAATGATGGTGAACACCTTTTCATGTACTTATGGGCCATTCTTGTGTCTTCTTTGGGGGAAATGTCTGTTCAGATCCTTTGCTCACTTTTGAATTGGGTTATTTTCCTATTATCGAGTAGTAAGATTCTTAATATATTCTGGATACATGTCCTTTATAAGACGTGATTTGTAAATATCTTCTCCAAGTCTGTCTTATGGTTTCTTCTGTGGTGCAAATGTTTTTAATTTTAATGAAGTCCAATTTTTTCAGTTTTTTTCTATATGAATCATGCTTTTAGTATTGTATCTTTCTGCCTAACCCAAGGTCACAAAGGATGTTCTCCTGTTTTATTCTCTTAAGAAGTTTCATAATTTTAGTTGTTCCATGTGGGTTTATAAGCCATTTTGAATGAATTTTTGTGTATGGTGTGAGGTAAGGACCTAAATTCATGGGAATGTCATGTGTCACAGAAAGACCATGCTTTCTCCATTTGAATTGGGTACGTTGGTACTTCTGTCAGATTCATTTGACCATATTTATAAGTGTTTATTTTACGGTTTGAAATCAGAAAGTGTACCTCCTTCAAATTTGTTCTTTTTCAAATGTTTTTTGCTACCCTGGGTCCTTTGCATTTCTATATATGTTTTGAGATCAGCTTGCCATTGTCTGAAAAAAAAAAAAAAAAGAAGAAGAAGCAAAGGAAAAACTGGGATTTTTTGGTAGGTGTTACTTTGGCTCCATGGATCCACGTGGGAAGAAATGCCGTCTTAACAATGTTGAGTCTTCCAAGCCGTAGACATAGTCTCTACATCTATTTTCATCTTCTTTAATTGCTCTTGGCAACATTTTGTGGCTTTAGTATGTCTCGCACTTCTTTTGTCCCTGAGTATTTTATTTTTCTTGCTCTCGTGCATGGATTGTTTCCTGCGGAGCCCACGTGCTTCCCCGTCATTCTGTACCGGCGAGGGGAGGGCAAGTGATAAGGTCGAGTTCTGCGGTGCCCAGGTTGGGTGGTGGGCCTGATCGGGGGCCCGCCGTCTGATACACAGAGCTCAGAAGAGGGAGCAGGCTCAGACTTAGTGAGAAAATGGCATGTTTTGACATGTAGAATGTGAGGAATAGGGGATTGACAGATGGTGGTGTCTGACAGACAGCTGACCGTTCAGGGAGATGTGGGACTTGCTTGCCAGCACGTAGGAGGTAAAGCTGTGAGAGTGCTCGTCTGGGGAGATGAGCTAGCTAAGGATGGGGAGATGGGGGGGCTGACATTTAAGAGGTGCCAGAGAGAAAGGAGTGTGTGCAGGACTCTGAGGGAGCGCTCGCGGGCAGGCTCTGTGAGAGCTCAGTGCCCAGTGACTGACCCGTGGGCTCTGGAGCCAGAGAGGCTCAAGCCTCCTCTTGGCCTTGGTGGTGTGTTTGGGATGTAACACAGCAACACGGTCCCCGTGCTTGGGGGCCTGGTGCTCTGGTCCACCTCCTCATCTATAGATGACGACTGGTCTTCATTTCATGGAGCTGTGAGTTGGATGAGTTACTTCCTGTGAAGTGTTCAGCACAACCTCATCACACAGTAATAATTTCAAATGTGATCCATAGTCACATGCCACGACCGTGCGAGGTTTCGTGACGAGAGCATGGGCTTTGACGTCCTGGAGCTGAGTCTGGTGAGGAGGGCAGACACAGACCAGCAGGAACGGGAACATGACACAGAGGAGGGCCATGGCTGGAGGAGCAAGACTTCCAGAAGGAAACGTTCGGCCGCAGGATGGCCCGGTGACTGGGCCTGAAGAGAATTTGGATCTGACACCTGCTGTCATTCCTCCTGCCTCAGATGGCAGGGTTGGCAGACGCAAGTGGGAGGCAATGCGGCTCTCTCCGGAGGCTTCCATGAGATGGGAGGGCGGGCTGAAGGGGAGCTGGAGGGCCTGATGGGTAAAGGTGGGGACGGGGTCAGGAGGTGTTGACACAGAGAAAAGTCATGCTCGTTGGAAATGAGTTTTGACCGTTCAAACACTCCAGTTCTTGTACAAGGCAGCCCTCGGTTTTATTCCAGTTTGCTACTTGATGTACTCATGAGTATTAAAATACCAATCATGAAACTTTCTGTAATTCTGAGTTTTCACTTTAATGTGGAGGCCAGTTGGCACAATCAGGGTAAAACCCACTGTATCAAGAAAGCCCTTGAGTGTTGCCCGTGGATATCCTTGACGGTGTGGGGCACTTGCTTGTATCTTGCTGTCTCCCGAGGAGAATGGCGCAGAAGGAGCGGGCGTGCGGACCATGGAGAGGTGAGCTGCTCTCGGCTGGCTAGGAGTCAGCGATGAGCTGCGGCTCACCAAAAAGCCCCGTCACTCTTGAATGAGTCCCTAAGCTCGGCCACAAATCCACGGTGGGACTTGGAGCAGATCGCGAGACCCTCTGGGACTCCGTTTTTGCTCCGTAATCTCTGGAGGCGCGGAAGGGGAGGTGTCAAGGGTTCTGCCCCAAACGCTAAGAGGAGAGTGCCCGAGGCCGCTCTGCTTTGTGCCGGGCGTCCTGCCGAGTGCTAGGAGAGCAGTGGTGAGCAAGGGCAGGAGGTCCCCGCTCTCGGGGAGCAGACAGTGTTGTGGGGAAGGCTCACGTGAACTACGTGGTTACCAGCACAACAGACCTGCACGCGTGGCGGGGACCTGGAAGGAGGCACGCCCAGCGCACGGAGGGCCTGTGACGGTGGCAAGCAGGAAGATGAGGCCCACGGGACGCAGCCTGGCCTGAGTTGGACACTTGGGGGAAGCAGCCACAGTGATGGGCAGAGGATGCCGGCATGTTACTGTGGAAGATGACCCAGGTCTCCCAGCACCACCCGGGAGTGAGGAGAGCCGTGTAACCAGTACGGACCCGAACAGCTCCTACCCTGCAGACAGTTCTACGCTGTCAGCCAGTCTGCACCTGCAAGCCAGGCCCTTAGTGGAGTCACCTTGGAGAGGGGAGGACAGCGGTGGCCCTGTGCATTCGCAGCTTGGGGTTCATCAAATCTGCACTGTGGTTCGAGTTTGCCACTGACCAGCAGTGTGATCTTGGGCAAGTGCTGTTCCCTTTCCAGGCTCACTTTCTTCCACCATAATGCGTGGGTGTTAGAGCGTGAACAGTCGGTGGAGGTGGTCTAGGACCGCGGATCCTGGCCGTGGCTGCAAGTGAGCATCGCCTGGAAGCTGCCGAAAGTGTTCATGCCTGGGCCCACCCCAGACCAGTCACATTGCAATCCCCTCGGGGTGGGCCCAGGCCTTAGGGTTGCCCTAGAGCTCAACAAGGCAATTGTGTAGAATACACTGGAACAAAACATGCAAAAAGTGGGCCACAGAGCAAGAAAGGAGATACAACTCTCTCCGGGCCCCATGCAGTTTTCTAGCTCCCATATCCTCCTACTACTACCAGGAAAACACCTGAAGATCATATTAAGGCATTTTTATTTAGAGATTTTGAGAGGTGCGATGAAAAAACTTGGACCTGAAAACAAACTTGGAGACGTCTCAGCATGACCACCAGCCTTGCTGGATCTGTCTCGTGAACAAAATGGGAAAAATGAGGCATTTCCTACCAGGTTGTCTTGAAGATTAATTCAGATGACGCACGTGTCACAGTGCCTGGAACAGAGATGCTTTCGAAGTGTTAGTGATGAATGTATCTGTTTGGGGAAAGGGCTGATATTCATATTCTAAGGGATTTTTTTTTCTTCGAGACTCGTACCCCCAAATGGAATGTGGGCAAAGAATATTAAACAACAAGGTCAGATGAAGAAGTCCAAAGCTACTAAACATGTTCTACATCCCCATTAATTAAGGAAATTGAAATTGAAACAATGATTGGCAAAGACAGCGGAAAGGATGTCCGTGCCCCGCTGGCGTGAGGAAAATCGCATCCCCCGAATGTCCCACTTTCCAGTGTCTCCATTGGTTTACATGTTGTATCTTCTGTCCAGCTGTACTTCCATGAACAAAAATACAAGTGGAGGAAATACATGTGAAAGGCTAATTCTTGCACTGGCATTTGTAATTGAGAAAAATTAGAAATTAATGTGCATGCCCATCAATAAATGATGCATTAAATTTGGTATAACCACGTGAAAGAATACTGTTCACCCTTTAAGGATATGCAGGTGGCTTTACACGTATTGATGTGGAGAGATGTCCATGATTTACCACTCGGCGAAAACAGCTACAAACAGCATTCACTTAGCCCTTGGCTGCCTTTCCAGCTTCTGGCTACAGCTCAGCCCAGCCTTGTGGTGGTGAAGGTCATGGGTGCCCCGGCCATGGCTGCTACTCACTATTGGTTTAGGCACCGTGGGCTCTCTAGGAGGGCCGTGGAAGTTCAGTTTGCATGAAGGCTTTAGGGCCTTTTAGGATAGACAGGGAAGAAAGGTTTAGAATGTGGGATGTAAGAATCAGTTGAAGCAAGACAGGGAGGTGAGGAGGGGCCGTCAGCCCTAAGAAGGGGCAGGGCTTGTCCCAGGTGGACAGGACTAGGAAGTGGGAGCAAAGCAGAACTGGGGCCACCATCTAGGCTTTTACCAAAAGTGAACATGACAAGGCTTCCTGGGGAACTCAGCGAATGCCGGTCCTCAACGGAGAGGCTCTCAGACTTCTTTCCTTTCCCTTCAGCAGTGTCGTTTGCTCCTGGTCTTTGGAACGGACGGGCAAGAAAATCACCGAAGTTCCTGCCCACGGCTCTGGCAGGCAGCAGGTGGTCAGCAGCCAGGAGCTCGGGGTAGCCTAGGGGTGAAAGGGCACTCTTGTTTCTACCTTTGAGGCTGAAGGTCAGTGATGCCCATGAGTGAACGTTAGAAAAGCGGTGATAAGTTTTTCGAAAGGTAGAAATCTTAGAAATACGAAGACCTGGAAACATGGGGGAGGTCGGGTGCCTCCTACCGTCTTCCTGCTACACGAGTCCGTGTTGGATTTAAGGGCTTCGATTTAAAAGCCCATCTGGGAAGCCAATCTCTTCCTCCCTGGCCGGCCCTGACGGGAGACAATGGCCACTGTTTGTTGGTACCAGCAAAGGATGGAGGAGGTTTTGAGCCCGGACTTTTCCCGTACTTTAAATATGACTGCACGCTCTATTAGTCCAGGGTATGCTTTTCCTTTGGATTTTATGGGTCAGTAGAAATTATTCCCCAAGATCTGAGGCACCGTCACAGGGCTTCCCATTTTAATTTTTCCAATAGGTTTATTAAAAATACATTAAAAATATTATAACACACATGAAAGAGAAGAAAGCATAAACTCAGAAAAAAAATGTTCCTTACATTGACTATACTTACCTTTCTAATATATTGATTTCTTTTTAACACCTCATTCCCAGAGGGGGAAAACTCTATGGCTCAGCTCTGATGCACACATCAGCATTTAAAGGCCACTGAATCAGTGTTTGTTTCAATCCCAGATGATATGATTAGATTGTGTGGTTTATAGAAAATTAAATTCTTTAGCCAAACCAGATGCTAAGCTTCTGCCCAGAATCAATATGCTATTAGAAGTCCCGGAAACTAATAAACACGCCATAACTATTAATTTATGGATAGGTTGTTGGCAAATAAGCTCAGAGAAGGAATCCAGGCTTGAAACGGCTTTTGGAACACCAGATGGAGTGTGCAAGTTTAATCAGAGTCCTGAGAAGGGATCTGTGCTGTGTGAGTTAAATCGGAGATACGCTGAGAAAGCGTGGAGAAGTAGAACCTAATGGAAGCTGCTCCAGGAAATCCTAACTCCTGCAAAGAAAAGCAGGTGTTACTTTGACCATGAAGTATGTTGGTGAGAAGCAGAGACAATGGACCTCTCCTGAATCTCATCATCGGGCAGCTTCACCGGAACACATGAAGCCAACAGGAACCTTGCCTGAGCAAGCACACGTTCCCCGTGTTTGCCTGTCAGAGCACCTCTCAGTGCCCGCCCACAGCCAAGCCCAGGAAGCCTGTCCGTCTGTGGTGGGCTCAACCCCTCACGCGCTTCCTGTGTTTGCAGTAGGCAGTTCACAGGTGAAGAAACAAGCCCATAATTGTCCAGTGACTTGACCTTGAGCAAAGGACCAGAACTTACCTTTCCCCACCGTGGCTCCTTCCCACAGCATATGGAAGGCGGACTGGGTGTGCCCTACCTGTGGCCAGAGAGCCCTCGCCTGACGGAAACCCAGTCATTTGGAGAACCAACCAACCAGCAAGCCCAGGCGCCAGTGTTCAAGAAACGGTATTTTGGCCCAGTTACTATGGGTGAAAATCGCTTAACGACATTCAAGGTTTAACTGCAGCTCCGTGTAGATTGGCCTGTGTAATGGTGTCGCTCTACACTCATTCACTCAACCCTGTGTTACTGGATGCCTGCCATGTGCCCCTTGGAATAAATGAGTATCCATCAGAATAAAGTGGCATTTTGCTCACTATACTCCCAATTAAAAAAAAAAAGACAACAAACAACCCAATTTGGAGTCTTTAGTACACCTGACCTATTATTGCAACAACTTGCTACTCAACTGCACAATTTCAAATCATACTTTCCAAACCTGTTCGGATTATGTCTGTCTCCTGCTTCACCCACCTTCAGAGGCTCCCCACGACCGGCAAATTGAATGTCCTCAGCCTGGCTTTCGAGGAGCCCCTGACACGGCGTCAGCTTCCTGTCCGAGCCGTCCAGAGCCCCAGCCTCCCCGGAAATGACTCAGACAGTGATGCACGTGGGGGTTGGAGGTTTGGGTGAGAAGTAAGGGGCTTCCACGGCGTAAGAGTTCGGCAAGACCTGGACTCCTAGCTTCGTGGACTGCTGGTTTCCAAACTCGGCCAATGTCCCAAACTCCACAGCACCCAACAGTGGGAAGGCCACCGTCCGTGGCACCCAGGCCACCGGCAATATTACCGAGCCTGGTCTGCCTTCAGGACTCCCCACACCCTCCTGTCTAGTCTGTGAAGCTTCGTACCTCCTCCCGCATCCGAGACTCTCACCACTTCTGGAGTCACTTCTCTTGCAGACTTTGACATTAATATTCAATCCAGCAGCTTAGGTGTTTTGTAGACCTTGATCTTCTTACAGTTTCAAGGTAGGAAGTTTATAGGAAAGAGTCAGCTTTAAGTTGGAAGCTGGACTGCCCCTCTATTGTCCAACTCACTGACTTTTTTTTTTTTAAGATTTTATTTATTTTTTTGAGAGAGAGACAGAGAGAGAGCATGAGTGAGCACATGTGGGGGGAAGGGGAGAGGGACAAGCAGACTCCCCGGTGAACAGCAAACCTGATGCAGGGTTGAACCCCGGAACCCCGGGATCATGACCTGAGCCAAAGTCAGACACTCAACTGACCAAGCCACCCAGGTGCCCCCAAGTCACTGATTCTTAAGTTTTTTTCTTTTAATGTGCACAGAGAAGCCCTGGGGATCTTGCTGAAATGCACTTTGCTCTGAGGTTCCCTATCCCTTAGGAGCTCCCACCTGCCGTTGATGCAGCTGGACAGGACACCACACCGAGAAACAGGAAGTTCAAGTTCTGGAGCCCCATCCCGCTCACGCCAGAGGGCCACACATTTGCCCGGGACCTGAAGCCGATGACTGCTGTGGCTCGTAAAGCACACAGCCGCTGGCCTCTGCTCACGGACACCGGCGAGATGGCTGCGTGTCTTCTCCATCTGGGTCTCTGCGCACTTACAGGCCTGCACCTTTGGAGGCTCTGGTCTGGCTGTTGGAGACGGTGCTTCTCCTCTCTGGAAGGCGACCCAGCAAGGTCTTGAGGACAAAGGGTAAACCATTGCCCTTGGGGGGTTCCCACGGTGGTTTCCCGCAAGCGAAGGAAGTACCTGTTGCCATTTCCAACCTAAAACAGATTTTTCTTCCCTTCATCCACACAGATGGGCCAGACCGTCCGAGCAACAGTTTCTGGGTGTGCGGCAGCCAGCCTCCCTTTTCTTCTCTACGTGTGTTTCTACAGAAAGGGAAGATGTTGAAATTTAGCTGCAGCAGGCTGTAGTTGGGAAGTTATAACCTACCTAATTCCTTAATTAAGCTATCAATTAAAGCTGTGTCCGTGCCACCTGCTATGCCTGGGCCTCGTGCCACGGGGTAGGTGCCAACTCTGAGAAACCCATCCCCGCGAACCCGGAGCTTCTGACACGTCTGCCTGCGGTAACTCTTCAGTCACCCCTCTCCTTGCCGCCCCCAGCTGCTTTTTCCTAAAGTACTTTTTGAAGTTCGCCTGCAGATGGGCCGCCCAGCCCCATTTATCATGCACATGGGGTTACACAATGTCAGCCTCTGCCAGCGGATTTCAGCCGGGCCTTCCGAGGGCTATAACTTCAGCAGCTTCTCTGTTGACCATCCGGCAAGGAGCCAGTCGCCTTTCTCGGTGGAGGTCCCGAGCTTCACCGCAGGGAGAGGTGTGGCATAGACGGCTCCGAGAGAGAAAACGGAGTCAAGGACACGGGAAACGAGGCTTCTCTGAAGGTGAGCTCCGTTGCAAACTGCTATTACCTAGGTGGATGTTAAATAAGCACTTGTGGAAAGAATGAATGAGTGAGAATAAGAAAAGAAAGAAGAAAAAGCTTTTGTATCAAAGCACGGTTGTCCCCGCCAAAGGTCTCAATTGTCCTCCTGGTTTTCCCACTAGTCGCGTGTACGGCTCTCGTCCGAAACTGCTGGGCTCTCGGAGACATCTGTGACATCACCCTCCCGAGAAGGTGGAGAGCAGCTCAGCTCACGGGTCGTGGCACATTCCTCGGATGTAGAGGGGCCCCCTGCAGGTCGGGGAGCCTGTGGATCTGGTCCGTGTCGGAGCTGATGGGACCGTGACCGCAGCTCCCGTGCTTTCTGATGGATCGGGCTGTCAGTAACATCCAGGAAATGCTCACTCTGCCCTGAGTGACTCAGAGACCGGCCACGGACTGTGTCAGAGACCCCGTAAGAACTAGCATCCCAGAGGAAGACTTGACCTCTGACTCTGCTCTGCTCTTCACCTTGAGCGAGCGTCTTTATCGCAGAGGTCACCTCTGCCCCCACACACAGATGGGGATGATGCCTACAGCCAGCAGGAGGGGGAGCCACAGGCCAGTGGTGATTCCGCTGCACCTGCAACCACGTGAACGATGAAGGGAGCCGTACCCAAGGGGCCGCCCTCTTTCCCTCACCTACTGAAGACGCACAGACATTTTCACCATCTCAGTTTAGAGGCCAGGCAAGGATCCACAAGGATCGGCTTGGATTTTTCCTACATCATTTGAGGCAAAGAAACAATATGCTGTATTCCCGGTCCCCCGCCCCTCAGGAGCGCTTACTGAGCCTTTGCCCTGCACCAGGCACAGTTTTCGAGGCGCTGGGAATCGAGCAGTGTGCCACAGGCCCCACACCCTCCTGAGCTCACATTCCAGGCCGGGAGGGGAAACAAGGCAAAGTCGTTCCATAGTTGGGTCGACCGTGAGAAGGGCTGTGGCAGAAAGGAAAGCGTGCGGGAAGCAGAGGGAGGGTCGGGAGGGGTTGCATTTGTAATGAGCATGACTGGCAAAGCCCTCCCAGAGAAGGTGACTGGGAGAAGCCGAGGAAGCAAGCCCTTCAGATATTTGTTGAGAGTCTTTGCGAGAGAAGGGATAGCAAGTACAAATGTCCTGAAGCAGGAGTAACAGAAGGAAGACCAGAGAAGCTGAATCCAACAATGCGCTGGGGGTCAGGGGAGGGGAGGGGGAGCGTTGGGAGAGAGAAGTCCAGACCAGGGGCCAGGTCATTAGATCCTGAGGTCCTTAGGAATGAGCTTTCATCTGAGAATGGTCAGAAACCACTAGATTTTGAGGGAAAAAAAGGTTGATATGGCATCTGTTGAACCACAGTCCTCCTGGCAGTGGGCCGAAAAGCTGGTTGGGGCGAGAGGCGATGCCAGCGGGCTGGGGAGTCCGCACATCTCAGCCGGGAACCGAGGGCGGGTGATGGGAGTTTGGACAGAGGAAGAGCAGCCGCTGGGAGAAGCGGTTAGTTCTGAATCCGTTTGGAAGGTAGAATCAAAACGCACTGCCGTTCGGTCGCACGTGGAATGGGAGAGAAGGAAAGGAGACACTGCCCCTCCCCCCCCCCCGCAGTGCTGGGGTTTTTCAGCTGAGTAAGTAGACGGAGGACGAGGCCTTAGCGGGGCGCATGAAGCTTGAGATAGGCTGTCCTGAGAGTAAGAAACACCTACGTTCCTTGAGCTCTTGCTGCATGCCAGGCACGGGGTGAAGCACCCCCGTATATCGTCCCCCTGTGGCAGCGCCGTTCCCAGCTGTGTTCTAGAGATGACAAAACTGGCCGTGGTGGCCATGTGCAGCCTTACAGGAGCTCGTGCCTCTACAACCACAAAAGGCCGATCTTTCCAGTTTAAATTCCTGGTTGTCATCGGCTCATCCCCCTGCTAATGGAAGGAAGAGTTTTCTCTCCTCGCTTTCTATGGAACAGTGAGAGATTATCAGCTTCGTTCTGCTCCTGGAGCCCGTGGACGCTCCAGAAACAGCAGCTCGAGGGAGTGCAGAGGCAGGTGGAAGTTGTCGGCGCCAGCCGGGCCTGCCTGGACCCGATGGGCTCTGCGCTTGTGTGGGGAGGAGCCCAGGGATGGGAGACAGCGGCTCACCAGGCGTGTGGTGGGCGCAGGAGAGAGCGGAGCTTGGCAGCTCAAGACAACGGAGCGTTCCAGTTAGCGACCAAGGGACCAGCTGGGCTTTGTAACTGCAGGTGTCTCAGAAAGTAGGAGTCAACCCCAAGGAGGTGAGCGGCATGAAGCGAGGTGTGAGTGATGGGGGCGGGGAGGCAGTTCAAGGCTAAGTCCGCGAGGTGTTCCTTTGTAGGTGAGCTCCTCTAGCTGGGGGAGTCTTCTAGAGGCCAACAGTGTGTGCCGAGGAAAAGAGAAGTAGAAAGGGCTCCAACAGTGCCCCACTCAAGGAGTGCGTTAGTTCTCTAGGGCCAAGTATCCGATCACCCCAAACCTCATGGCTTGAGACAACCATGAACGTGTGTCATCTCACCCAGTGCAGGAGCAGCAGGTGGGGGCACTCGGTGGTACCTGGGCAGAACGAGCCGGAGCTCCTTATCCTCAGGCATCTATGTGGTCTCCACTCTTCGCCTTTCCGGCATGGCGTCTTCCAGGTGGTGACCCTTCCTATGTGGCAGCTCAGGGTTCCAAGGCTGTGTGTCCCCAGAGAGAGAGAGACAACTAGGAGGAAGCTGTCCCCTTTTTCTGACCTTGGGAGACAGGCAGCCATCTCTCCTGCTGCAGTCTCTCAGGAGCAAGGGCCCCCCACTGGCCCTTCTTCACAGGAAGGGGAATCAGATGCCACCTTTTGCTGGGGGGCATATTTAAGAAATTTCTGGCATGTTTTGTTACTGCACAGAAGCCTGTGACATAGTCTGGGGTCCTCCTAGGCATGTGTGGGTCAATGGAAAGTCTCTCGGTGTCTGCAGTGGCCGGAGATTGACGTCGGGTGTGCAGAGGGACGAGGGGGCACGTGGACACGGAGCGTCGATTTCTTGTGCCAGAGGAGATTGTGAAGCAGTGATCCCACAGTGTTGTGCCCACAGGTACAAGTCAGTGTTAGGGACGCAGGAAACTGTAGAGACTGAACAGGAACCAAGAAAGGGGCCTTGGCTTCGACGTGGCTTTGATGTGTGGCACAGCAGCAGAGAAGGCCCGTCCTGGGAAGACGGTGGTACCCTAGACCCGCGGCAGCCACCAGCTGTCTCCACGATGGTTAAAGCCATTGGTAAGTGAGGTCTGGCACCACCAGACCTTCATGCTACTGACGCCCATGTGAATGGCACATAGGGTTCCACGGTGGAAATTGGACTGTGGATAATTGTTTTGTTAGAGGGGAATTGGGAGGCTTAGTGTGTTCAAATGTATTTCCAAGCAGTGTTTGGAAGCCTCGTGGAAGGACACTGATCGAACAGGCGATGTTGGCCTGATGCCAGCTAATTAGGAAAAGCCATTGTGGGCGTCGCTAGAGTGAGCCCAGGGAAGGATAAACAGAGTGGCTGTCGCCGGTGCATCGGCATCCCCCAGCATAGCTTGCAGTCTCCTTACCTTGATCGACTTCACTCTGCTCAAGGACGTTTGCCGAAGGCCACCATGTCCCAGCGTGCTAGGCCATTGCCAAAGCGTCATAGCGCTAACGGCTGGGTTCCTATCAGCTGCTGCTGAATGAGGAAGAGGAACCTGACCGTCACCACGAGCGATCCCCTGGACTGTTCGGCATTGTCTGCAGATGGGCCCAGACATCACCACTGTGGGGTCGAAGTGGGTTGGCAGAGACCGGCTGACACTGGGGATTCTCCACGTTGGGGTCCAGGTCCGGCATTATGACCAGCTTCCCATAAGGCTGGACCCCAGACAAGCATTTCTTAGTGTGGGATTGGTGGGATGTGGTCGGGCAAGCAGTGCATGTGCTCTGCAGGAATGAGTTAATCGGTCAACAATAAATGGAGAGAGAAAGAGAAATTGAGCAAATAAATTTGGAAAGGTGGCCTCAAGAAAGGGAGCATTTTGCTTCTTTTGAAACCAGATCTTTCAGAGCCTTTTATCCATTGTGACTGCCCAAAAAGAGATCTAGCATTTTCCACACCTCATCTGACAAACGGAACCATCTGCTTGTGACCACCTTGGGTAAATTGGTTGGCGAGCGATGACTTCGGGATATGCTGTCCTACACCAGAGCTGCTTTGAGGGTAGCCCCGGACTGGTGGTCTGCAGAGGGGCAAGCTTTTAGCCTCAGTTCTAGCAATTGCACAGAGTAATTTGTATTTGCCTGTTGATCCTGATAACAATGTCACGGGGCTTATATTTTATATTTCTTTGTTTTATTAATTTCATGTTCCTAGTAGTTAGGTTTTTAGGGTTCTTGACGGAAAACATCCATCTGCAACACACTGAAAATGTGCAAAAATAGCCCTCGTCCTCATAATCTGAGAGCATCCCCACCAGCATCTAGATCTTTCCGGCACCCCACCAAGAGCGCAGAGGTGATCCCAGATGGAATCCGCACTACCTCCTAGCAGCCCCGGTCGCTGCCCATTGTGGCCCGTCCGCCCCGTGGCCCAGAACAGGAGCCCTGCTGTGTGTGCCCCATCAGAAGAGAAGTTCAGGAAGTGCCAGAAGGAGACGTGCGGCTCCGCTCACGTGCTGCTCGGCCTCCCATCCCGGGAATATTGCTGACAGCTCTTTGAAAACTTAAGAAACTATGACAGGCTTTCAGGAACGGTAACTTCCCACCAAGCACGGAGGCATGGGAGGATTTAAGCAGCTTTAAACAATGCTTGGCTTTTTTCTCCCTAATCGTGCTGGTCATGTGGGTTTTTCCACAGCCTTCTGAAGTGTTCTCCAATAGAGGACTTCAGGCTTTTAAAAACAGTAATTTTGGTAACAATGGTAATTACTGTAATTGGAGTTCTTTAAAGGTAGATCCTTCTCGCCCACCTCCTCTTAAGACGTGAAGCGTGCTGTCACCCATCGCGTCACTCCAAACCAGCGCCGTGTTCTTTCCTCTTTAGAGCTATTAACGGGCATGCTAGGAAGGGAGTCAAACAAACTTCCAGAACGCACTATTTTTAAGTCTAGAATAATTACAAGTAATTTTTCCCTTGTTTCCAGGTAGGGGGAGATAATCAGCTTTATGTGTGGAAAATACGCACATTAACTATGACTGGGCTCCCCAGTTAGGCCTTTCACAGAAGATTAGGACTCTCGATGCCCCACTGGGCTCCATTTCATCATGAAAGCCTTTGGCACAATCTGTTGGGCTGTCATGTTTCTGGGAGCCTTGTGTGGTTATTAGGTGACATTAGGTAGCCCTGCATAAGGTCTTTTTCCACAAATAGTCACATTCTTTAGAATAGTTCTTTGAGCTGTTTGACATACAATAGGGAAGCAAGCAATGTATGATAACCTTCCCTTTCTGTAGGAGACAGGTAAAGGGCAGCAGAACCTTCTGGAAGGAACCCCATGGCTGTGGCGTCAGGGAGCTCGCAGTGACACCCACAAGGACCTGCCTTCCTTCAGGGCCCATCTGGACAACTTCTTCTGCTCCCCACCTTTCCTACAACAATGGGCCCACCCTTTGGTTCTCGAACTTCTATTTCATACATCCTGATTGGTGTTGGGTGAAACTGCTGTGAAATGTGTCCATCACACATTTCTAGAGCAGGGGACCCCTGGGGAGTTTTGAACTTGGCCTCTGGAGCACCTTCTGGATTAGGATGAGCAAAAGCAAGTAATCTACCTTCTGTGGTTCTCACTCATTTATGTTTCCACATCCTTTCTTTGCCCCTTGCCCACATTTTAGGGAGATAATTAATATAAATGTTTCCTTGTGCACTAGAGAAGAATGTGTATTTTGTTGCTTTGGGATGGAATGTTGTGAGTATATCTGTGATGTCCGTCTGGTCCAGTGTGTCATTTAAGGCCTTTATTTCCTTGTTGATCTTTTGCTTGGATGATCTGTCCATTTCAGTGAGGGGGGGGTGTTAAAGTCCCCTACTATTATTGTATTATTGTTGATGTGTTTCTTTGATTTTGTTATTAATTGGTTTATATAATTGGCTGCTCCCATGTTGGGGGCATATTTAAATAGATATTTAAAATTGCTAGATCTTC
Organism: Mustela erminea; assembly: GCF_009829155.1. Classification (NCBI taxonomy): domain Eukaryota; kingdom Metazoa; phylum Chordata; class Mammalia; order Carnivora; family Mustelidae; genus Mustela; species Mustela erminea. The sequence continues at coordinate 135,281,023 of NC_045619.1, forward strand.
TTGTTGCACAGACCCTTTAAGTATGATATAGTGTCCTTCCCCATTTCTTATTATAGTCTTCAGCTTAAAATCTTATTTATCTAATATAAGGATTACCACCCCAGATTTCTTTTGATGTCCATTAGCGTGGTAGCTTGTTTTCCACCCCCTTACTTTAAATCTGGAGATGTCCTTGGGTCTAAAATGAGTTTCTTACGGACAGCATATCAATGGTTTTTTTTTTTTTTTTTCAATCCCTAGCCATTGGTATTGCCTCTTGTTCTTTTTCTTTTTCTTTTGAGGTGAGTTTTTCTGCTTTTTCATTTTATCCATATAAGACTAGATGAATGGGAGAAAAAATACTGAAAGGGTAGAATGACCCCAGAAAAATATATACTAACCAAACTGGAAGGGACCTGAAACAGAGGGGAAAGAAAGGAGGGGGGGAAACGGTCATATATATATGACTGGTGAATTTCAGAACAGAGCCACACACACTTGATTCTGGGTGTATTTTGGTCTATTAGAAGAAACTGCCTCCCAAAATTTTAAAGAAAGAAAAACTGACATATATACAAAAGGAAGGGTAAACATGATAAAGGTATGGAATATGACTGTAAAGATGAAAATTTAAAAAGATTCTAAAAAAGGAATTTATAAGAAGTTCACTGAAAAAAGAAAAGGGGGAAAAAAGGAGAGAATGTGATCATCACATGTGAGAGGATGTGATCTAGGCTGGAGACCAGAACAAAGCCCTGGCTACATTTAGGGTGTATTTTGATCTATTAGATGAAATTTTATCCCAAAATTTTTTAGGAAAAAAAAAAAACCTGTATGTATACAAAAAATAAGGTTAAATACAATGAAGGGATAAAATATAACAATGAAAATTTAAAAAGATTTTTAAAAAGGTATTGATAAGAACAAGTAGTTTAAAAAATGTTAAAATAAGAACGAGGAAAATTTTTAAAGACAGAATAAGGAAAAAATAAAATTTAAAAAAAATTGACTTTGAAAGACTTAAAGATCATGGGAAAAAAGCCATGAATTCTGTGTTGCTTTCCCCTAACTCTGGAGTTCCGCAGTTCTCCTTGATCCGTGAACTTGGGCTCGCTGGATGTTCTTGCTGATCTTCTGGGGGAGGGGCCTGTTACCGAGATTCTCAAATGCCTTTGCCTGTGGTGGAATTGACCGCCCTTGCCGGGGCCAGGCTAAGTCATCTGCGCGGTTTTGTTCTCGGAGCTTTTGTTCCCTGAGCGCTTTCCGTAGAGCTTTGGAGGTCGGGAAGGAAGATGGCGCCGCCCAGTCTCTGGCCGGAAGAGCTGCGAGCTCGGGCTCCACTCCTCAGTGCGCCCTCGGAGAAAAGCCGTCAGTCCCTCCCGTCTCCCTGGTCTCTGGCCCCGCTCGGAGCTCACCCGGCCTGTGACCTAGTGTTTTTCTCTCTGGCGCAGGGTTTCGTTTGGAGTCTCCAAACCCAGCGGATTCCTGTGCCGTCCTCCCGCGCTGCTCCTCCCAGGGGAGGAAGGCGAGTCTCCCCAGATCTACCACTTGTGGGGTCCCTACACAACAAGCAGTGTCCTGACCGTGTCCCGGATCACGGTGTAAGGTCAGCCCGAGCGGAGAGCCCCTCCTGGGCTCCGTCTCTGCCGCCGGCTTCCCCGCTCTGATACCTGCGAGCTCTGCCACCCTCAGACACCCTTGGTCTGCGGGTGACCCCGCGGGCCCTGAGACCACACTGTCCCTGCGAGGTCTCCACCCTCCCCCATTCCCCCACCCCCACTTAGCCTCGGGAGTGAGGTCCCTCAGTGGAGCCGACTCTAAAAGCTCCGATGTTGTGCTCCGGGGCTCCACCGCTTGCGGGGAACCAGCCCCTTCCCCGCAGTCTCTCTGCCCACCTGTGTGCCCGGGATGCACTTCTCCGCTCGTCCTACCTTCCAGAAAGTGGTTGTTTTTCTGTTCCTAGAATCGCTGCTCTTCTTCTCTTCCATCTCCTGTTGAGTGTGTAGGTGTTCAGAATGTTTGATAACTATCTTGCTGAACTCCTGAGACCCAGTGACATTTAGTCTCCTACTCCTCTGCCATCTTGCACCTTCCCCCTCTCTGTCTCTGTCTCTTCTTTCAGGTGGGCTCCATGGCCAGCATGGAGCCCAATGCAGGGCTTGAACTCATGACCCTGAGATCAAGACCTGAGCTGAGATCAAGAGTCAGGTGATTAACTGAGTGAGCTACCCAGGTGCCCTGTACCTGCTATTTCTCAAGACTTTTAACTCAAATAATCAATATACCAAAGTGGCCTCCTTTGGGGGACATGCTCGGAACACTTCACCATCGGTCCTTTATCTCTGTCTGTCTACATGCCTCTCTGCCCACCCACCCATCCATCCATCCTCCTCTGTCTCTGCCTGTCCGTCTATCCATCATTCACCAATAGCCTGCCTGTCTGGGCCTTCCCAGTCTGTGACCACCCCTCAACCACACTTCGTGTTTCCATGAATTCCTCAGTGGCACATTAGTCTTGGGAATTGTTAACCTTGGGTCCCCTCTGTGCCCAGAGTCTCAGTCCCCCTGAGATCTCTCAGAGGTCTGATTTGGAGGTTGTGGTGGGTGATACATACATGCTCTGTCATTGGGCCAGGCCACGCTTCCTCTCCCTCAGGCTGCTGTCCTTACCAGCAAGCCAGCTTGGTACTGCATTTTAGGCATAGAACAGACTTTTCCCTTAAATTCCTCCCTCACAACAGGAACCAGACTGGGTTGACGAGATAGGAAGAAAGAGGGGAAGAGGGTAGAGCATAGGTAAGTGATAAGCCTACTGGATGTGGCTACTCTTGGAGTTTCTAGGTGGGTCTGTCTGGGTGTCCTTTCCAGGGCTCCTCCACCTGGCTTCCAGATGGCCTTCATTGGAAGGAGGGGTTCCCCCCTTCCCCAGAAGGTCTTTGTGGATGTCCCTGATTCCAGCTGCTCGGATGCCCAGAAAGAAGGGCTGTCTCTTTTGTCAGAGGCTGGCCTCCCTGATCCTCGTTTCCTAGCTCAAGACCAGCCCATTCCCAGGATGACTGACAACAGAAGTGACCCTAGCTTTGAGGTATACCCCCTTGGCCTCTGGAGAGCTCCCTTGCCTTCTGGTCCCTGATGAAACTAGCCCATCGGAATGTAACTATCCAGCAGGAGACTTAACTGGGCCTTAAAACTAAGCTTAGCCCCATAGCATCCACAAAGGCTAAGTGAAACGAGCCCCACCCAGACTCCTGTCCTAGCCTTCCTTCCTTCCCTTGCGGGGGAATTCTCCAACCCAGGCTGGCCTCCAGCAGACACATCACCCCACAGGCTATAGGTACAGCCACAGCAAACTGATTCCTCTACCCCTTACTGACCAGTTTTTTCCCCCAGGTCCAGTTCTGATTCTGCCATTTACTCTGCACAGAATGTGGAGCTTCTCCGCCTCCAACATCCACCTACAGGCCAACAGACTCAACAAGCATGGTGAGTATTTGCGTTACGCTTCGTCATCGAAGTCATGGTTTTCCTGCGAGATTGCCGCATGTGACAGCTGGGAAGGAATTCTTGAGACTTTGTATGGTGCAACTTAGTAAGTTTATTTCAGTAGTGTGGGGATAGGGCCCGTGGGCAGAAAGAGCTGCACTTTTGCTGTGAGGCTGGTGGTTATACACTTGGTGCTCGAGGGAGGGGAGGCAATGGGCAGGGAGTATTAGATCATAAATATCTTCCTCGAATTTCTGCTCATAGAACTACGTTTGCACGCTTTCTCTGCTGCTTATCATTCAGCTCGACATTAACTAGAGGTGAGATGTACAGGCAGTCACAAGACCCTTTAAGAATGTAGCAACCAGCACGTATTTGATCCTTACTGGAACTAAGCAGGCTGTAGGTCAGCCTTCTGGGCTAAGAGTGAACATTTTTCTGCTTCTGTCCCTCATCAGTTTAAAGGGGAATTCATTTAAGGAATTCATGTAATTGTTCCTTTCAAAACAAAGAATCAATCTGCCCCCAAAGGTGAATTCAAATTTCTTCTTTTTCTTTTTTTTTTCAGAGAGGAAAAAAATCATACCTATTTTTATTAGGTAAATACTGCTTGCCTGTTTAAAATTATTTTGAAAAGGTAGCAAACAAAACCCAAAAAACGTTGGTTAGGGTCTGAGGTCCTCTTTGGGAATTCTGCTCCTCTTCTTACCTTTCTATTGGATAACAACTCATCTTCCTGCCTGAGGTGCTCGGAGACCAGTCTTTATCGTTAGTGCCGCATGGCTTACCTTGGAAGCTCTGTAACCTCGTGCCCTGCTCTGTCTGTGTTTGCCCTGTTTACCCGTTCTTTCCTGGCCCCTTCTGGATGGGGGTGAAGGAGACCATGTCACATGTCCAGTTTTAGCTGGAGGCAGCAGCAGGGGCCTGGAACCCCCTTTCCTTGGAAGCATCAATTGGGAGGGAGCATCGGCTCTCGGCTCTCCGCTCACAGATGCTTGTTATGCGAGAGTATGTGTAACTTGGAAATGAGGCCAAAAAGTGGAGGCATATCATGTCAGTGTCAAAATGAGCATCATCGGATAGGTCTGCCCAAGGATGCTTAATGATCTGAGGCAGTGGTTCTCAACCCTAGGTCCTTCAGGGGACATTTGCAATGTCTAGAGACATGTTTGATTGTCACGACTGGTGCGGAGCGCGGTGTTGAGGGAGGCGGTCACTGACAAGTAGTGCATAAGGCAGTGATGCTCCTTAATGTGCCGGAAGCCACGGAGCGGCCTCTCCCTGCATAGAATGACTCTATTCCCTGCTTTCTGTAGATTCAAGATGTCGGAAGTTCTGTGTGAACTTTAGATGTTTGACTGACACAGATGAAACTAATTTCTGTTTGGTGGAAAGATAACCCAAAGGTGGCCGTTCATTACCCCATAGGACAGGAACTGGTTTTATATTATTTTGTATGAACCCAGCCCTTGGACTCTAAACTGTCCTTAAACTGTCCATAAGCGTCAAGTTCCTCAGGTGCTCTGGGAACTGAATTCCTATTTTCATCATCGTTAGTTAATGAATTGAATGAAATCTTCGACGTGTTTATTTACATCCTGTAATAGTTACCTGTTGCTGGGTAACAAATTACCCCACATCATAGTGCCCGAAACCAATACTAAGTGTGTTATTATTATTTGGACATAGTGCCTGTGGGGCAGGAATTGGAGAGCACTTTCATACAATTGTGGGGCTTGGGTTCTCTCCCAAGGTTGCAGTGAAAGGGCCAGCCAGCCCGGGCCCTGCGGCCATCTGAAGGAGGCCGGCAGATCAGCCCACCCTGACGGCTCCCGCGTGGTGGCAAGTCTGTGCTCTCTGTGGGCAGAGACCTCAGACTCTCACCAGTTGGGCCTGGCAGAGACCTGCTCAGGTGTCTGCATGACGTGACTGCTGCCTTCTCCCAGAGCATGGGCCGCGGGCACGGGTCAGTCCCATTCCAGAAGGGAAGGACAACACAGGCCTGAGAACACCGGAGGGAGGAGTCAGTAGGGGTATCTGAGAGGCGGGCGGCCACACTTGCCCTCTGTCCCACCATGGTTCAGGGCCTTCCCATGGGCAAGATGTGCTCGGCCTCTCCCAAGACCCCCAAACTCTCATCTTGTCCAAACCAGATCCATACTAATGAGGCTCCTTGAGCTCTCAAATCCAGTTCTCTTTGATCTGAGATTTGTGAGCTAGAGACACTAGCTATCTGCCCCCTCCCACACTCAACAACAGGCAGTGATGGGACAAGCAGAGGGTGACGCCGTGGGCCCTCCTGTTCGGCCTGGATTGAAGGTGGGGATACACCCAGGTCATGGCCTCAGAGCACTTATGGAAGGAAGGTGGGCTCCAGTGGGCGGCTCCGGGATACTTTCCTTGGCTCTCAGACTCACTCCGCCGGCCTCTGTTTCTCCCTCTGGGTCATCCTACCTTTCTCAGGGGCTTCCTTTTCTCAGCCGGCTTCCCGCCTGTACAGGGTCCGGAGGCTGAAGACGTCATTTCAGTGAGTGCTGTCTGTGCCTTTTAGCCCAAGCTGGCCACATTCCTCCAGTGTCAGTCCTCCATGAGACTTTGAGGGTCTCCGGTCTTCTCGGGGCTCATTCCATCCGGAAAGAGAGGAGCCTCAGTTGTCCTATAAGCCCTTCAGAGGACAGGGTTGTTCTAGTCCCCGTCCGTGGGCCTTACTGCTATTTGTCATGTCATCCAAGCAGATGCAGACCAGTCACACTTCTGGATTCATCTTTAGATCCAGTTTTCCAGACAGCACCCTGCACTTGTCTTTGGCCTGGGAGCCCTTTCTTAATTTTGACACCACTTGGCATCCAGAGAAGTCAAGAATTTGCCAAACCAGGACGGTGGCTCCCTTTTGTCCAAGGGCCCTTCCTTTAGCTCCCTCTCCCTCTGGTTTTTACCCGAAGCAGCAAGAAGGCAGATGGTGTCTCCCACTCTCGGTGTGGACCATCTCCTCAGCCAGGTGACCCCGCGTGTAGGGTACATTTTTGATTTCCCCTATTCCTTGAGGCAGTGGGGCTGGAAGGTTTCCTGCCACCACTGCTAACTGTTCCATCTTTGAGTTTTCTCTGTCCCTGAAGCCCTTATTGGAGGCCCCGCTCGAAGACAGTCATGCTTCTGTGGTCAGGCTTTCAAGGTCATTCAACTTTTCAGTGACGTATCCCTCAGGGTCCTACAGGACCAGGTTCCAAACCACAAGGGAAATTTCCATGAATGTCCCCAAACTTATCTGGAACTTCCGTACCGAGAGATGAGGGGTCCTTCTTGGAAAACCTGCTCCCCTTAGCTCTCTGCAAACCCCTTCCCTCCAACCTTCTTCTTCTGTTTTTCTTCTCTTGCTCACTTCCTCTCTCTCTCCCTCCTTCATGGGGTGGGGTGATTCGTTGGTCAGATACACTTTAGTCTTCTTGTCTTACCCAGAGACCGTAGCTCTGAAAATTTTGGCCAAGCGCTAAAGCCACTGCAGGTCCTTGTCTGATGTGGAAGAGGCGGGGGTCCCTGGTCAAGGGCAGAGCAGGAGCCTTCTCACCCATGAACACGTCATGCCGTCATTCAGAGCCCGATCGTGCTACCTGCCGTCTAGGTGTGGTCCCGGCTCATTTCTTGACAGCCCTTGTGAAGCAGTGTCACTGATGGGAAGATAGAAAGGTCACAAAATTATCTCAAGGGCACACAGGTTGTCGCAGAGCCAAGATTTGAAAACAAGCCTTTCGTAAAAGCCCACGACATTTCTGTCACATCCAACAGCGTGTTGGCTAAGGGGCCCCTCAGTGTTTAGAGAACGGTTGAATGGATGAAAGGGTTTCTCTGAGTTGGTTCCGCCATGTCCCCAGGTTCCGTGGTGGAAACCGCAGGTGCTGGGGGATGAGATTCATTTAGACAGGTGGAAAGGCACACTGCTGTCCTCTGTGGGTGCTTACGATGGGAAAGGTCAGCTCAATGCCAGTGACTTACCAGACCCAACAGGTTGACCAGGCATACGCTCGGGGAGGCACATGGGATCAGCGCAGGTGTCCTGTCTCTGCTGCCATCAGAGCGTGAGTCCAGGCATTTGTAAGGAACCTGCGACACCCAGAATACAATGGCTGCTGCCGCCACAGCCAGCATCTCTCCATTCTGTCACGTGTCCCCTTGGAATCAGGTCTATGTCACCTTCACATGTGGCAGCTAGAGAAGGCTGGCACTGCCCCATCGTGGCCCTTGCTAGAAACAGCTTCCTGCTTCCTGCCCACCCCCTCCCCGCCCCATTCACAGGAGGGAGCAGCACCTGATCTCAGTCACCGAGATCAGCCTCGGTCAGAGGAGGGCCAGCGGAGTGCAATTTGTTCATTCACACCCTCCACCACCGTGGGAGGAGGCATGACAACTCACTCGTCTGTGGCAAATAGATCTGTGAGGGCATTGCTGATATTGGAGAGGCACACATGGGCTTTGGAGTCAACCTGATCACAGTCCGTATTGTGACTTTGGGCAGATGACTTAACCTCTCTGAGCCTCTGCGTCCTCACCCACCAAGTGGGATGCCAACCTCTTAGCAGTGTTGTAAGGGTTAAATATCAAGCATTTGGTGCCATGTTGAACAAACTGGAGGTGTTAAAAAAATATGTTTCCTCATTTAGGAATAAAAGAAAAGGTTTTTATTTGGGAAAAAGTGGGGTTTAGGAGTAAGGAAAAAAATAGGTTGTCTCAGCTTAATATAGAAAAAAACATTGCAGGAACATGAAATTCTGTGCCTCCCCACCAAAGAGCAGTGAGGGTCCCTCCTGTGTAGAATCAGGCTGTCTGTGGGTCGTGTTGCTTGCTGAGGCCACGTTATAGACCAGATGCGTGTGTCCTGCCACCAGACTCGTATCTAGACTTTGTCATCCCAAGGTGATAGTAATAGAAGATGCGGCCTTTGGGAGGTGGCTGGGTCATAAGCAGGGAGCCCTCATGATGGGATCAGTGTCCTTATAAAGAGACGCCAGAGAGCCCCGGCCCCTTGTCCTGTGAGGACAAGCATGCACAGAGCTGCCCACAAGCCAGGAAGCGGGCCCTGACCAGAAGGACAATCCGCCTGTGGCTTGAACTTGGCCCTTCCAGCCCCAGAGGTGAATACATGTTCTTTCTGCCCCCAAAACTGTCGTATTTTGTTACCGCAGCCGAAGCCAACTAAGACAGTCCACATGGCTAATTGGAACCAAGATAAAATCAGAGGTTTCCTGACACCCTATTCCTATGATTTCAAAGCAGTCATAGACCTTATTTTGGGGAGGGGAGGGGGAAGTTTACGTTTAATTTACCATCTCTGTGCCTCCGTGTCTTTACCTGGAAGGCGGAGGTTTGGACTTGTCTTTAAGCCCGCCCCTTGGAGGATCTTGGGCCATCGTTCCTGGGGTGACACGGCCTTCCTGTGGCCTCTGAGTGTCCTTTCCCTTTGCCCTAAATCGCTTCTATCCACGGGACCCGGCCTGTTGTAGGCACGTAAATCAGTGCCCGGGAAAACTGCAGTGACTCCCACAGGTCCATTCTCCTTCTGCCTTCTCTGTTTTCTGACCTTCCGCCACCTGGCACTGCTGGGACTAAAGCCCAGACTCCTCTGGGCCAGACTCTGTCCTCTTCCAGGGCCTTTACTGGAACCTCTCCCTCTCCAGCTCCGTCCAGCCACCTCTGTCCGGCCGCCTCCCAGTCCTGGCTCCCATGCACTGTTTCTGTCCGGATAATACCTGTATTTGGGTGCTTCATTGGAAAGGTGTGCTTGCAGCTGAAAAGAAGACCCTCCCAACCCCAAACACACACACAAAACCCCAAACCCTTGACTCTGATCTATTACAAATCATCCCTGAAGCTTTACTGAGCTCAGCCTTGCCACGCGGCCCTGGGAAAGAAGGATGTGGCCTGGGTTTCAAGTGTCCTATCGAGATCCAGCAGGAGGAATGAGTCGCATTAATTCCGTCTGACTTCAGGGCCTCGTTGCGATTCTTCACAGGGCCTGCTCAGAGGCCCTCGGGGAAAAGCATGTTTTCAAATCGAGGACAAAGCCTCGGTGCGAGCCAGCTTCGGGGCCTTTGCAGCTGACTCTCAATAGAGAAATCCAGCTTTCAGCATCAGACTTTGCACATGGAAAGCGTCCGCCACCGACATCACTGAATGCAGGGCCCAGACAGGTGGTTCTTTCTGCCGGAAAGCAGCGTTGGGCGACTGAATGTGAACTTGGTGGCGCAGGGCACGGGGCGTCCACATGCCCGGACACGGATCCCTGTCCTCTCTGTCCCCGGGGGACTGTGTCTGCGGGCCTGTGGGTCCCTGGATGAGGTCATTATTTGGTTGACAGTAAATGGCACGGGTTTCGTGCTGGGGAACAGGGTGGGCGTCGCTCTGTGGGGGGCTGCCCCTGGGTCCGGGCCACGGTGATGCCTGGTGGAGTGGCCTGTGAGTCCCTCCTCTGTGGTCTGTGGGGTCTCTGCCCTCCCAGACACGGCCACATCTCAGCGCGGCTTCAGGCTTTGTGCACGCGTGCGTTCTCAGAGCCTGCCGCTGGGGCCGGAGGCTTCTGGCCTCTCCAGCTTTCAGAGCCTCTGCTCTGACGGCCACTGTGTGTGCAAGGGACGTGCCGTTTGGAAAAAGGAGCAGTTTGCCTTCTGACTGGAGGACGGATGCAAGTGGAGCATTTCCTCTTCTACTCAGAGCTCGACTCCAACCTGGACACGTGCTTCCCGGGGTCGCCAAGCCCCCCGCTTATTCAGAGTCTGGGCCTCCGTGTGTGCTTTCGGTAGGATCTGCTCTGCCCCAGATTCCTTCCAAGGTGTGTGTCACCTTCCCGCGCTTTATCTCGCTGAGATAAATGGGTGGGGTCCCTCCGAGAGCTTCAGAAGGTCTGAGTCTGTTTGGAGGCCGATCTCCTTGCCCTCCATGTAGGATGAGACACTCCGTAGCCTGGCTTCCTCCACGGAGAGCGGGGCTCGGGTTCCGTCGGTGGACCTTGCTGGAAGAGCTGTGGGGAGGAATCAGGGTGACTGTCACAGATGTTCACAGGGGGAATGTCACAGACTGTTCACAGATGTCACAGATGTTCCCCCCTGCAGGGAGCTCAGAACGTGGGGCTGTGTCCCGGCCCCTTCCTGCCTGGCTTGGTTCAAGAGAGCCTGAGTCAGAAGGGGCAGGAGTGAGTGGGGACGCAGGTACCCCGTTCGCAGCAGCGGAGTAAATACAGGATCGTGGCGCAGGTCAGCGTCCCAAAGCTGGGCTGGATTCTGTGGGAACCCACAGACATGGTCGAGACCAGCAACATTTTATCACCTTCTGCTCTGGGGCCTCAGGCTGGAGACCAAAGCAGGTTACGCCCCAGTACGTCAGCAAGGAGGAGGCAAGGGCACAGTGGCCAGGCAGGGCCATCAACCCTGTCCTTCCGGAGTCTGAAAAGAGATGCACCAGGTCCAGGTGGAAGAAGCCACCTCGTGGTGCTCAAGGCCTGGCCCGAATTCGTCTCCCTTCTCCCTGGGAGGGAGGGAGAGAGGGCAGCCCTGCCTCCTCTTCATTACCCTGTGAGGCCTCGGTCCTTACAGAATCTGTGTCATGAGACCTGTCAGCTCTTGTCCCCGAAACAGGTCAGAACAGACATTGGCTAAAGCCAAGGACGCACTTTCCGTGAGGTCCCCCCAGGCCCCTGGTCCCGAGAACTGGCCTTACCCAAGAGATGTGGTGATCCCCTGACAGCATTGCCAGACACAGTGCCCCAAACAGCAGCTGCCCCTCCCGTTTTCGTTTTGCCAGAAAACCCGAGTACTCAGCAAATGAGATCTCTGGTTTCAGTCCCTCCTCTGTCAGCCCCGAGTCCGTCCTGCTTTGCCCTGCTGGGACCCCTGGAGCTGGACCCTCTCAGCATTTCTCCTTTGCCAGTGGAGGAAGACTGTCCTTCTAGCAAGTTCTTCTTGCTGTGTCTCCCCACCAGCCTGGTGTCTCTGATGGGGTCCCAGGCTTGGGATGGGGGTGGCCCCCGTCCTGCTCCGTGTTCCCTCGTGCCCGGTCTCCCTCTGCCACAACGTCGTCCTCTCCAGCTCCCGCCCCCTTCTGGGCCCCTTTGGGTCCCCTTCCGGCCTTTCCATAGTTTCAGGTCACAGTTCTTTATCTTAAATGTCCCCATGCAAGTACCCAGGGCAGTCCGTTTCTTCTGCCAGGACGCCTCCCTTTCCTGCAGAAAAACGAAAGCGGCCCAAATCAATCCTTCTTCGTTCCTAATGCCTTAAAGAAATGAAACCCTCCGAGAAACGGAGAGAAACTTCTCTGTTAACGCCTACGGGGTGTGTGAGTACACGGGCAGTGTAGAGTCCGGTGTGTGTGTAGGGGGTGACCCAGGAAGGACCTAGTCTCTCTGCTGGGGGGAAGGCCAGCGTCTCGTGGCGGCTGAGGTGGGGTGCGGCCATCCCAGGCGCCGTGGCACGGGGGAAGGAAAGCCCTCGCCTCTCGTTGTGTTTCTGTCCCTCATTCCGGACAGCCCCTCTTCAGCGGCACACGTAGTTCTATGAGCCAGTAAACTCCTTCCTTCCTCTCCTTCTGTCCTTCCCTCTTTGCTCCCTCCTCCCTCCGCTCCCCTGCACTCCCCCTCCCCCCCCCTCCGTTCCTTCCTTCCTCACCTTTCAGTCCTTTTTAAGTTGGAGTGAAATTCACAGACCCTGAAATTAACCATCTCCGAGTGAACAACCCTCCGCGGTTAGCTCATCCTCCAGGGCATACAACCGCCACCTGCGTCTCATTCCGGAACGTGCTGTCACCTCAAAAGGAGACCTCAGAGCCGTGGAGCAGCCACTCCTCATGCCCCCCTGCCCCCCAGCCCCTCACAACCCCCAGCCCACCTTCTGTCTCTGTGGGTTTGCCGATTCTGGGTACTTCGTATGAACGCAGCCGTACAACACGTGACCTTTGTGTCTCTGGAATACGTCCCTCTTGAAAACTTGATGTGCTCAAGGCTTGCCCACATTGTTGTGGGTGTGACAGACGGTTGGGTTGTTTCTCCCATTTGGCTATTGTGCATGACGCCGCCGTGAACATCTGTACAGATGTATTTATCTGAACACACATTGTTAATTCTCTTGGGTATATGCCTAGGAGCAGAATTCTTGGTTCATACGGAAACTCCATGTTTAACTTTTTGAGGAAATCAAACCGTTTTTCATGGTGAAAATGGGTTTTCATAACTCTAAGTCTAGTGTCTTGACCAAAAAACCCCACAATATATCAGTCTTTGCTCTTAATCGGTGACTTAGTCTGTTTGGGCTGCTCTAACAAAACACCACAGACGGGGTGGCTTTCGAAGAACAGACATGTATTTCTCCCAGGTGTGGAGACTGGGAGTCAAAGGTTAAGGAGCTGACATGGTTGGGGGAGGGTCCTCTTCAAGGTCACAAGCTTCTAGCTGCATCTCTTTTATAAGGGCACGAAGCCCCTTTCCAAAACTCCCATCTCCTCATACCATCACACCGGGCATTATATTTCAGATATGCGTTCAGGGGACACACACACACACAGACCACAACCATCAGAGCCGCAGGGGTCACGGAGGGACTGTGAGCCGAGAAGTGACGAGGTCCGATCTGGGCTTCCAATGCAGGGTCTGGCTATGCTGTGGTGGGCAGAGAAGCAGAGCCACAGGGAGACAGTACAGAGAAGGCTGTTTAGGACCCAAATCCCTGGATCAGATTGGAACATTCACAGCCACATCCACCCAACCTGACTTTCCTTGAATTTGTCCTACAAAGGGGAGGTGGTGGAGAGTGGAGGAGGGTGCAGATTCTGCTCCTTCTGCCTCAGATGCCTTCAGAGAGCAGGGTTAATGGAAGAATGCCAAGCGTGCTGTGTCTCGTTTAGAACTTGTCGAGTTGCAAGCAACAGAAAGCCACCTTCAATGGCTTGAACACATACAGGTTTATTGTTCTCACATAACCGGAGGTTCAGAGGTAGGCATCGGCTGCCACGAGTCCTGCTAATCCTCAATGCTTACCCAAGGTCTTTCTTTGCCTCGTGGTTGCAAGATCGATGCCACAGCCCCAGACATCATGTTTGTGTTCAAGGCAGAGAGAAGGGAGGTAAAGAGTAGAACCCGCCGAGTCTGTCCCTTTAACAGGAAAAGTAGAAGTTTTCCCAGAAACATTCTCAACCTACTTTCGTTCTCAACTTATGGGCTAGAAGTGGGTCATAGAGCCACCCACAGCTGCGAGAGAAGCCGGAGCACTGAGGAACAGGATTGTCGTGGTTTAGGATCTGGTGCTGGGCATGTGGCCATCATGGACACCGAGGAAGGAAGGGTGAGGAGGAAAGTTGGTGGGGGTGGCAACTGACAGGTGGCTTCGTCTGGGCTTGTTTTTGAGAGTCGCATCTCCAGGCAGACTGTTTGAGATTGAGATCAGTGAACAACAATGTCTCCACACCGGCTGTGTTCTGTAGACAATGTCGTTTCTGCAAGTGACACCGCGCGGCCCGGCGGTTTGACCTCCACTTGCTGGTTTAGCGGAAACTGCCGGATGCCCTCTACTTACCAGCTGTTCTGCTCAGAATATGCGAGTATTTAGGAAGGAAATAAAGCAGGTCGCTCTGAGGCTTCAGGAGGAAGTTGAAGGTATGGAGGAGGGAAGTCCTTCATTAACAAAGGAAAGCTTTGCAGTCCCAGGAGGGGTTCGTTAGCGAGCCCAGGGACCAGTGGGGTTGCCCATGGTAACCAACTGAACTTTCTATCCCCTCGGGGTGGCGGTGGGCGGACAGTGAAGAGAGTATTGGCGCGCTTCCCTGTAGATTTCTTCTGTAATTACATGTAGGGGAGCAAACCAAGGCCAGGGGATCAGAGCCCACTGCGGACAGCCTCCAGCAAAGCTCTGACTGATTCTTAGGGAGACCATGGAGGCTTCTTTCCCTGGAGGCCACTGGAGAGAGACCTGGGACAGGCCACTGTTGCTGATATTTCTAACTCTAAAAAAAAAAAAAAAAAAATAGGCCAGAAAGATTTTTCAACCCAAGACAAAGTTAGGCAGTGGTTTATGAGAGCTAGATTTTTAATGACATCACATTGTTCTTATAAATAAAACCTATGGTAAGTTTAAAACAGTATATGCACTCTGGGGGTATCTGGGGGTATCTGCGGTTAAAGAACAACTTTCACTAGCTCCCAGGTTTTGTCATCTCTCAGCTTTTCTGGATGTGGAGGGGTGCTTTCCCCGGGGCCCGCCAGGCCACAGAGCAGCCAGGAGGCTCACAGGAGGGTCACAGCAAACCACTGTGGCCCCTCGGGGGTGGTCCGGGCTGGATGCATCTCCTTTTTAGTGATGGAAAAGACAACGAAAGCCGACTCACACCTGGAATTCTGATTTCTGTTTTCCTCATGTCGCCCCCCCTCGTGTGACTACATGCTGACTGGCGGCTCGTGCAAACCTCATTACTGGGCAGCCGCGGAAATGGTCCCTTCAGGAGCGAACTGGCCACTTGTGGCCGGGGAAAGCCCCGAGCTGACCTGGCGGGGGAGGGGGAGATGGAGCGGAGGAAGCCAGAGGTGGGCTTCCTTTGGCTGGGGCCGCGCAGGGGTGCTTACTTCCCACTCCCTGCAAGGGCGGGGGGGCAAAAATCAACACTGAAGCATTTGCGAAGGAAAGAGAAGTGGGTCCTGCCCGCTGTTTGGCTCAAGGTCATAGGGCTCTTATGTCAGGAACCTAATTGGATCTTTTCCTCTTATGTCCAGTTTGCCTTTTTTGGGTCTTTCCAGAAGGCTCTGTTTTCCTACTGGTTCTTGCTCAGGCCCATTGGCTTCTTTGATTGACTCGCCGTAGAGTGCTCAAAAGCCGGGTCCCCGCTGTCCCTAACGGGTGGGTTCAGGGTGCACCTCAGCGGCTGCGGGAGGCTGGCTGTGTAACCGCACGCTTCCCGCCCCCTGCCTCCCGCCCTGACCCTGGAGCAGAAGGTCTGTGTGCCAACGTGAGTGGTTACATGTACACACGTGCTCATATCTGTGTCTATGAAGAGAAGTACGTGTGTGCATGAAATTTGCTTATATTTACAAAAAGTAATGATAAAGCCCAGACTGCAGAGGTGCAGGGGGCAGGGAGAATTGCTGGGTTCCTCGGGTAGGGCTGCCCACGGGTCTGGATGAGGGCACCCCTGCTCTGGCCTGTCCCTCGCCATCTGTCCCACCGGTCCCCTGAGGTAAGGGGTCTGTAGGGCACAGGAGCAGTGGAGTTGACACCTTCCCTTCTAGGTCCTGGAACTCAAATCTCCTACCTCCGTGGCTCCAAACCCACCCGGAGGGCCCATCCCCGGTCCCTCCACCTATGGGCAAACAGCACCGCAGGGACTTGCCGCCTGAGGGCTGGCCCGGGCCCGACACACCCACGGGTGTGTGTGCAAGTCCTCCTGTGGGGTGGGAGGGCGTGAGAGATGGGAAGAGTCGGGGGAAAGTTGGGGCAGGCTCTCCCCAGGCCACCTCTTCCAGCGCCGAACTCTGAACCAAGAATTCTGAGTGGGGAGTCGGTCTCCCTGTCCGTGGAAAGAAGCACTGGCTAGGTAGGAGAAGAGGATATACTCTGTTTAAGAATTTGGCAGCTTGCTTTATAACTTGAACTACCTATGCGATAGGGACCTCGGTTACCTTGTCCCAGGGCCCCCTGTCCCAGGCAGTCTACTAAATTCACCTTGCTTGGTTCATGGACTCTATTGTCTGTGGTAGTATTGGGCATTTTTATTCTGAGACTTTAGTGTGTATGCCATAGAGTGGGGACCCCGAGGTCTTTTGTGGGTGCCATGAGGGAGACAGGACGATTTGCTCCAGAGGAAGGGCCACATGCACACTTAGTGATGTAAATAAAAACCCCATAATCCTGAATTTGAATTGGAAGTTTTCACATGAACTCGTGTATTTTTAAGATTTTATTTATTTATTTGAGAAAGAGAGAGAGATTGAGAGAACGAGTGGGAGGAGGGGCAGAGGGAGAAGCAGACTCCCCGCCAACCGCCTCTTGTTCCTTTTCACATAGCTTTCTTGGGGGCATCTGGAGCAGTAAGTCTGAGTGGAAAGCAGTGCCCTTCCTCTGACTGATGCTTCCAGACTGGTTCCTGTGGGCTGGCTTGAGAAGCTTCTAGAAGACACCTCTGAGAAGAGCTCTGAGCTTGCCTCGGGAGATAGTGCTGTGGGCTACAGAGGCAGCTGGCTTTTCCAGTCATCTGGATTGCAGGCCACAGGCAGAGTGGCCTTTGCTTGGCGGAGCTGTCCCCTTCGTGGAGCTGTCCCTCTCCCTCTTTGCTTGCAAACATACCCAACTTAATGTCTCTCCTGATAGCGCCTTGCTAAATGCAGCAAGAAACAGTCCCATCCATTTGAAAATTTACTTTTCCTAGAACTACAGGCTCCTGAGGTACCTGGTCCACTTTCTGAGTTATCGGAGGAACTGATTTGCTGAGTATCTTGCCGTCTAATCTCACAGATCAGCAGCTCTCTGGCCTGCACGATGACTTTCTCACTGCCTGCCGCCCGGCTGCGCCCGGCTGCTAACACTGTCTGACCTCAGGGTTGAACTTGACTCATTCCATCCCATCTGCATTCCAGCCCAGACCTAGGCAGAAGAGGAGGAAGTGGAGTGCAAAGAATTTCCTTGTGAAAATAACCTGTAACTTGCACAAATCATTCTGTCCACAGTCCACTGGTCAAAATGTAGCCATACAGTCACATGCACATGCACAAGAGCCCGGGGAATTTCACTTCTAAATGAGAGGCCATTTGCCCAGCCACATTCAGAGGAGGGGTTCTGCTATTAAAAGGACAAAGGGCCAAATAGATTCTAGGTACAACAAACCTTTCTGCCACACCTAGCCTGCCCTTGGAATTAGAACTCGCCCCGGGGTGTTTTTCCTTAAATCTGTGCTGCCCAGGACGGACATTTTCTGCCGCTCAGCATCTACAGCTCCTGGTTTAACTCACACCAGGGGGAGGGGTGTGAGTTGGGTGGTGCCCTCTCTCCCAGATGGCCAGGTTATGGGACCATGCAGGTGGGGGCCTAGAAAAGCCAAGGAGCACGGCGGGTCACCAGCACAGCAGCAGGGGCTGTTGGAGAGGAAAGGCCTGGGAAGGGGCTCGCTCGCCGCTCTCAGAAGGAGCCAGCCCTTGATCTTGGCCTTTGCCTTCTAGAACTGGGACAGAGTAGGTTGTACTGTGGACCTGCTTCAGTCCACAGTGCTCCTTATGGCAGCCTTAGCCAACAGCTATGCTCTGCTCTCCGTGGAGTCCTTGCCTTGTTGGGCTCTGTCCCATCTTGGTAAGGGAGCTATGGCTTCCGTCTGCCCGTCAGTGGAGGGCGTCGGGGCTCGCACCCACTGCTCAGGGAGGTTTGTGAGGGTCCCGGATGTGGACATGCCCCAGGGCGGAGTCTGTGGAGACGTGGGGGTTCCCGTCTCTGGTCTTGCCTTCATCCACCAAGACCCTTCTGCGCTCATTCCTGCCTCATTGGTTTCCTCTCTCCTTCTTCAGGCCCAGGCTTACTCTCTCCACGTGAAGAAACTGGCCATGGGAGGGGTTTTTCCTTGTCTGCTCCTAACTGGTCAAGTCTCAGAAAAACTGACGTGGCCCTGGGATGCAGCAGACGGTGAGCTGCTCCCAAATCCAGAACGAGAACCGCGTTGTGCCCGCGTTGCGAAGGTTTTTACATAAAGAGTCACACAAAAGTACAAATACTAAATTCTATCAGGCCGTTCATTGAAAAGGGTAGAAAAATACAAAATCAAGGCGACCTCAGGAACTGCGGTTGCGGGATCCCTGTCCCACGTGCTTGGGCTGCCTCAGCCTCTCTCTCTGCATCTCTTCCAGGATAGCCTCCACTGCTCTGGGAAGAATCAACAGCCATGGCCACAGAAACTTCTAGGCTCACGGTCCTCTCGATTTTCCTCATAAGCTCTGTTTCTAAATTCTCTGAGACTTTCATTTTCTCTGCTCCGAATCCTTTTTTTTCTCCAGTCCTGGGGCTGGAGGTCCTCGGCTGAAGGAGGTCTCCACCATCATACTTGTCCCGTCTTCACGGGGCAGCAGGAGCTGTGGGCAGAGACGCACGGCCACGTGTGAATTCATGGGGTCCCATCTCCCACTGACTCTGGGCCCTCGAGCAGCGACCTTAGCCACGTGTGCCACCGTGCTCCCCTTGTCACCTGGGCCTGGTTCTGGTGCCCACTCACGGGGCTGTTGCAGACAGTTAAGGAGTTAGCGCTCATACCAGGGGTTTAGTAAATGTTACTGTTCTCTGACAGCCCATCTCTGGGGCCCAGCTGTCGTAGTCGATCTGCTCAGTAAACATTTGCTGTTTGAATAAATATGTCCTTCGCACTATCCTTTCCTGGTGCCCAACTTCAAATTAAAAAGCTGCGGAAATCATGCGTCAAGCTTGGTCCTTGCCAGGTGTCTCAGTCTGGGTCCAATGAGGAGACAGAAACCACACAATAACGGGGCAAGGGACGTGGACTATGACAAATTATCAAGCAGAGTGGCTGACGTCTTCCCGTGACGTCCCCTGCCGGCCTCTATGGTGACGCTCAGCCTCACGCTCACGACAAAGGAGCCGCCCCTTGTCACCGCGCAGGTTCTGAGGGTGAATCTGGCCCCAGCAGGAAATACATCGACAGCTGGCACCTGCGTAAAGATTGTGGTGTTGATCTACCAGTTAAAATTATATGGAGAAATTCAAAATCATCTCTTAGAAGACTCTTGGATTCCTTGAAAAAAATCTTCCTGATACATTACGTGAAAAAAAAGCGAGTTACAAAAGTGGATAGTACAGTGGAGCCCTCAATTTATAAAACAGAGGAAGAAAAGGAGAAAAGCTCTTCATTTCACAGGAAAAGATTCTTGGACTTCCTTTGCTTGCTCCCACTGCCTCCCAGCCCCTCCGGCCCCTTCCCCGCATCTGGTCAGAATGCTAACATAAGGAGCAGGTAGGCCAGGGACGGCCGCCTCGCATAATGGAGAACGGAGGGTTGGGATTCGTTTTCTGTGAGCTGCCTCATCCCTCACCCAGAAGGAGTTGGGAAGAAGGTGCAGGGAAATTACGACTGAGCTGCGTCCAGTCGCAACCAACAAAGACCTACGGGCACTTTCCCTGTCCTTTTTGCTCTCAGAAGTCCCCCGTGATCCTGGACTGGCCTTTCCTCAGACCCAGAAGGACCAAAGAGACGTTGTGCGCTGGCTTCAGGGAGGGTGTGAGAAGGCAGGATTCTCCTTGTTATGTAGATCAGTGTGCATCCGCGTTCTCCTGGGAGAAAAAGCAGCCCGTGGTCGACGGTGCTGGTTAGACCGTGTTTAAAGGGGTTCCTTGCTGCCCTGCTCCTCAGTCCCTGTGCGCTCTGGGAATCTCTCTGTGGCTTGCAGCATGTCCCGGCTTTTGTTTTAATTCGTGTGTTTGTTTGGCAGAACACAGTTTGCAAAATGCTGCAGCTGAAAAACAGGAAAAACGCCTACCCTCATTTTTAAAGCTTTAAATGTTAAAATGCGTTTGATCTCACAACACCTTTTCTTATACTAGTGACTGGCTTCTGTTACAAAGCGTTCGCTCATGAAAATAGCCCAGCATGTATATACATATACACACATCTGTACACATGTGCACACACACACACGACACGCGGGCGCGCACACATGCACACAGATGTAATACGTGTGCACACAGAGGTATATGTACATGGATAAGCATGGACAGATACTGGAGGGTTCGGTGCTGTCACGGCAGCAGCTCTCGCCCCCCGGGCTGAAATTCTGGGTGGGGGCATCCATCTGTGTGGGTCTCGCCACCATTTCTGTGGTTATTTATTCCTTGGTATTAAGGCAGGAGTAACCGTGAAATGCCTTCTATTGTGTTTCCGCTGTGGCATTTCAAGCCGTCTTCCGGGTGCCACTCTGAAGGCGAGCTCCCGCGTGCCCCCCGTCAAGGTGACTACCCAGAGGATGCCCCCCACGTCAAATTTCTTGATGAGGCAGCGTCAACGCAAATGTCAGCAGGGAAGCTCCTCTGACCCGCTAATGGGCTGTGTCCTGATTCGGCAGGACCTGCTTTCCTTTCAAGGGTCACTCTGCTGTTTTCTCAGCTGGTGAAGCCCTGACCCTCTCTGACAATGATTACTTCATGTCAAAAGGGCGCCGTGCTGAGCTGTCTAAATCTGACGGGAAAAGATAGAGCAGCCCCCATCAAACTCTGGGCCGCAAGGCTCCAGTGGCGGGTTAAAGGTTCTGGAATGTTCTGTGGGAAGGCATAACAGCCTTCCCTGTGCTAGCCTCCTAAATAGGATCTCAGCGGACTGCGGCATCCCTCTGTTGGAGCACAGGCCTTCGGCTGTGGCACCGACTTGGGGCCCGGGGCCGTGCGCTGAAAATGGGATGACAAGGACGGCCGGGGGCTGTCGGCCAACCATCTTCAGGGCAAATAACCTGAATCTCCTGGAATCTGTTCCAAGAGGCAGTGGAGAGGGTGCTCTCTCGTCTAAGGAGAAATGACCTATTTAAAGCGCCAGAGGTGCTGCCGAGTCTGCACGGGGGCAGCCGAGGCCATCGCTTGCCGCCTCCCCCCCACGTCCCAGGCTGTTGCCTGCAGCTGCTGACTGTGTGCTCTGGGCTGCACTGGGCCCGCGTGGAAGGAGAAATTCGTCCCTGAGACAGACGGAGAATGACGGAGGGTAGCTCATAGCTGGGGCTCCTGCCACGAAGGGACCCTGGGAAAAGTCACCAAGCTGGGAGGGCCTGGTTCCAGGTGGTGCATCCTCAGGCAGAAGCTGGTTGAGCGTCAGCTCAGAACGTCCAAGCTCAGAAGCACCAGTGATGATCAACGCTGTGGCTTCTCTTGCTTTGTTCTGCTGGGGGTGGCAGCAAGGAGGTCACCTGCTTCCTGGTGGTGCCCAGACCCGCTCTCCTGCGTGCTTTCTGTTTATACCCACGAGTGCAGAATGACGGTGACTGGTCCCAGCAATGGCTCATGCTTTTGGAACTTTTGCTGTGTGGTGCTTTCCACGGATAATTTCATGTAAGCCATTCTTTGCACATCCTCCGTGTGCTAGCAAAGTTCTAGGTCCCGTAGCATAGCAGGGGACGAAAGAGGCAGGGTCCCATGGAGAAACAAAGTGTGATTCGTCCGCACAATGGGATATCATTCAGCCTTAAGGAAGAAGGGGGCCCTGTCACCTGCCAGCGCACGGACAGATGCTGGGGAGAGTAGGCTAAGAGAAATCAGAAGGACAAATGTGTGATCCGACTCACACGTGGTACCGATTGTCGTCACGTTCACAGAGACAAGAACAGTGGCTGCCCGGGGCTTGGGGAGGGAGGTGGGGAGTTAGTGTTCAGTGGGGCGGAGTTTCAGTTTAGGAAGATGAAAAAGTTCTGGAGATGTGTGGTGCGGAAGGTGGCCACGATAATGTAAATGCAGTTAGTGCCACGGAACTTAGACATAGCTAAAAAGGTGAATTTTAGGTTTCGTATATTTTAACAAAATTTTTGTTTCTCTTTTCGAAGATTTTATTTATTTATTTGAGAAAGAGCATGCATGAGCATAGAGAGGGAGAAACAGGCTCCCTGCTGAGCAAGGAGCCCAATGCGGGGCTCGATCCCAGGACCCTGGGATCATGACCTGAGCTGAAGGCAGACATTTAACCCAGCTGCGACACCCAGGCAACCCTAATTTTCATTTCTTTTAAAATCAGAAGAAACACAAGGCAGCTGTATTGATAGATAGTTAAGCGTCTGCCTTCAGCTCAAGTCATGATCCCAGGGTCCTGGGATGGAGTCCCGCGTAGGGCTCCCTGCTCAGTGAGGAGCCTGCTTCCCTCTCTGCCTGCTGCTCCCCTGCCTGTGCGCGCTCTCTCTCTCTCTCTCTCTGATAAATAAAGTCTTAAAAAAATAAAATCAGAAGAAACAAATGAATTTATACGTTGAAAAAAAGTTGTCACATACGTTATTAATGTACTCATCTTTGTACCAATGCAGTTGTAAAATACAATTTTTATCTGAATTTTTGGAGGAAGAGCCCATGAAGGTCATTGCAAGGTCCCGCCTCCTACTTTGCTAAATGTGGATCCCCAGAGCCCTGACCCAGGGTTTGCACCCAGTGGACACGGAGTGAGAAGGAAAGGGACAGCTGTGAGGAAGATAAAACGCGCCGTGACGGTGATGCTTACGGGAAGTTTC
Source organism: Mustela erminea (assembly GCF_009829155.1). NCBI lineage: Eukaryota > Metazoa > Chordata > Mammalia > Carnivora > Mustelidae > Mustela > Mustela erminea. Next base: position 135,303,683 of record NC_045619.1, read on the forward strand.
GTGAAACTCATTCCTCTAACAGAGCTTGCAAAGTATGGGGGAGATCAGGCTTAAAAAAAAATAAGGAGAAAAAGTGAGGAGGGAGAGAGAGCTGCCGAAGAAGAGAAAGGGTGCCTGGCTCTTTCTCGGGCTCAGGGAGCCTGCCCCGGGGGAAGCAGGGAGCGGGCATCCTGACTGTGAGCTCTGTTCCGGTGGGGAAAAGCGCAAGGCAAGCAATGGAGGGTCCTGGCCTTTGGCTCATTTAAAGGCAATTGAATCAAGCAAGCAAGCTGACAGTACAGAGTGTGCCGGCACGCTGGCGGGGGGACCCTGTCCTGCCCTGAGCTTGCAGCAGGAAGAGGGGCTCTGAGTCCCACCCACAGAGCCTCTGGGAGGCCTGGCCCAGGGCACCCTGCCTCTTTTAAGTCGCTCTGGTCCAGCCGCCTACGTGGGGTGAGCGGTGGGCGGAGAAAGCCTGCACACAGGACCTGCTCCAGAAAGACGCACAAAAGCACATTCTATTTATATGTTAGAAGCGGAAAGCAGCCGCAGGATTTTTGAAAGGCGTGTGCCCCGGCCTTGGCCTCTCTCAGCACCCCCACCCCCAGGAGGGTGGGCGTGGGCAAACCCCCCTGCTCTGCGTGGCACACAGGGCTGGGGACGGGAACTCTTGGGGGGTGGGAGGGGGCACTGGCAGCTGGGGCAGAACCGCATTGTCACGCCCCCAGATGCTGCTCCTCTGACAAGCCCGTGGAGGAAAGGGGGCTGCATTTTCAAGCCGATGTTTGATGTTCAAGTGCAACCTGGTGCTTTGTGTGCTGCTATTAAATGTTATTATGTGATGGCACGTGGTGATTAGCGGAGCCACGTCCCTCGCTGGGAACCTCCTCCTCCTGCTCGCAACCCCCACAAAGCCCTGGAAGTGGGTTGGGATCAGAGAGGGGGGCACACAACAGCCGGTTCCGAAGAGGCTGTACCCCCGCGTGGCTTCCGTTAATCAATGAACACCTGCCAGCCGAACGGTCTGCTGCCACCAAGATGTCCTCACTCACTCCGCCTGAGCTGGGGGGCCGGGAGGATGGCACCATTCCTTTAACACCCCATAAAACCACCTGAGACCTCATTTACACCCCCCATCCCCACTCACTACAAAGGCCACTTTCTTCTAGAATAATTGGGGTCGTCTCACTTCGGCTCCAGAAATGGCCCTGCTGCAGCTGGCTTTTCCAGTGCCTCCTGCACAGAGCTACCAGCCCGGGGATTTGCCTGCTTCCTTTGTCCCCTGGGGCACATCAGTCCAGGTGTCTTCCTGATAGCTTGGGACAGCAAATGTGGACTCGTTGCAGAGCCGACGGGCAGCCTCTCAAAATGTGGCTGTTCTGTGCTAAGGGGGCCCCTGCCAGTCCTTCTGGAGGCCGCCTTTCTATTGGGGTGCTGCCCAGTCCCTCTTCATTCCAGAGCCCCCCATCTCGCCAATCTTCCGCGGAAATTCTGCTTTTACTGCTTGCATAGCTCTTGCTTTTTTATGCTGAGCTTTGAATCCTGCTTTGGCTAGATCCCTTTTATCTGGGTGATGCCTTTTGAGCGAAGGAGCAGAAAGCCCAGACAGGATTTTCCCACCTCCCTGCAGCTCTCTCCCCTCCCCCCACAGCAGGGATGAGGGTCTGCCTGTGGGTGCCATCCCGAGACGGACGCTAGGGTCCAGGGAGGGACGGGGACGTCCCACGTCCTAGCCGCCTCCCTGACTTTGTGGTGCATCAGAGTGGTTTGTCAGGTCGGCACATGAGATTGTCCTGCTTAGGGATTGAGGCCGTGTTGTGAGGCGCCCTTACTCATCACTGCTCGGGGGGACGGTTCTTCCATGGAAGAGTTCTGCACTGAGATCATCCTTGTTCTTGGATCCAGCTGTGATCTGGGCAGAGAAGTTTCCCGAGTCATCGGTGGCTCTTCTCCGTGTTCCAGATGGGCGACACATCTGGTTCAGACAACCGAGAACCCCAAGGAGTTCATCATTGGATCTCTGTAAAGATCAGGGTCCAGGTGTCCTCCCACATCCTGGCTGAAGTCCGAGGCTGGGGCAGAGCCTCAGGGACTCTGGGTGAGTCTGAGTCAGAGAGGACAGGCCAGGACACCGGCTTCCGGAGGGGCTCGGGTGTGCAGGAGTGTGCATGTACTCACACAGACCCGTGTGCACATACGCACACAGACATGCATGTGTACACATGCATATATTTACACAAACACTTGCATGCCCATGTACACATCACAAGCCCACCCCTAGCTTCGCGGTGGTCACAGTCACACACATAGATCCCAGGCCCAGGGATCTGTGTGCAGACCAGGTTAGCTTCAGAAAGCAGAGTTCTTGAAGCGTATCCTGTCCAAGGCTACAGGTGGCGGATGGAGATGCTTAGAGCAGAGGTAGCCCCTCCCACCTCGAGTCAGGCTTGTGAGGGCAGACAGGCTTTCAGGGGACGGGAAGAGAAGCTGAGGTCTGGGAGAAGGATCTGAGATGGGTTTTCACAGCTATGTAGGAGTTGAATAAATGGAAGAACATGCAACATTAAAGGTGAAGGGGCCCGTGCAAATGAAGGTGGAGGGCATTCGAATGTCCAGTGAGAGCAGGCTGCTGGGACCATCGGCAGGTGGTTGGGGAGGACAGCCATGGAAACGAGGCTGGGTAGATAGGGTGGGTCAGACAAGGGGCTCAGAAGTCTGCACAGTGGGGTGGACATTAGACGCCATTGGTGTTCCTTGAAAAGAACAAGAGGAAAAGGAATAGATATTGACATGACCTTCTTACTCAGCGGACTCTCTGCCCGGGGCTTCGTGTTGGTTTAGCCTTCACCATAATCCTGCAAGGCAAGGTATGGTTATTCTTAGTTTTACAGACGAGGCGGCTGAGGCTCAGGGAGACGGTCTCACCAGCTTGTGCTGGTGCAACGTGTAACCGACATGGCCAGTTCCAAACTCACGTTTCCCCGGTTCCAAAGCTCCTGATTGTTCCCAGCATCACGCTGCCTCCCAAGAAGAGCAACGGAGCTAAAGTTAATTTAGGGAAAGATTCATCTGGCTGCAGTGAAGACACAGACAGATTGGAGGCTGGGGTCAGGGGACTTTTCATGGAAATAAATGAAAGTAAGATGGATGTGCAAGATGAGCCCAGAGCAACTCGTCACACCGGCAAGTGAGCAAACTGTCACAGTGGGTGCGGGAGCCAAAGTGGTTCCTACTGGCTGAAGACGAGGTCGTTCAAACATCAATTAGGGTAATAACTACAAGAGATTGACTGCAAGGGATTAAAATACATCGGAATGTGCTCCTCTCCAGGCCTTCACGACAAGCTGCTAGGAGAAAACTCACTGGCCAAGCCTTGATGTTAGGGAGGCGGTTCATTCTTTGGGAAACGCATATGAGAAGGGACAGTCTCGAGGGGTCATTCCCTTTTTTGCCCTGTGCAGTTTCTCCTCGTAGAAGCGTACTAGCAGATGTGTGAAGAAGGAGCTGGAGAACTCGGGCAGCGCTGTGTGTCGAGCGAATGAATGGATCTGGTACCAGGGCCTGTTCGTATCACGAGAGATAACCAGGGGGGTACCAAGCCTTCTTCTGAAAGACCATCCCTGCTTCGGGTGTTTGTTGCCCAAACCAGTCGTACCTGAGTTGGATTATGCCTCTCGATCTAAATATGAACTCGTAGGACATTCAAAGGACAGAGAAACGATCTAAATATGAACTCGTAGGACATTCAAAGGACAGAGAGACGTATTAAGTGACATTTGGGGATGCAACCAGCAAAATGCAGACCTTGGCCATCATGACTGGATATTTGATGATTATCAGAAATTGATTTCATTGCTAAAGGGAATGATAATGGTTTTGTGGGCTTGTGCTTAAAAGCTCTAATCTTTTCAAGAAAACTTCTGAGGTATTTACAGAGATGATGTTAAGGATGGTTTTGGGGGAAGTGGGCGGGGGAGTTAGGGATAAAACAGGGCTGGCGATGCGTTGGAAATCGTTGAATTTAGGAGATGGGAGGGCATGGAATGATCTTCTCTGCATTGGCATGTGTTTAAAATGTGCGTCCGGTGGGTGATGGTGATGATGACTTCTGCCCAAGGAAGCAGCGTGTATGGCGAGGAGGTTTTCGAAGGGATGGGAGAATGAGCCAGAGCTGCGTGCAGGGTGCCATGGGGAGGGAGAGGCCTGGTTGGGTCTAAGCCTTTAACCAGCCCCCAACAGTGTACCCCGGGCAGTGGGTCTGGGAGGACCCAGGCTCCTGACTACACACAAGCTTCTCTGCCCGGGGGTAGCTGAGAACAGCTCCCAGCCCAGCTGTTCAGGATCTGCTGCAGTCCCGGCTCCGAGAGCTCCTCCCCTGTGACGTCTCCTGCAGGCAATCATGCCGTGTTCCAAGCTCCCCTGCTCCCCACCCAGACTTGCCTGGATGGCAGTCACTTGCATTTTGGTCGATTGTGTTCGGTCCCACGTCCCCACTGCCATGTGTCCCCCTGAGGCAGGGCTCACAAGGGAGCCCAGAGCAACTCCACACGGGAGGCATTTAAAACCTTCCCACTGGCCTCCTTGTTCCCCTGGCAGGCGAGGCGAGGCAGGCATTGACCATAAACTGAAAGCAGAGGGAGATAGACAGGACAAGAAGGGGCAGCCTGGCCCTTCGTGGGGTTTGACACTGGCCAGGAGATACTCAGCCAGAATCCAGACCCTCAGCTCCTTCCACGACGCTGTGAGCAGCTGCCTCTGTCCCTCTGAAGTCAAGTGCATTGAGGACCTAGGGCCAAAATGATCCTGAAGGTACTACCCCTCAGGTCACGCTCAGGGTCCAGGTACCCCTCGTGCCCACACTCTGCTCCGGCACTTCAGAAGCTGCCATCATTACAGGCAGCCTTGCCCAGCCACATCCCAGTCTCTGTGCAGATTTCTGGGGGCGGGGCGGCCTGGGGCGCTGCTTTCTGCCTGCGCTGCTGAGACCTTGTGGGCTCCCAGGGAGCACCGAGGTCTTGGACCCGTTCCAGGCCGAGTAATTACATTCTGCCCGTTAAACTCCCTCTGCAGTCACAATTGGATACTGTTGTCATTGCGTTTGCTTTTTCAAATCAGCTTTCAGAGTGACGTCCGCGGCCTGTGCTGCTGGGACCTGTCTCACGAGGCGGAGACACAGAGCAGAACCAGGGGTCTTGCTTCCGGAGCTCCGGTCCCTGTCCCCACTGCTGGGGTCTGGGACACCTCGGGGACTGACGTGGGTGGCTGGGGTCAGGAGGTGTCGGGGCCTTCCTGCCGGCTTGTCCTGTTCAGCTCACAAAGGGGCAGAGAAGGGGCCTGTGGTTCTGAGCAGCACACACCCAGCGTGGGTCCACCTGGGTCACAGCCCTGAGCGTCCCGCCTGTCTCTGTTGGGGGTTGCTGTCTGAGTGGGACCTTCCACTGCCACGTCTCTGTCTCCTGATTTGAACGGGATGCACTTTGGAGTCTTGGAATTGTTTTGGTCTGTGGTATCAGGTCACCTATCTCCAGGTCGACCATTTGGCTTCCTTGGCTCCATGGCAGGCAAGCGGGGGCAGAATGAGCAGAGCAGATCCCTCCCGCAGGCACAGCACCCCCGACCCCTGGGTCAGAAGGACCTGGAGAGCACCCGGCCCAGTCCTGCTCGGACCTCCCGGACACAGAACCCTTCTTGCAACTCGTGTGTAGCAGAGAGCAAAGCGGGGCTGCTTGATTCGTTCCCCCTGTCCTCCCGCACCCTCCTTGCCACCCTTCAGGGCTTGAATCTCATGCCTGGTGCAGCTCATGGGGGCTTCTGGGCAATGGTACACAGAGGCAGAATCCTGGGGCCCCTCAGACCATGGCCCAAAGACACTGTCCAAGTCCAACCTCCTCCTTGTGCATGTGGGAAACTGAGGTCACACGCCTGTGATGGGCAGAGACAGGACCAGAACTCCCTCAGCTCCTCATGACCTGTCCAACGTTCTCCTGCAGCACAGCCACACCCCCTTCTGTATCCTCCAGCACCCCTGAATCTGTGAGCAGGCCCACAGGGGTGCCTATTACCTACAGCGGGGCCCACTTTCTCGGGCTGGGCACCTCTTGTGCGGCGTCGTAAGTATGAGGGCCTGGAGCCCAGGAGAGCTCGATCCTCATGTCTGGCTCAGTGATGGCGCACCCACTAGGAGAAAGACCGCATCCGAATGCCCACACTTGAGTAAATCAGCAGGACGAGCCCGACTCAGCTGGAGCAAGTCTCCAGAATGTCCCAGGACCCCGGCAGGCAGGGGGCTCGGCATCGGGAAATAGGGACGGCTGCTTCCCATGAGCCAGTGAGGCCTGGGGGCAGGAGGTCTGGCCTGGGGGCAGTGAGGCCTGGGGGCAGGAGGTCTGGCCACTCGTTCTCCTGGAGGGCATCCTAGCAGTCCTCCCCCCAAATACCACCATCGAAAGGTCCCTCAGTTTCCCAGAAGACTAGGAAATTACCCACCACAACGGTAATGATGGCAAGTCCTCCATAGCTCCTGGGACCCTGGGAGAGGAGCCCGCGGGAGTCCCAAGAATGAACAAAGTGGGAGGTTAGGAGGAGTGCCCAGTTAGCGATGGGGTCATCAGGGATCGCCTGGCAGGAAGGGTGGGTGTGAGAGGGTCCCCAAGGTCTTCTTCCTATCTGGGAGCCCTGTGCCGAATCGCGAGTAGTGCTCAAGGCTTCAGGCCCACCGGTGCCTCCTCCCGAGTGGCCCCTGCCAGATCTCAAGTGCTCCTGGGAGTGGAAATGAACAAGGAAGGAGTGAAGGCGCAGGACACAGGTGGTTGGGTTGAACACACGGCCGTGAGCTTGGACCACTTCTCTTCTCTGAACCTCAGTCTCCTCGTCTGTAAGATGGCGCGATAGCAGGGCCCATGCCCCTGGGCTCACTGGAGCCTAAAACGAAGTCCTCTGTGGAGGAAAGCGGAGTGCCCGGCACAAAGTGGTTGCCCGGCACATGGCAGCTTTCTCCTCCCGTCTTGAACGTGACCCATCCATCAATAGTTTCCCCTACGATGAGAGACGGGGCCCGGGGACTTAGGAGAAGGCGGTGTCAGGACCCACGGGACGTGGAGAGTGCAAGCAGGGGGCCAGAGTGCAGGAGCAGGAAGTCTTTGTGGGGTGTCTCCTCGGTGGCCCCCCTTTCCCTGCTAGGTGGGCGGTGAGAAGATCTGCTGGGGCACCTCAGTAGGACAGCTCTCGGGGTCACAGAGGCCTCGTGAACCCAGACTGTGGTCCCTGTGGTTGCCACAGCGATGATTCTCTCCTGGTCCCCCATGGTGTGACGTCACTGGGCCAGCCGAGGCCGTGGGCTGCGACACTTTCATGTCCTTCTTGGAACCGCCCGCCCCCCACATCTTCCTTCCTCAGGCGGCAGGCTGTGGGATTCCTCCCTGTGCAGGTTTTATGACGGATGGGAAGGTGGCGGGACAGGACTCAGGCGGGTCCTTGTATCGCCCACACCTCAGACAGGCACCTCCCCCTCAGATGATAGCCAGCACTGCTCAGGGCACTGAAGGGGAATTTGCTTGAGGGGTCCTGATTCCCCCGGGGACACCACTCACCGGCAGGAGATAATCCCAGCCTGACGGCTCGGAAAGGCCCAGAACCATGAGTCTCTTTGCATTTGTTTTAGTGTGAGTGATTTTAATGGGACCGATTGGAAACAATCCACGTTATGTGTGTAAAGCACTTGACCGCACTTCTCCCATGTGGGGAGACCCGTCCGCGCTTGCTCTGTCAGGGAAGGCTTGACGGCCAGGCCGCCGTGAGGGACTGCCCCTGGCTTTCTCGAGCCTGGAACCCCTGGACCGAACGCCTCTGCTGTATGCGCTTTCTTAAAGTCAGCCGATCTCTAAGCAAGTGATGAGGAGTGGACGGGGGCTGGGGCCCAGGCTCGGACGGGTGGACAGTAAGGGGCATTCCATTTTCTTACGGCCCCTGGCACAGGTCACGGTAAGAGTCCTGGCCAGGAAACACTTCAGCCCCAGTATGGTCCCTGCTTTCTAGCAGCTGCAGATATGTGGGAACCAGTTTGCACACATGGCTGAGTGCTCAGAGCATCTTGGTAAACTTCCATAGCCCGGTTAGCTGGTCGCTGTCAAATCCCTCCCTGACCGGGAGAAGGGGTTTGCGCTCAGACCCTGTGGTTCCTGCGGGGCCCATCAATGCAAACCAGGCTGTGCCAAGCTGTCTTCCCTTTTCCTGGCAAGCAGCCCCCACAGCTTCTAAAAGCCTCTTCTGGCTTCAGTGATCTCACATGCCCCCTGCCTACCAAGGAAATTAGCCATGGAACCTTCTGGAATGATAAATTCCAGAACTCTGGCTTAGTCACTAGGACACACAAATGAATGTCTCTTCTGTTTATAACCACCACATCCTGGTAAATCCTTTCTTCATGCTCCAGATCTCTCATGGTCAGGAGAAAGTTCTTCCAAAACACTAAAAACTGGGCTATAGTCCGTGACCTTTTCTTCTCTGTTTCTCTTTAGTGACGTGGTACGGGGTTGGTGTCTCTCCTCCACTTCTCATGGGCCACGAGTGGGAGGAGATGTTCCATTATCTGAGCTCTCATGAGCCCAGTAACTGGAGAAAAGGGCCTGTGGGGTGATTTAATTTGAAACTCAATGGTCCAGTTTTATTCTGGACCCCAGAGCCCACCGAGTGGGGGTGTCCTGTCACAGCCAGACCCAGCACCTGCTGTGGTTTTGAGGGGGGTCCTGAGGCAGGGAGGGAAGAGGAAAGGAGTGAAGAGAGAAGCCAAGCTCAAGGGAAGAACTGCCTGGTGTTTTTGCTAATAAAAATGACCCTTAAAATTACCCAGGCCCGGGCCATGGTTCCTGCACGCTCTGTGGTTCACAGCTTTGGGGCCTAATCATACTCCTCCAGCTTTTATAGTCAATTCAAAATGTTCCAGAGAAAAAATGTGGCTTGCCTATGGGCAGCTTGATGGCCTACTTCCATTTGCTAATGGGATGGTTCTATCTGCTGGTCTAGAGCCCAAATGGCCATGGGTTACAGGTGACAATCTGGGGACAAACCTTATTTAAAAAAAAAAAAAAAAGCGAGCTCTGATTTTTATGTATCTCACCATCCGTATACTCTGCATTAATTCATCAGTTCAACCCACATCCCTGACGTCCGGAGAGGAGCCCTCTCCGCGGGCGCTCCCTTGCGTACACCATGTCCCCGGCTTCTATCTTTCACTACCCTCTGGCCCTGCTCCTCTTTTTCTCCTTCGTTTGGGTTAAAATGGGAGAGTTGGACCATCTCTTTCCCAGAGCCGGTGTTCCCTCTGGCTTCCTCAGGATCCAAAACCCCTTCTGTCCTGGCTTTTTTCTGACATCATTTAAGTGTTTGGGGGATGGGCATTCGGAGGGCACTTGACGTGATGAGCACTGGGTGTTGTGTGTAAGTGATGAATTCTACTCCAGAAACCAATCTCCCGCTCTATGTCAAGTACCTAAAATTTTAATGAGAAGAATTCCACTGGGGTCCGTACCCTTCCAGGTGTGACTCCAACCCTCTCCTCCCACACCGAGCCCCAACGTGCTAGGACTGTCCCCTCACCTTCTCTCCCTGTGGGAACTGGGCTCTCAGCCCTATACTCCCTGCAAGTGTTCTCACCCCGTGAACCATGGCCTCAAGGTAGATGACCCTCACAGCCTCTGTCCCTGCTGCTCTGGCCATTCACCCTGCTGAGCACTCCCTAGTGGGAGCACTCTGGCCCCCTGGCTCTGCTTGCTCTCACCAACCTGGCTGGCTCTTACTGACATCTCTTTGAGGTCCTAAAATCCTGGTGCTTCCCCGGGGCTCTGCTCTGCCTCCGTCTCCAGCCCCATCTTGCTGTTTCAGTGTGCGTTCACATCCCCACGGCTCCCCAGACCCGCAGCTGTCCTCGGCTGCAGTCACCCTCATCTGCCGCCGGGACCACCAGAGGCACCACCCTTACCCCTCCAGCTCATTTTCCACCACGACACCAGAATGATCTTATGTCCCAGTTTGGCACGCTGCTCTTCTGCTTCAAACTCTTCTGTGATCTCAAGGTCACCTTGAAGCTAAGGTCTATGACATTTCACGGTACCTACTGGATCCTTCATGATCACACTTGCTCTTCTGCAGGTATTTTCTTTCTGGAACACTCTTGCCAGGGTCAGGTGCTTGGTTAGTGAGTCCTAGGCTCTCAGGGGTTGAGTTGGGAGCCCTAACCTCCAGAATGCGACTGTCTTTGGAGACGGGGTCTTTAAAGAGGTAATTAAGTTAAAGTGAGGTCATTAGTGGGCCCTACTCCAATGTGATTGGTGTTCTTGTAAGAAGAGGTGATTAGGACACAGACATGCACAGGGGGAAGACCACGTGTAGACACAGGGAGATGGTGGTTATCTACAAGCCCGAGAGAGAGGCCCCCCAAAAAAGCAATCTTGCCAAACTCTGGCCTCCAGAAATAGAAGAAAATAAATGCAGAAGCCCCTCAGTCTGTGGTACTTTGTTCTGGGAGCCCTGGCAGATTGAGACACAAGCTTTTAAATGGGCTTCAATGTCACCTCCCCAGGGAGGGGCCTTCCTTGACTCACTCTCGTAAATTCTTCCCATACCGTCCTTTCCCCTTTTGAAACCCTTCTTACGTGTGTGGAGTCATTTCTTCTCAGTGGCTGTGTTCCTGGCAAGTCCTCGAGGGTCTGCAGGAGCAGGAACTTGTGTTTGTCCTGTGTATGGGCGTGGTCAGAGTCAAGGTCATTGTCTGGTGTCTAGAAGATGCAAGTAGTGGTTGCATGGCTGACGGGATAGACAAGTGACTGACTGAGTAGACAAGTGGACAGATTTCAAGGCATTGCTGGGAGGATCCTCTGAGCTGGAAGACCACTGGCTTCTCGACCGGGAGGCTGTGAGGAAGGCAAGGCGGAACCCTGATTCCTTGGTCTTGTCTGTGCCTTTTGACCTCTTCGTGTAGGAGTGAGCTAAGTGATAGCGAAATTTTAAGGTATTACTAGAATGGCAGTGTGGATTTGACAGTCAGATCCTGGTCACCTCTTTGGTGAGGAAACGATCCGCAAAAGAACAGGAGAGAGGAAGGTATGAGGAGATGGAGTCGGGGGGGGGGGCAGCCAGAGGGTGTCAGGGTGGGGTTGGGAACATGGCGGGCGTGTGGGGAAGAGAATGCCGGAAAGGTAGGTTTCTGCAAGGAAGACACCCTTCAGCCATGACTCACTCTCTTGTAGGGTCTCCCTGGAGTGATGAGGGGTCCAACAGGCCGCTCCTGTTTGGTAGCTATCCAGCGAGAGAGATGTGGAGGGAGGGATTCCAGAAGGCTCCATGGGACATACCCCAGCATATATCTGTTTAGACTAAATTTCTCCGTGTAGTATTTTGTCCTTTCAAACTGAGGGTGGGAGAGGGACTGAGTTTCCTCAGAACAGGAAGATAAAGAGACGGCTCTGGCCTTCTTTTCTCATTTCCTATATTCTGCTTTCCAGAGCATTCTGTCATCTAACCTTCTGGGTAACCCCTCTAGCCCAGAAGCCCACCCCTCCTTGATATCTGTCCCTTCTGCAGTGGGGCTTTGGCCCACGTGTGCATCTCATGACCCCTTCTGCTGGCCTTGGACTGAGATGGGCCCATGGGCTGGCCAGATTCTCGCCCTGGGGTTCAGAGGTGGACGGCTGTCTTCCGCAAGGAGCTAGGGTGTGGGATCGTTACCTACCGTGGGCCCTCCCGGCCAGCTGTGTGGCTGCGAGGTGGAGGGCCCCGGGCCGCGGAGAGAGGGGAGTGGAGGAGAAGAGGAAGAAGGTGCAGGCAGAGTGGGTGGGAAGCAGGAAGAAACTGGGAGAGGCTTGGTTCTGGAGATTTCTGGGTCCTTGTTTCAGAACTTGCCTTAGGCCCACCCAGGTGCATTTCCATGACTAACCCCTCTGTCCTTGTGGTCTTCTCTTAGGCTGGTATCATTTGGTTTCTATCTTTGTGACCAAAGTTACCTGTGACCTTTTGCTCTGATCCCTGCGCTTTTTTCTCTCCCCAGCTGGCTTCCCCTTTCGCTCCCCTCCCCCTTCCCTTCCGGTCACTGAACTGAGCTAAGTTCCTGTCAGCCTGGCCATCTGGAGGGGGGCTTCTAGGCTCCATTGGCTGCCCTCTTGTCACTTACCCCTCCAGATCTCAGGCAGCTTCTTGGAGCTAATAAGATTATCTCTCTTGTGCTCCCAAGTTCAAAGCCCCTACCCTAGCAGTGGAAATAAGCACTTGTTTTTATATAGTTATATCTGGGGCCATTTTCATTTATATTTTTATATGTGTTGCTTTTCCCCAACAGATCTTAAAGAAGATACGGGTTCCCAGGGAGGGTCCTATTGTCCTCAGTGCGTAGAAGCCCCACACTGTGCGTGTAAAGAGCTACGTTCTGTATAGAAGAGGACCACAGCAGTGTGATTTTAATGAAAGAGGAAGGAAATAAAAACCTTTAAAACACATCGCTTGACAAAATTTCTCATCCCTCTGCCCATATTCCGTCATCTTCCTGGAAGAAGAGCATTGCAGTAATGACTCCGGCCTGCGGGGCTTGGCCTCTCTTTATTGAAAATGTTGTGTGCATGCGTGTGCGTGTGTGTGTGTGTGTGTGTGTGTTTAAGGAGTTTAACTGGAACAACCACACCGGCCAGGATTGCTTTAATCACGGAACGTTGGTGTGGCGGGCCGCACCCGGCTCCGGAGAGCCACCGGCGGGAGCAGGGGAAGCCCTCCTTCTGGGAACGTGCCAACGGCTCTCATGAAGCTCTGTTTTTCTTTTTCAGTGAACATAAACTGAAAATATAGGGTGAACAGGTGGATTCCCGGACGCCGCTTGGTGTGAAAGCCTACTGCCATTTATACCCCCCATGCCCCCACAAAACGACCTTTTGAGTCTTTGTCCCATTGGTTTCCTGCCCTCTTGGGGTCCCTGCTGGGTTGTGAGACTCAAAGACCACCATGCGGACGGAGAGAATGGGGGATGCCAACGGTGCTGTTGGTGGTGGTTCCCCGGTCAGTGTGTCTTTGGACCTGACCCGCCATGGCCCCAAGGACACCCGTGTCTACCACTGTTTCATATCCATCACCCTGTCTCCTCCCAGGGAACGTCTTCAGGAGTCTGTAAGCTACGACCAGTGTGGGTGGCTCCATGGTCCGTCTGCTAGTGCCACGTGTCTCCCTGGTCCTTTGGCCCCAGCAGTTGGGGGAATGGCCTCTATTTCTATCTTGCACCAGCTTGGGAGCAGAACTCAAAACACTTTCGTTCCTGCACTCGATGGCAGCAGTGTCCCCACAGGATTTATAGATGCTTTTGCAGGGAGACGGGTAGAGGAGCTGACATCACAGCAAACGGCTTAAAGATCCATTTTGATGTTTTATTGCTCTAAATCTTTTCTCTCTGTGTTTTCTAGCTCCCTGTTCTCTGGAAGTGCAGAGTGCTTCCTGCATTCACACAGAGAGCACAGCACCTCTGCCCCATCTTCTCCTCTGAAACCTGCCCCAAAACTCTGGGCCAGGGTTACACGGTTAACTAGACCCACTTCCCATGAAAGGCAGTTAGGCGATCGCTTAGTAATTACATCACTCTCCATAAGTGACTTACCCAAATATTCATTTCAAAGTGATTTCTCTGCCTAAGAGAAATAATGGAAAAAAAAAATTTCTTTTTCCATCACTGGCTTTCTATCTGGTGGTTGTAAACGTTGTGTCGTATTTAACACTCCTTAGATGCCGCTCCTTTGGATTTCTGTAACTACCACGCTGTCTGTGAATGCATTCGGGAATTTCTTTTTAATACCCCCTCTGTGCCAAAACGCTGGTGTGGAAAGCTGGCTGGGGAAAACTCGGGGCACAAAGGGAAAGTGGCCATCTAGGAGAGGAGAGGAGGCCCCCGCCCACACCGGCTGTCTCACCAATCTGTCTCCTCCTGCCTGGTGTCAGCGTCTTCCCCCTTGCTAGCAGGAGAAAGCTCGTCCCTCTTGACCTGGCATGCACAGACTATGGCAGTCAGGTACCTCCCACCACTCTTCCCTACTTCTGCCCACCTCGGGGTTCCCATATAATGCCACCAACTGGGTGCTCTTAATGTGGCTCTGTCTTTTCTGCCTGACTCACACCTTCCCCCACACCAGGCATCCATCACAGGCAGTACACACCCTGCACACACCACCCTAATACCACCCGATCCTTATCGTGGGGAGCCGGAATGGGACAGCGGCACCCTGAGCCGGGCCTGGCTCTCTGTCCTAAGAGGGGGGTTGGGAGTTTCCCCACTTCTGTCCTGTTTGGGGTGGCCACTGCCCTCTCTTCCTGTGACATTTCTCTTTTAGTTTCTAAAAGACTACAAGACCTGAGCTTGTAACATTTCTCTTTCTTTAAAATTCCTCTGGCCTCTATTCTCTCTTCCTCTGCCCAGGTTCATCATGAAGACTCTGGAAGACCCTCAGGCAGCTCATAAAACCGAGGCTTTTTGGTAACACTGTGACTGTCTCCAGCCAAGCCTTGCTGGGCCCTGCTAAGACTCCCTGCCTCCCCTTCACGGCCTCGTCCAAGAACCTCTCCAGTCTCATCTCCGACTCTGGGCCTCCCACCCCCTTTCTGCCAGTAGGTAAGAAATTACCTTGGTTTTCCCCAGAACTCTTTTCTCCAATAGACCTGCCCCCCACCCCTTTCTGGAGGATACCTTTGCTTGAAAATTTTGGATCAGAAGAAGAGGCTCATACCCACCTCCCAAGCAGATTCTAGAACTAAGGTTCTAAGACCTTCTCACTATGAGAGGCCATTCCAATCTTCCTTCCCATACCCTTGGCCCCTTAACATCTCTGCAACCAACTCTCAGTCTGTGGGACCCTCCGTATGATTCTGACACCGTGAGACCATGCATCAAAGTTTGGAGAGCCAAGATGGTGGCCTTTCCCACTTTTCTCTTGTCATTCCAGCTCCTTATCTCTTTCCCAGGGTATGAAGTAAAGAGTGGGTAAGAGACAACCCAAAGGACTCTGTCTTGTTATTTTTTCAACCATTAACAGTGGTTGAAGATGAGTCTCCTGCTTGGGTTGACTGGAACTGAGACCTACTCTATGCCCTTGGCTATGACCAACTTGGCCACCATCCCACTAAAGCAAACAGACATGAGCCCAGGAGATACCAAGGCTTTTCAGATAGATTTTAAGGTCTTTGGTGAGAAATCTAAACTTTAGAGGTGGGGATAGAAGAAAAATCAGGTGTTAGACATCTACCTGCCCCCCTCTCCCCTGAATCCTCCATCCTGGGCCTGGTCTAGAAATCCTGTGCCTTTTATTATCAAAGTATGGGGCCATCAGACCTTTGGGATGACCCCTCATAGATATCCCCTAGGCCACCTTTTCTGCTTTATGGGCTACGTCTTTCCTCCCCGTATGATTTTTCTGCCCTTTTAACTCCTTCCCATGGACCCCTGCTTCTCCTTTGCCCTTCCCCACCACCGGCCTCCACCAGAATCTGAGAAATTTCACATTTCTCCCACCATTTTGTGAGCTTTCACTGCCTCTGGATAGATCCGTGAGCCAGCGACGCCATCCATTTCGCTGCTTGGCGGGATAAAAGGGGGTGATGGTGGTCATCTGCTCCCAGTGACATCTGTCTTTCCCTTTTATTTATTTGACATCCCTGAAGCCCATCACCTCACATCTCAAGTTGCAAGCGGTGCTTTCCGCCACGAGTCCTATCCCTTTCACACTCGAGCCTCGGAGCCTCTCTGCGGGAGTCACTGACCTTATCCTGCCAACGTCCCACCTGATGCACCCCCCACTGTGCCTCCTGGCTTTATGAAGACTTGTTCCGTTGTTTTGGCTCTGAAGAGCCCCATGCCCAGCCCCTCTCTGGCCAGAGGATGGGGCGTTGGGGCGGGTGTTGGGGGTGGGTGTTGGGGCCGGGCAGTGCGGCCACACCTAAGGTTGGAAATAACTCCAGGAGAAGACCTTCTCTGGGATCTGCTGTCTTGGAGATGAGAAGCCCAAGGCTCAGAGAAGTTAAGTGACCTGGCAAATCCCACGGTCAGCAAACAGGTGGC
Source organism: Mustela erminea (assembly GCF_009829155.1). Classification (NCBI taxonomy): domain Eukaryota; kingdom Metazoa; phylum Chordata; class Mammalia; order Carnivora; family Mustelidae; genus Mustela; species Mustela erminea. The sequence continues at coordinate 135,319,734 of NC_045619.1, forward strand.
AGGACTGGGAGTGGAAGCCATCGACCTGACTCTCCGGCTGGCGCTCTTTCCCTCGCCTCCACCTGGCACCCAGGTGCACTCGCTTTCTGGGCTGGGACAGCCCCAGGGACTTGTCATAAGATGGAGTCCAGCCGTCCAGCGCCCCCGGCAGTGGTACCCGGGTTCTTCTCCCATCCCTTCGTGGGGGAACACGCCATCTCCTGGGACAGCCCACACACCTTCGACGAACACGTCTCTCCTTGGCAGAATTGAATTTTGTCTTTTTGTTGCTTGCATCAGAGGCCCGGCTTCTCTGGGTCTGACCTCTCGGGGTCAGTCCTGAGTCGCTCTGATCCCTCCTATGGCGATGACAGCTCTTGCGGGAAGCCTGCAGTCCATCCTTTTGTGTTCTTTTCTCCTGGGGAAACAACTCTGTCACCTGTCTATGACTCCGGCACTAATATCAGTGTGTGTGTGTGTGTGTGTGTCGCACCCCACCAGACAGTTAGCTCGATTCTGACACTGCCTACTTGCAGGTAGCCTCAGATCCCACAGGGTAAGTGCTGGGTCCTGCCAGTCTGTCCCTGCCCCATCTCAGATGCAATCCCAAGTCCAGGTCGTTACCTGTGCTCCCGACTGCCTGGGGATCAGAGGTTCCAGCAACCCTGGCTTTGGGTTTAAATAACTTGCTGTGTGGCGCAAAGAGCGCAGAGAAACGTTTTACTCACAAGATTCCTGGTCTATGAGAAAGGGTACCAAAGCAAGAGCCAGACGGGAGAGATGTGGGGGGCACCGAATGGGGAAAAGGCACCGAGCTCCCATGCCCTGTCCAGGCGCGCCGTCTCCCAGCATCTCCGCGCGCTCACCGACCCCAGAGCGCTCTGGACCTACCTATCCTCTGAGTTTTTGTGGAGGCTTCATTACATAGGTATGATTGGTTGTATCAGTGGCCGTCGGTGATTAATTCAATCTCCAGCCCCTCTCCCCGTCTCTGAGGTCAGTGGAGGGACACAGAGTCCCAACCATCCAGTCACACGGTTGGCTCCCCTGGTGACCAGCCCCAGTCCTTAGGTAACTTCAGTGTTTTCTAGAAGTCACCTCATTAACACTGACTGGGACCCCTTTAGTGCTCTTGCCCCCTAGGCATTTCCAAGGGTTTTAGGAGCTCTGTGCCAGAAACAGGGACAAAGACCAATATGTGTTTATTATAATTTATAAATCGCTCTATCACAGTCCTCCGTGGGGGAAAGCCTCATCCCAGGGGTCCCCTTCCCAGTCCCCGTGGGGTTAAGCTCCAGATGGGCCCTGTGGTGGGCCCAGAGGACTGAGGGTCACCTGCTTCCCTTTCTGATCGCCCCAGTGCCGCGGAGCAGCCGAGGAGGCCGCCCTGTGTGGGGGCCCAGCTCCGGAGCTCCTGCTGCTTGCCGCCGCCTCGCCCCGCCCTGCTCCCCTGCTCTGCGTGGCCCTGAGCAGAGCCAAGAGCCCGTGGAGGAGGAAGGCATCCAGCTGGGGCTGGGCCTCTGGGGGGCAGGGGGCGGCTCAGCCTGCCTGGGCCCCGGGGAGGGGTGCCGAGGAGGGGCCTGCTTCCGAGGTGACAGACAAAGAGGTCAAGACAGGCTCACTCTCCATGTGGGAGTTAACCCGCAAAGCTGGCCCCGAGTGGCAGTTTCAACCATGTGACTGGGATGCTTTGCCATTGGGGCTTGGGCTCCAGAGGGGGCCCAGCAGTGCATTCCCACAAAATGTTGAGCAGTTGGCATTTCTGGTGGAAAAGCCAGTTTTTGAAGGGTGATTTCTTGGCTCCTCTAATTAACGGGAAGTAGAGATTTCAGAATGGCAAATCAAACTCTGGCTGGATGCACTTTTTTTCCCCTCTTCTTTGCTTTTCTTGCCTTTAAGTCTTTTTGAAAAGACTAGATAATAATAATAATAATGATAAGCCTTTAGGTAGGCTCCAATTTTCAGATGTAATGGGAACACACGGGGCTGAACAGAGGGGCTCCAAGAGGCTCCCAGGCCCCAGACCTTGCCTTGGAAAGCACTGGGCCCCGACTCTTCTCTCTCCTTTGGTCTCCTTGTTCCAGAGACATCCTTAAACACAGGCTGGATGGTTTCAGTGCTTGTAGGATCCAAATGTCCCATACTGGCATTCAAAGTCCTCTGTGATTTCCCACTCTTCCAAGACAAAAGAGGCCCAGTTTCTTAGCCTGCCTGCCTGCCTTCCTTCCTTCTTCTTTAAAATCTTTCAAAGGTTTTATTTATTTATTTGAGAGAGAGAGCATAAGTGGGGCAGGGGTGCGGCATGAGGTAGGAGCAGAGGGAGTGGGAGAAGCAGGCTCCCGGCTGAGCAGGGAGCCCGATGCGGGGCTCGATCCCAGCACCCTGAGATCATGACTTGAGCCAAAGACAGATGCTTCACCGACTGAGCCACCCAGGCACCCAAATATTGAGTTCAGTTCCTAGAGGAAAACTTCCCAGGGGGGATGTGATGTTCTCAACCTCAAACCCTTTGTGGGCCAAATGGGGGGCCCTGGGTCCTATGCCCCTCCTTGGAGGGCCCATCCCCGGCAGCAGCCAGCCTTGCTCTCTGCCCAGGGGCCGCAGCCTCACAGAACTTCAGAGCTTGGTCTAACCTGGTCACTTTATGAAGGAGACAGGTCCAGGGAGGACCAGGGACACACTCCTATGACCCGGGCAGTTACTGGCCAGGCCTCCCACTGCCATGCTGGGAGCGTGTTGGTTACTCTCCTTGGTCGAATATTCCCCCCCCGCCACCTCTGGCTTCTTTCCACTGTCTCTGGCGGTTGCTTGTCAGGGGAAATGAATGCAGCATGAACAAATCTTATTGGAAGAGAGACCTGTGGGGAATGGGAGGCCATTCCCCCCGCCCCATTTCCCTGGTGGCCTTTGTCCCGTTCGTTCTCAGTGATTCCAGAGGCGGTCCCTTCATCACGGCTGTCCCAGGGCCCTGCTGGGGCTGGGTGGGCCAGCCTCCATGGTGGCCCAGGCTGCTCCTGGTGGTCCGGGGTGATCATCCCCCCATAAACATGATGGACGGTCTCTTACCGGATAGTAAATCCACAGCCACGCAGTTTGCACTCATCTGCAAATCAGCTCTTTCTGTCCTGGCCCCCGATCGTGAGATTGTGTGAAGCAACCACTGTTTCCAGGATTCACGACTTTAATTACGTTCCTTCCGGGGGCCTGAGTTTATGGGGCCAATGGATTCCGTCTCACCTTTACGTGCTCGCCACACAGGAGTCTCCACAAAGTGCTGATTTCCCAGTCTTGTTAAAAGTAGCCCATTAGCATGAACAGGGCCTGGAGAGAGCGATTGCACACCTGAGCTCCTGGAGTGCTTGTGGGAAGCCCCGGGCCAGATGGGAGTGTCCAGGAGGGTGCTGGTCCCAGACCCATCTCCTGACCTGCTGTGTGATCTTGGGGAAGTCCTTGACTTCCGGTGTCAGCTTTCTCCTTTGTAAATCATGTACCACCGTCGTTGGCTGCTCCATGGACAAGTGGTAGGGAAGCACTTGGTCCTAAAAGCACGTGTGCTTGTTCAGCAAGTGTTCACATGGGCCAGGCCCCTTAATGCCCACGGAACTCATTATTCCATTATTTCCCACGCAACTCATGGCAGATCCAGAGCTCAGAGGGGTTCAGTGATTTCCCCAAGATCACACAGCAAGAGAGCGCAGAGCCACACAGAAACCAGGTCGTCAGTGTTCACAACAAGCGGGCTTTACCATCGGGCTTTGCTGCCTCCTAAGACTTAAAAGGTCAGCTCCTCAGGTACCCAGAACAGTAAAAGGAGCCAATAATGTCAGTCTCTTACGCAGACAGTTGGGGGCCAAGGGGACGTTAAGGCTCTTTGGAAGAAAATTCCAAATAGGCTCAACTTTGCCAACCCCTTGCAATGATTATTTCTTCACTAGTGGATTGCCTGGCCAGGATGGAGCGTGGCACAGAACAAAGATCAGTGGCCTGGGAGTCATGCTTGGGTCCCTGGGTCACTCCTGCATGCTCTGTGCTAATGGAGGAATAGCCCTTAAAAATCTCCAACATCAGACCCTCATGTAAAAACTCAGAAGCTTTTAGAATGTCTCTATGCCCTGGTCCTCCCCAGACCAATCCACTCGGCCTGTGCGTGAATGAGATCTGCACACAGCTGAGAACCACCGGCCCCATAGCCTCCAGGGTCCCAGCCGGTTCCAGATTACTGGGTTTTTATAATGTATTGAGTTTCTACTATCATTCCAGAGTCACATTAATGTAACATATGATCTACCCTTGAACTGTATTAGAACCAGCACCGCTAGGAGACTAACGTGTGTGGAGTCGCTGTATTATGAGGGCTGGGGCTTGGAATCGGATGTCCCAGTTTTATTTTTATTAGCTATTTATTTTTAAATATGTATTTATTTGAGAGAGAGAGCAGGTGAGCGAGCAGGGGAGGGGCAGAGGCCAAGGAAGAGAGAGAATCTCAGGCTCCGTGCCCAGTGTGGAGTCTGACACGGGGCTCAGTCTCACCACCCAGGGATCATGACCTGAGCCAAAATCTAGACCTGGACATTTAATGGACTGTGCCCCCGCAGCATCTCTAGGTTTGGTCCTGGCCCTGTGCCAGCCCACTTTCTGTGAAAACAGAAACACCAATTTCCTTTTCTCACCCCACTGGCAAAAGAGCATGTGGCCTCCTCCGCAGCTGGGGCTGATGTCTAAAGCCAGCGGTCCCTGCAGAGAAACCTCCTCCGCCCTCAGTTTTTGTTAGCACCTCCTGGTACTGTTATTTCAGGGTGAAATGAATTTCAGTTCTGCTTCTGTTGCTTTTAAAAATAACTCATGCCGCCCCATTAGGGATTGAAGTCCCCCTGAAATGTCACTGAGCCTGTCCCCTTATTTCCAGCATGAGAGGCTGAGCCCTGGGTCCCATGGCCCTTGCAGAGGCAGACATGTCACAAGCTGGCAGAAGAGGGACAGCCTGGGGCTTCGGGTCCGACTCGGACTCCACTCTGTCACACGTTCGCCATGTGACTTGGAGGGTGCGGCTTAAACTTCTGGAACCTCTGTTTTCGCTCTGTCACATGGGAATTAAAGGACTGAACTTACGAGGGTTCTGCGTGCAGAGGAAATGATATCGTTGGGTCAAGTGTGTCCAGCCTTGATGGGCTGGGAGAGGCCACCCAGGTTCAGCGCCCGGCTCCTGCTTCATGGCCTTGGGGTAGCTGTTGGGGTACAATAAATGAGACCAAACAAAGAAACAGAAACCCTGCCTCCCCGAAGCTTACATTCTAGCAGGGGGCCGGGACCCAGACAAGACACAGTAAACACAATGAGTAAATCTGCCTGGAATGCTAGAAGTGGGGGGCCGTGCTATCGAGAGGCAGAGCAGGGTGCGGGCAGCGTGTGCTGAGCTGCTGTGTGCGTCTTGGCCCAGCTGTGTGCGTCTTGGCCCAACTGTGCACCCGGCGAGCTCTGGGAGGGGAGGTGGGAACCAGCCCCGAGGGGTATTCACCCCCTGGAAACGAGCAGCGGCTGGGAAACCAGTTGTCCCACATTTGGGAGAGCATCGTGGGTATGAGGAATGGTTGATGCGGGGGCTCCGTGGCTTAAGGACTGGTCACGGTGGCCCCCAGGGAGACTGGAAGGCTACCGGGGCAGGGGGTGGGGGGGTCACCTTTTCCACGTCAAGGAAGCAGCCATGGTGGGAACATGCCTGGCGAGCCAGCGGCCCAGCCAGGAGGTCAAGGTGGCTGCGGAGAGTCTGCAAGAAGGAAGATGGCAGGAGAGCAGGTCCCAGAGCGGAAGGGGAGAGGCGGGGAGGGGGAGAGAAGTGGAGATGGGGAGAGGCAGACGGTGTAGCACACAGGAGTGGAAGCTACCACGGAACTCCGGCGGGGGATCACGGTGGCCCATCAGAAGCAGTAACTTCCCCGCCACATGCTGACAAATCAGATGTCGGATCCCAGGGAAAGGGAGGTGGGCGCCAGGTGCTCAGGCTTTGGGGCTGACTCGCCGGAAGGGCGGTGGTGTTCTTAAGTGAGGCAGGATCAGACCGAGTTTGGACGTAAGTCTGAAAGTTCTCTTTGAAGTCCTAGTGTGGATGTCGCCCAGAGAGTTGGGTGTTCAAGTCTGTGGTTCAGAGGCGAGATCAAGACAGCAGAAGCCCAGGGGACAACTGTCCACGTGTGGGGGGTCTAGCTCGGGGTCAGCAAAGGAACGGGTGTAGACGAAATACGGGAGGGACTCAACGACCACACCTCGGGCGCATCTGCGTTTGCCGTCTGCGGACACGTGAAGAGGACAGAAAAATGAGTGACCACCGAAGCAGAAAGAAATTATTTTCTTTTCCAAACAAAAAACACTGGAAATCATAATTCAAAGTCAGCTCAATTTCTTCTCCCCACTCTGGGCATCTTCCAGAACCGTCCAGCTCAGTGGACTAGCTCCTCCCACGAGCACCTCCAACAGCGTCTGCACAGGCCACTCATTTGGCACCTCTGACATGCTGCCTTGGGTCCCACCGCCTGTCCCAGGATGGGGTCCTGCCACCCACCTGGGTTCTAAGCCCCTTGAGGGCAAAGTCCATGCCTTGGATCTCTGCGTCCCCATACGGTTTGGCAGGCAGCTTTGCACACAAATAAATGCACACCAAGTGATTAGCAGATGGGCTGAAGTTGGGGACAGTGACGGGATTCTTGCATTTCCCGAGCACTGTTTACGGAGCACCTAGCACATGCTAGCCAAAGGCCGTGAGCATCTTCTAGGAGAGCCAAATTGTTTTGAAAAATCTATCAGAATATCAGGCCACAGAAGGATTCTAGGAGAAAAAAAAGATTAAAAAAGAATATCTTGGGCGCCTGGGTGGCTCAGTGGGTTAAGCCGCTGCCTTTGGCTCAGGTCATGATCTCAGGGTCCTGGGATCGAGTCCCGCATCGGGCTCTCTGCTCAGCAGGGAGCCTGCTTCCCTTCCTCTCTTTCTGCCTGCCTCTCCATCTACTTGTGATTTCTCTCTGTCAAATAAATAAAATCTTAAAAAGAAAAATTAAAAAAAAAAAAAAAGAATATCTTTGGGGCACCTGGGTGGCTCGGTCTGTTAAGCATCCAACTCCTGGTTTTGGTCACGATTTCAGGGTTGTGAGATCAGGCCCGGCTTTGGGCTCTGTGCTCAGCGTGGAGTCTGCTTGGGTTTCTCTCCCCCTTCCTCTCCCACCCCTTCCGCCCTTTTTCCGCTCCCACGTACCCTCTCTCTAAAATAATTAAATAATAAATAAAATCTTTATAAAAAGATGACTTTGGCTTCTGGAGGGAAGACCCCTGGGTTGACTGACCCCAACCCCGTGCAGTGACAGAATCACCTTTCAGAGAAGATCACGAGACTCCCCTTTTGTTCACCTGCTGGGCAAATCTCTCCCTCCGTCGGCCTCCCTTGGGTTCCTCGGGGAATGCAAGAAGCGGTGTCTGACTTTCTTGAGAGATTGCTCGGCACTTTAGAACCGGAGCCCAAAGAAAGCGGCAACCAGCAGGTGGCCCGGCCTGGTTTGCACCGGGTCGGGGCAGGGGGCTGCCTGCCGGCTGTTCACGCTCCTTGCTCCCACCCTGGCAGGTATCCCCAGACCCGCGGCCCCTCATTGCTCGCCCTCAAGAGGAGTCATTCGCAGAAGCCCTCTCCAGCCGCATCACCGTGAGCCCCTTTCGATCCTTCCTTCCAGAAACATGAGACTCCTCCTCGACGTGTACCTGGGAAATGCAGAGGAGCGGACCCCGCCGGCTACGGCCTTTCCTATGGATTTCATGCTCTGTGGCTGGCAGAGGGGCCGACTCTTGGGGCTGGCTTCTCTGGTTTCTGCCTCTCTGTTGTTCAGGTTTATCTAATACTTAGTGGTTTGGGCTGTTGGCTAGCCCCTCCCCCACCCAATCACAGATCCAGAAAGCTCCATAGCTGAGAGCACCGGGCAGAGCCTGGCCGTTTCCCTGGCTGTGGACCCCATCCTGGGTGGACCCCATCTCAGCCACAGCACAGCCCGGGGGGGATAAGCAAGGATGCTGGAGGCAGCCCCAGTGTGTGTGTGCAGAAGTGTGTATGTGCGCGCGCGTGTGCGCGTGTGTGTATGTGGGGGGGGCGCCTGGGACAACCCATGTCTTCTGGTCTCAGTTTCTTACCGAACATGAGAGTGAGAACCATGGCATGTGAAGCTGGTCAGGTAACAAGGCGAACACGCAGCCTGATGGCCACACACAGTAGCTGTAGCCGGCTGGAGAGCCGGACCCCCACGTTCACGTCGACCTGGAACCTCAAAACGTGACCTTATTTGGCAGTTGGGTCTCTGCAGATATAATGAAGGGGAGAATCGAGATGAGATCATGTGGGGTTGGGGGGTCCTAAGTCCAGTGAGAGTGTCTGAGAGGCAGGAAAGGACACACGGACACAAGAGAGGTTGGGGGAAGACGAGGCCAAGGCATGCCAGGGACCTCCAGACGCCGGAAGAGGCGAGAAAGGACTGTGTCCCTGAGCCTCCAGAGGGAGTGTGGCCCTGCCGACTCCTTGAGTTTTGGGTTCTGGCCTCCAGAACTGGGAGAGAGAAATCTCTTTTGTGTTAAGCCACTACGTCTGTGACATTCATTACGGCAGCCCTAGGAAACGAGTCGTCCGCTTGTCATAAAGTAGTGAGGGATTACCGTCTTCCTTTCAAAGAGTAGCCTAGACTGTGTCCACAGGCTTCTTGTGGGGAGGAGCAGGGGCGTCCCTCGAGGGAGACCCCGCAAAAGGCTGGCAGGTGATTGGTGGAGGGACCTGTGGGGCAGAGCAGAGCCTGGTGGCAGGTGCGGTGGAGAATTCTGCGGAAAGTTCACCGTGTCCCTTCCCGTCTTCCCATTCGCACTCACCCCAGGGCGGGTGTGGGAGACGGTGGGGGTGGGGGGTGAGGGGTGGGGGGTGAGGACTCTATGGACAGAGCTCACAGTCTCCCAGAGACCCCAGGCCCTTCTGAGCCAGGACCGGACCATCTCCAGCGGTGGCTTCAGCAAGCCTGGACCCGCAGCGGCCCCAGGAGCAGGAGAAGCGCCCGCAGACTGGGAGGGGTCTTTGACCATGACTTGGCGAAGGTCAAAACTCAGCCCCACCACCAGGGGTCCTTCACTCCTTGTAGCCAGGCAAAGTGCTCTGGGACCTCTGTCAACTTGTCCCCCATCCTGCCTGTGCCCTAGGGGAGCCAGAGGATCTGGGTCAGCCGGGGACCCCCTCCCGACCCGCCACCCCCCACCCCGGCTTGGCCCTCATCTGCCACAGGCCTTCCTTGGCCCTGTCAGCCAGACTTCCTGGGGCCACACCTTTGTGCCCGGGAGCCCCAGCCCCTGCTCGCCCCCGACAGGACCCAGATGCTGCCTGAACCGAGAAGCCCCTCTGCTTGCCCTGCGGTTCACCTGCAGGCTGCGGGCCGGGACATCATGGACACGCCTCCTGTCGGTCCCAACTTTGTGCCCCCTTCCTGCCTCACTGTCCTCAGAGCCGCCTCGCCACAAAAGCACCCCTTGACCCGAGGGCCCGAGGAAGAGAGGCAGTGAGCGAGCCGACCCCTGAATCTTGCAGCGTCGCCCTGAGCACGGACACCGTCCCCACCAGGGACCCGTGTCAGTTGGCCACTCAGCGAGTCCTCCCTGAGAACCAAGAACAAGACGTCCCGGCAAGAAAGCCGTGAAGTGTCCCCTGCTCGTGGAACTTTCGTTCTGGGGCGAGGATGCTGAGAAAAGTCCTCGTGGGGGGTGGGGCAGGAAAGCAAGGAGCCCAGTGGGGGGCCAGTGGTCAGGGAGGCAGGCGGCCTCCAGGGGTGGGCAGCTGCAGAGGGCTCTGGGCGGAGGGGGCCGCTCGGGGAAGAGCAGGGAGGTGTGGACAGAGGTGCACAGCTGTGCAGGGGTGAGAGCTGCTCAGAAGCGGATCCCTTCAGGGCGGCGCTAAGTTTCCTGGTGGTGGCCTGCAGGGATGAGGGGAGGAGGGAGTGGCCGTGGGTCTAGGGTCGGGGCTGTGGGGAGACATGGGTGATGTGGGTCTCACGGTGTGGGTCACACAGGTGCCGTGGGGGCAGCTGCACCACCGCGTGGGCCACACCAGGGCCCTGCATTTTCTCCTGAAGCCAATGCCAAGCCGGTGAGTGCCAGGCGGGGAGTAATCGCACCAAATTTGCCTTTTTAGAAGATCATCTGAAGGTCGTGTGGAAGACGGATGGACATGGCCCAGCCCCAGGAGGGTGGAGGTAGGAGTGTGCTGAGACCAAGGGAAAGGTAGCCTCCACAGGGCTGCAGAGAAGGCCGGGGCAGGTGAGAGCTGACCTCAGAGCTGAACTGGCACGGGAGCCTGTGGGCACTGGAGGTGCTGCCGGGCGTGGGGGTCCCACCCAGGCCGTGTGCACTCCGGATACCGGGCTGTGTGCCCCCACTGTGGGTCCCTCGTGAATACTGGCTCCAGGCCCTCCCGGCTCACCCCAGCCTCCCCTGCACTCCCACCCTGTGTTTCCTGCCCCCACCTGCCCCTCAGGGCTCTGCCCCCCCACCCCCGTCAGCCAGGCGCCCTCTCCGATGGTGTCAGGATGGGCCACACACCCCCTGGGACTCTCTAACTGCATGAATGTGTGATTCTAGCAACACGAGCATCAAATTACCAAGGACAAGTAGCTGCAAAGTAATTACATGATTCTTTGTTACTTGGAGGGTTGGGGTCCTCCCCCTTTTAAAGCCGATTCCTTTAAAAGCTCCCGTTTGGTGGGAGGGGCGCGGGCGGCAGATGGGCAGGACTAGAGACCGCGGAGGGTTTCAGCCTCCTCAGGGCTTCAAGTTGGGGGGAGCGGCCGGAGGTGAGGTGAGAGAGGTTTGGGCCCCTCTTCCTCCTACCAGGGCAGGAGTGGTGCTTGGGGTGCAGAGGGGTCAGGGAGACGGGGTAGGAGTCCAGGAGGAGGTGGGGGTGCGGGAGGTTATTCCTGGGGTCTCCGGAACCGCCATGAAGGGGTGCGGTGCAATGACACATTATCCTCAAGAGGAAGCCCCAGCACCTCCGTCTCACCCCATCACATTCTTCCCCGGGACCCTTCAGCGTCTGCTAAAGCCCCAGAGGGAACCCCAGTCCCCCAGGCACAGCCGCAGATGGAAGTCTGCACCGTCGGGGCTCTGACCACCTCCCCCAGTGAAAGGTGGAGAGGCAGGATTCCTCTGCGGCCTCCTGGTCCCAACCCCCCCCCCCCCCCCGTGTTCCCTGATCCGGGCTGCTGACAGCCCCGCTGGGGCCCCCGCGGGGGGCCACCACCCCCAGCCCCCTCCAGCAAGCGCAGACACCGGGCTGGGCACACAGTAGGCAGGGAGTGGGTGGAGATGCCAACGCCAGTGTGCCCTGGCCCTAAGATGCAGGAAAGCTAGTGGGACAGGGCTGTAGGGACCACGGCGAGCGAGACCTGTGCTTCTCCCACAGGCTCCCCTGCCATCCTTGAGGGGAAACTGTCTGCCCCACACCTCTCCCCGACGTGATCTGCACGGTTATTAATCTGTGCTCACTTGACATAATGCCCCTGAAGGACTTGGTCAGCTCCCTGCACCCGCTGGCCTGTGGATCCTTCCTCCTGGACCGGACCCTGCAGTGCCCTGGCCATCCTGGGCCCTCGCTTGCCCGGCCAGGGACAAGGTCACAGGGAACATGCTTGTGGACGTCCTCAGGCACGCGGGACGGCCACTGTTGAACACTCTCCATCACGCCCATTACGGTTTAGATTAGAGCGATTATCCTTCGGAGCAGCTGTGAAACTCACCGCTCGCATCCATTTCGCTTGCTAATGGTGTGCAGCGGACCCACACTGGGAAGAGCCCGGGAGGTCGGAAGCAGGCCAGTGCCTTAGCACCGTTCACTCCTTGGCGCTGTGGAGAAGTGATGGGGATGTCTCCATCCAGACTCCTAGGTCGGTGCACAGGAGGTACGACTGGGGTCCAGGGGGGTTTTCCTCCGACCTTACGGGAATAGCACACGGCCCGGGCCAGGTGCGCTCAGGCAGAGGAGAGCCCCCGACCCGAAGCGGACAAGGCATTTTGGCTGGATTCAGATGTCAAAAATGAGCTCTTTGACCCAATGGGGTGTCAGAACTCCATTTCTAGGTTTCTAGAGGGCAGAAACCCAGAGGTCATGCTGTCACCGTGGTAGTCCCAGGGGCCTTCCTGTCTACACAGCCATCTGTCTCTGTGGTGGGGGTCTGATGCAGGTGCTTGGAATCCTAGAGTCCTAGACCTCGAGAGGATGGCCTCCCAAAGCACTTAACTCTGTTCATTTTAGTGAGACTTAGAACTTACTTACCCAGGGGCGCCTGGGTGCCTCAGCGGGCTAAGCGTCTGCCTTCAGCTCAGGTCACGATCCCAGAGTCCTGGGAGTCAGTCCCACATCAGGTTCCCAGCCCCCTCTCTGCCCTGCCCCCTCAGCTCGGGCTCTGTCTTTCACATTTATTCTCAAATAAATCTCAAATCTTTTTTTGAAAAAAGAGAAAAGGAACTTCAGATCTAAGATCCGGAGCCTCCTCTCGTGCTCTCTTCCCTGTCCGCCCGGCTCAGCACACCCAGTTTCACACACAGTACCGCATGCTCTATTACAGCCCTGCCTTGGAGCCCGCTCTCCTGGAAGGTTCCACGCCACCTTTCTCCAGACCCTGTCCTCTGTGGCTCAGTTACGCTCACATCTTCTCCGCGGAGCCCCTGGCCAATTCCGCGGGTGAAAGTCTTCTTTGTTCTCAAACTCCTCCCTTCCCCATCTCTCCCAGGATTCTTTCCAGGGCTCTGCTGGCCTGAGGAACTAAGGAGAAAAAAAAAAAAATCAGCAAATAAGAGCAGGTCATGCCCCCGGGCTCAACAGGGAGACAGGGCCTGCCATTCGCGGTCAGGTGGGATCTATTCCCCAACAAGGCCTTGCGGATTTGTGCCCACATTCTGGAAAGCGAGGGCTGCAAGTAGAAAGCAGCGAAACAATTTTGTTGTGTATCTGAGGGGCACCAGGAGCCAAAGGGGCCCCCTGCGGTGCTGTCCCCGTGTGGATCGATGCTGGAGGGGCGGTGGGGGGCAGACGGAAGAGAGAAGAGAACCTGCTCGGACCCTGTGGTTCCCACGCCAGCACAGTGACACAGGGGAGTTTGTGAGCAGCTGACCTGGTGGCTGCTGGAGGTGAGTGGGAGAGGGGGATCATGGCCAGCCCGTAGTGGCCGAGGACAGCGCTCAGGAGTGCGCGAGAGAGGTTCTCGGGCTGGGGTTGCCGAGGTCCGGGTTGGCAGGTGGGGTGGAGCCAAGAATTCCTGGTTTATCACCTGCGTGTTGATTACTATTTTTTAAAATGTAAATGTGACCTTTACTTTTTTTTTTTTTTAAAGATTTTATTTATTTACTTGACAGATAAAGACCACAAGTAGGCAGAGAGGTAGGCAGAGAGAGAGGAGGAAGCAGGCTCCCTGCTGAGCAGAGAGCCCCATGCGGGGCTCGATCCCAGGACCCTGAGATCATGACCTGAGCCGAAGGCAGAGGCTTTAACCCACTGAGCCACCCAGGCGCCCCTGATTACTATTTTTGAAAGCGAAATCTGGGATTATGCTCGCAGACGTTGTCTCGGGGTCTAGAGGGTAAGTCCCATGAGGTCAGGTGCCTACGGTCCTACATCCTCCTCATGGAGTGAGCTGTGTTGGTCATTAATTCAGCTACATTTTGCAGTGAGGCGATTTTGGAGAAGACGCTAGGAAGCAGCATTGCCCAAAGCTAGCCAGTCTCCAGGTGTTGGGTTTTGATCCTCGGGAAGCATCCTTTGCAGAGATGTGCCTCCCACTTTTTCCAGGCTGCAGTGACTACACCCCTGCTCTCGGGGGTGGAATTTTGGAGATGTTTTTAATTTTTTAATTTTTTATTTTTTTTTTGCATTACATCAGATTCCAAATTATTTTCTACGGAGAGTTGGCCTTTCTTTCCTTTTTTTTTTCCCCTTCCTGTTAATTGTTCTTCCCTCCTGCCTTCGGCCACACCGTAGTCCTTCCGTAAGTGTTTACTGAGCACACAGTCATCCAGAGGGAGGGTGTCAGACTGCAGTCAAATCCCGGCTTCGCCACTTACGAGGTGGGAATGGCGCATGAATGGGTTGCCCTCTGTGTCCTTCAGTTGTCTCAGCTACAGAATAGGGACCTCCCAGTGGACTGTTGGCAGGATTAAACGGCTTGCTATGCAGAAAATGCTTGGTACATAGCAAGTGGCAAATAACAACGATGTTCGCTATGACTATTTACTGTGGCAGGTGTGGCGGTCGTGCTAGGGGGGCATACCTGGCGTGATCCCCGCCTTCATGGAGCCCCGAGTTAGTGCTACAAGATGTGCCCTCCATTCCCCAGCTCAGCGAATTGTGGCAACTCCACGTCCGTACCGCGCTGGCTGGGTCAAAGGGCGAATCCCGGGTGACACGATTGTAAATTGGCCATCACTTAACACCTTTCACATGTGGCTGAGAGACACATTAGGTTTCTTAAATCAATTTTTATTTTATCTGAGGAAAGCATGCACATTGTCAAACAAGTTAAATGAAAACTAAAAATTTAAATCAGAAAAAAGGAGTCCTCTGGCTCCTATTGCCATTTTATCTTCTTCCTTAAAGAATACTTTTCATCATCTTTATTATTATTTTTTTATTTGATTTATTTAAGATTTGATTTATTTATTTGACAGACAGAGATCACAAGCAGGCAGAGAGGCAGGCGGACAGAGGAGGAAGCAGGCTCCCCGCTGAGCAGAGATCCCGATACGGGGCTCGATCCCAGGATCCTGAGATCATGACCTGAGCTGAACACAGAGGCTTTAACCCACAGAGCCACCCAGGCACCTCCATTGTCTTTATTATTTCTGTTAGTATTTAATGCCACATTCCTAAATAATATAAATAGTCTGTATCCTGATTCATCAGTTACGCGGAAGACGAGGAATTTTATTTCCTCACACCTGTCTCGTTTCCTATGCTCCCACTCCGGTTATATCACATGTTTTATTAGCTCTTCCTTCCATATTTTCTGAGGTGACTCTGTGAATATTGTTCATTGCTGAGTCAAGTAATGTACCGTGACAATATTTTATATGTCGTTCAACTTTTATTTTTCCTGGAATTAATAACTGCGTTATTCTGTCGTCTGTTTAGGTTTTTCCTAAGTTGCAGATTTTATTTATAGGCAGTTTTCTCCCCTAAGTTTTATTCTGTGCCACTAGAAACTGCATACTGGAAGGCCAGTGCATTGTGGCTCTTGAGTGGCCAAGTTTCGTATTGGTGTGAAGCCACCAGCCTATACTAAGTCCCAAGGAGCTCATTACTGTGTCCTAGAAGGAAGCTTTTGAGGACATTGATCAGTAGGTTTTTCTCTTGTGAGGATTTCTTTGTCTTATCCTTGAATAGTGTCTAATTGTTTTTTACTGAGTGGCTGACTTGATCTGGCTAAGCGTCCCTTCTCCTGTTGGCTTCTCCATAGCTCAGAGTGTGTAGAATTGAATTTGGGGTTCTCATATCATTTCTGCTGTTATTTTATCTCTACTCATTTGTCTTTGCCTTTGTTTCTTCATTCTCATCCACTCCTGGTTTTTGTTCTCTTGTTCCAGCATATATGATGGTCCTCATAAACGTCCTAGTTCAGAGGAACAGATCACCCAAGCTTCTTTGACCCACACCCGGAACGCTGATCTCTGATCTCCTAGTTTTGGAGCCAACCACTTTGAGACTGAGTCCAGACCTTTCAAAACTCTGTGATCTATGGATTTACCATATTCTAAGAGTTGATTTCCCACTTCTGTCCCCTTTCCCCAGACATGGACGGCCTCTAGATCCAATTTGGGCATGAATATGGGATATATACCATGGTGGGTCCTGAAGAAATGTGTAGAGATGGGAAATTGGTGTTCTCTCCCTCTAAGACAAGCACACTAAGATCTATCCAACCAGCAGGCCTTCACCGAATGCTACCTGGGCACACAATGCAAGAATACACGGCGATACCAAATGCTATCTTTGTTGTGAAAGAAATAGCTTGGACTTCCATCTTCAGGGAATTCTTGGGATGGTCAGATCTCTCTTTCCCAAAGTGAGGCCCTACTGAGGCAACCCACGAAGAGGGAGGGACTCGGGCCTGTCTATCTTGGGCCATGGGTGGAGTCGTTCAGTATGCGAGGCCAGAGAAGACAATAGTTTGCCCAACATTCCTGGTGTCCAGTTGCTGTGTTTCCCTCTAAGGGAGGTTTCTACTGCTTCCTGTTGTCTGACGTTGATAGTGGGGTAGGGATGGGTTTACTCTCGGATTTGTTTTTCAGTTCCAGTTTTGCATTAATCTCCTTATTACCTATCCGGCCTTCCCTTCCTCAGTGAGAGATTTGGGACTTGACAGGGACTTGGCCCAGCTCCTTCCCAAACCAGTGGCCCGACTACCCATTAAGGATTCTATTAGTTTCCTATTGTTGCTGTAATAAATTACTACGAATTCAGTGGCTTAAAGAACACGAAACTATTATCATTAAGTTTTGAGGTAAAAAGTCCAAAATAGGGCTCACTGGGCTAAACTCTGTTGGCAGAGTTGTATTCCTTTGCGAAGGTTCTCGGGGAGGATCTTTTTTTTTTTTTTTTTTTTTTAAGATTTTTATTTATTTATTTGACAGAGATTACAAGTAGGCAGAGAAGACAGGCAGAGAGAGAGGAGGA
Organism: Mustela erminea; assembly: GCF_009829155.1. Lineage (NCBI taxonomy): Eukaryota > Metazoa > Chordata > Mammalia > Carnivora > Mustelidae > Mustela > Mustela erminea. Next base: position 135,336,430 of record NC_045619.1, read on the forward strand.
AGCAGGCTCCCCGTCGAGCAGAGAGCCTGATGTGGGGCTTGATCCGAGGACCTGGGACCATGACCTGAGCCAAAGGCAGAGGCTCTAACCCACTGAGCCACCCAGGTGCCCCGGGGAGGATCTTTTTCTTGCCTTCCCTAATTTCTAGAAGGTGCACATTCCCTGGCTTGTGGCCTCCTTCCGTCCTCAGGACCAGCAATGGTGGTCGGTCTCACACGGCACAGCTCTCACACTGACTTCTCTGCCTTCCTCTTCTACATTTAAGGACCCGGTGACTTCACAGGGTCTGCCCAGATAATTCAAGGTTATCTCCTTATGTAAGATCAATTGATGATCAACCTTAATTCCGTTTGCAACCTTAATTCCCCTTTGCTATGTGATATATCATATTGGCAGTTTCCAGGGATTAGGACCCAGACATCTGTAGGGGGCCTTCATCCCAAGGATCCAGTATTCAGTGAACAGGAAGGGCCAGGTGTCAAGTCGAGAATGTATAACATGGAAGGCTGCTCCATGTCCCTGCGTTCTGACTGATCTAATTGCCCCCACTCACCCCTGTTCCCAGACTTATTCCTCTTCATGGATTATTTTCCCAAATTGTACAAAATTATGGCACAAGGTCACACCCAGAATTCTGACACTGATGAAGTTGAGATGCGGAACAGTCCCAGCACCACAGGGACTCCTGGGTTGTCCTTTTAATTTATTTACTGTAAAAAAATTATGGTAAGATACACAAAGTAGAACTTCGAATACTCATAATCCATCTTTTCTCTTGTTGATAGAAAAGTAGATGGCTTCTAAATTTTTTCTGCTGTAAACAATATGGGAAGGATGAGTTTCAGACGTACCTCCTTGGAGACACGAGCAAAAGTTCCATACTCAAGAAGGGCGTGCCTGGGTCGCAGGACCTGAGAATGTTCTGCTTTGCTAGATCTTGTCAAGTTTCTATCCAAGGAAGATTCTACCGATTTTTGTTCTGAAAAGTTCACTCTGCGCGTGAAGTACCAAGTGAGGTGGTGGGGGTTGGGGGGCTGCAACGGAGGCCCAGGCATATGGGAGCCAGGAGCCAGGTCAGCCAAGTTTAAGGTTCCTCAACTAAAAAACTTGTGGACAACTTTCTGGGGGAGAGGCTCTGCTGCCTGTTCCCATTGTGCCTCGTACCATCGGGCTGGCAAGGACAGAACCGTACGCTGCTCAAGTGTTAGCAATCAAATGGTGAATTGTGTGGGCCGCCAAACTTCTATTCCTGGTAGAAAATTATTATTTATTTTTTGCTGAACAGAACTCAAGGCCGAGAGGGTGCTCTGTTGTGCCCTTGTGCGGCAGGAGTGTTTTCCCTGCTTTGGCTGGGCCCGGCCTCTTTGTTATGCGTGTGTTGTATTGCAAATGTGGAGCAAATGAAGCCGAGATATGAAATTAATACCGTGATCTGTTTTTCTGTTTTGTTGCCATAACAATCGGTGGCTCTTGAAGCAAAGACAAAATGAGAATTGTATTAAAGGTGTTTACACCATGTACACTCCGTCCGCGTTGTTATTTATTGCTATAATAAGTGTATTTAACATTTGCTTAAGGAGGGTTAACTGCTGCTCCTGGTTTTTGCCTGATGTTTTCTTCTGCTCGCCCTTCCAACCTGGTTTTGCTTTTGACCTTGACTCTTCCGATAGCTCTGAGCAGGAAGGAAGAGGGAGTTTGGGTCAGATGCCCGACGTCCTTACGTTTATTCCTTGCCTTGGCTCCCCAGTCCCGAGAGCAATGGTTAAGTCAGGAGTCTTGGTTACAAACAAAGCAGGACCCGGAGTCAGCTGTCTCCCTTTCTTTGCCGCATCCCTGTCCTCCGCACCCGAATAGGAGGCCCAGCTCTCGGGGAACAGGGATGAAGCGAAACAGAGACACTGAGGAAAGGAGACCCGGAGGCATTTATGCCTCGCAGAGGTGGCTCGGAACTACAAGTGGTGAATCAGGGGTGCCGGTCCCCTGAGATTCCCAAGGTTAAATACGCAACGGTGGAGAGCCTTCTCTGACTGAGGTCCTTCCCCGCCAGCTGACACGGGCTGCAGTCCGCTGGGTCACGGGGTGGCCACCATGGTGAAGCCCACATGGTGGGAAACCCCGTCTTCCCCACAAACTAGATAAACTTACCCGCCCGGAGGCCCACTGGGGACTGCCTAGTGTTACCAGCTCTTTGAAGGCGGAGGCTGACCCGCTCCTTGTATCCGCCTACAATTCCTAGACAAATGTAGGGTGCACGCGAGAGACTCTGGAACTTTGTTCGTTGCTTGTTAGGGTCACTGTAACTCATCTAAAGACATGCTGGTCGTGCGGGAGGCTCATTTAAACATGTGCGTGATGTGATCTTGGTGCGTGATGCCCACCTTAGAGGGCCTGCGGCTCTAGGGACGATAGAATGCAAGGGGATATCTCTGACCCTTCTTAGAAGAGTCAGTCCAGGGACACCTGGGTGGCTCAGTCGGTTAAGTGGCTGCCTTCGGTTCGGGTCATGATCCCAGCGTCCTGGGATCGAGTCCCACATTGGGCTCCTTGCAGGGAGCCTGCTTCTCCCTCTGCCTGTCCTTGCCACTCTGTCTGCCTGTGCTCGATCTCTCTGACAAATAAATAAATAAATAAAGTCTTTAAAAAAAAAAAAAAGAAGAGTCAGTCCTTCAGAGGATCTTTGTCTGTTTTCTTCTTCGTTGGGGTAGAACATGGGCAGAGGGGGCCACGTGGGATGCCCCACCTGGACACTGTGCTGGAAAGTGGGCGCCCTAGAGGCCCTAGTTGATGACAGATTTGAAAAATGTCCTATTGTTGTCCTTTACTGTCCAGGGGACCTTGAATCAAGCCTAAAGGGTCTTTCCTGGGTGCATCTCTCTTTGAGCACAATAGAGGCAAACTTAGAATGGGCCCTGATAGTGTTGGTGAGACAGGCGAAAAAGAGCCCATTAGTTCTAAGAAAAATCAACGTTTCTCTCAAGGCTAAAGTTACCTTCCGTCTTAGATTCTTGTACTTGGGTGTGCATGTGCGTGTGCACACACACACACACACACACACACACACACACACACACTTAAAAAGAAAGGATAAAGAGAATGAAAATGGGTTTGGAGGTCCCGGTTAGCACGTGAGCGGTCACAGTATTATCACGCGGGAGGCAGCTGCTGTGACTATGGCAACTTCGATCCCGAGGGAGAAGTGCAAAATGGAAGGAATATTAATCAGCTCGGGGGCCAGGAAGATGCTTGGGGAAGGGGTGGGAGAGGTGGGAGGTCCCAGACGTTTGGGTAAGGCTGGCTCTGGTGCATCTTTGGGAAAAGCTGTCACACGGTTTAGATCTCCTTGTTTGCAGCGGGCCCTGCCCTTCTGCCTGGGTGCCCTCCTCAGTCTAGGGCAGAGACGTCTCTAGAACGGGGCTAACGACATACATGAGGCAAGGCACAGTCGTTCCCAAACACGGCCCTTTTGCTTTTATGAATAACCTGTTGGAAATGCTCCACTGTGGTCCTGTGTTCTCACTCAGGCACGTCTGTCTCAGAAGGGGGAGCAGCCGATTCCTTTGTCTCAGTGGATCTAGTCTGTGTGCTGCCCAGGCCAGCCCTGTCCCTGTGGATCTAAACTGCTTAGAAACTGTCACATCCGCCACTCAGTTCAGTCACCAATTCTGACCAAAAGAGTTCATATCACGGTGTGTTTATTTTCGTGCCAGATCCTTCACTGAGGTGTAGAGGCGTGAAGTAACTTGTCCAGGTTCACACAAAGAGGGGGTACCTCCCTTCAGAGCGCTGCGCCATTCTGCTTGCTTGAACAAGCGCCAGCGTGTCTGTGTGTGACGAGGGACCGCTGGAGCTTTGCTGAATTTTCTTTGGTTGAATTCCCTGGTGTCTACATGGTCTGAATGTCAGTGACTGAAACACAGTCACAAGAGAGCGGCTTGCGGTAATGTGTGCTTCCCACCTTACGCAATATATGACAGTTTCATTTGTTCCAAATCAATTCCTGACAGTATCCAGCTCCGCGGATTGTGCAGACAAAATGCCCCTATTATGCTTCCTTGAAAAACATTTCGGAAATGTGTGCATATTTTTGTGTGGGGGGGAAGGTGATGTGAAATATTAACAGAGTCTCCCATCTCGCAGGGACACACACATTTCCCCCCCTTGACACTACCCTGCTTGAGGAGATCAGAACACCGGCCCCTGCGTTCCCAGCGTGCGGCTGGCCAGACTTAGCACATAAATTTGCCAGATGCTCCGCGCAATCCGAAGAATCAGATCAAGGACATAGAACGGGATGCGGTTGTGAAGGGCATCAGGGATAGGGTGAAAATGAAAATGTAGGGGCTTATGAATATAGCTGTGAAAGATTTTCCCGGGTCAAGCAGCCATTTCATAGTCTCATGGATGTGCGTGGAGCTCGGCAATCCTCTGGTCGGCTTGGAAGAGGGAGAAGCGACTAAAACCTTCCTGCCTGATAGAAATGCCCGGCTTCCGTCATCCAGTGGGAAGAGGAGGAAGGCTGAGCGAGCAAATAGGATTTTGAATGGAATGCAGCCTGCCCTGTCACAGCCTGACCTTCCCGGGTCCCCACGCTGATCTTTTGGGAAGGGGAGAGTGAAAACCCCATCCTGCGTCTTCGTACAGGCCTTTTTCCTCCTGTTGCCTCTCTCTAAGGGGGAGCCCAACCATTCCTGTAACTAACTCTAAAGGCTGCCCGTTACTCAAGTCTCCCAGAGCAGTTTCTCCTCAGATCAAGTCCAAGAGAGATTTAACTACCCAAGTCCTCTCGCAGAATATGCTTCTGCTTCTCTTGTGTCCATCTCAAGGGTATTTGCTACCACCGTTGGCTTTCTCATCCCACACACCTAATGTCCTTTCCCCCCACTTTTTGCCATGCCTAAGCTTTTTGTAAATGTCACACCTGATATTTAGCTGTGTTTGAAGTACCTTTAAACCTGGTTTTCTTTTCTCTTGTGTCGACTGCTTCTTTTTTCTCCGTTTAGCTGAACTATTGCAATATCCTTGAACCTAGTCTTTTTTTTTTTTTTTTTTAATTTGTTTGAGACCGAGCATGTGCTCTGTCGAGGTGGAGGGGCAGAGAGAGCGAGAACCCAAGCGGACTCCATGCTGAGCCTTGAGCCAGATGTGGGCTTGATCCGTGACCCCAAGATCGTGACCCGAGCTGAAACCAAGGGTTGGATACTAATGGACTGTGTCACCCAGGTTCCTCGAATTGTGTTATAATTACATACCTCTGTCCAACTAGTCTGTGATCATCTCTTAGGCAGGAGCCCCCAGAACACTAACGGATTAGCTTCTCTGCCAGTGTTTCCCAAAGTGCGTCTCAGAACACTGGTTCTGCTGTTAATCAACACCTATAAGCCACTCATGGCGTTATAAATACTTTGCATGCAGGTAGGCATTGTTATTACCATATCCATTGTGTTGATGAAGAAAATACTGGCTACGAAATGGCAGAGCCGTCGGGGTTGGGACGCAGGCAGCGTTGTCTTCTCCATCAGGCTACAGGCATATCGCCTCTCAGATAAATAGGGATTATGTGATACAAAGTTTCTGGAACAAATGCCCAATTTAATAAACCCCAGATTAAACCAAGTCAGATAGGTGGATCTTTGCTGCAGGGTACAGAGACTCAGTGCTTTTTGTATGTTAATGTACGTTGTGAATTTTCTAAGGGAGGTTAGAATTAACAGCATTCCTTACCCATTCTTGGTTATCAAACTTTATCCCCCGCCCGCGGTAGCTTATCTTGCACTAGTTTATCTTGCACATCTGTGTCTGTGGAATATAATTTGGAAAACGTTGCTTTAGATCAGTGTTTCCAAATTCATACCACACTGTAATTAATAAATTATCCAAATTTTAAACTGGACAGTTGTAATTGTGTATGTGTATGTTGTATATATTTATCACTTTCTCCCCTCCCTCACGCTCAGTGTATTGAGATCAGATTGACATGTATCACTTACAAGTGTATTGAGATCAGATTGACATGTATCACTTACAAGTGTATTGAGATCAGATTGACATGTATCACTTACAAGCGTACAGCATCATGGTTTGACTTATATTTATTGCAAAATGACCACAGTCGGTTTAGTTATCATCCATCATCTCATTTAGATATAGTAAAAAGAAAAAGCTAAAAAAAAATCTTTTCATTTGTGATGAGAACTCAGGCTTTACTCTCATAAAAATTTTCCTATGTATTATACAGCAGTGTAAGCTCTAGTCATCATGTTGTACAGTACATTCCTAGTGCTTATTTTTATTATAACTGGAAGTTTGTATCTTTTGACCCTCCTCCTCCAATTCTCCCAGTCCCTACGCCCAACCCTCAGGTAAGCACAATTTATTTGTCACTTTGGTTTTTTTTTTTTTTTTTGATTCTACACATAAGTAAGATAGTATTTGACTATCTGCCTGACTTAGTTCACTTAGCATAATGTCCTCAAGGTCCAATCAGGTTGTCATAAAAGACAGGATTTTCTAGTTGTTGTTTTTTTTTTAAATTTTTTTATGGTGAGTAATATTCTATTATATATGTACACCGCAGCTTCCTTATCCATTCATTCATTGGTGGATGCTTAGGTTATTTCTACGTCCTGAATCTTATAAATAATGCTGCTGTGATGTAAGGGGGCAGCTGTCTTTCTGAGTTAGTATTTTCCTTTTCTTTGTGTATACAATTAACTCTTGAACAATACCAAGCCCTTGCACAGTAAAAAGTGTGTGTATAAGTTTTCACTCCCCCGAAACTTAACCACTAATAGTCTCCTGCTGACCAGAAGCCTGTTAATATAAACAGTTGATTAACATATATTTTACACGTTATATGTATTTTATACTGTAGTTTTACAATAAAGTAAGCTAGAGAGAAGAAAATGTTAGAGAAATCATAAGGGAAAATACATTTACAGTCCCTTGCATGTATTTATTGAAACAAATCCACACACAAGTGGACTCACCTGGTTCACACCCATATTGCAGAGGCAGCTGTATTCCCAGAGGTGGGTTGCTGGATCAAAGATTAGTTCAGTTTTTAATCTTTTGAGGATTCTCCATACTGTTCTGTGCTGTGGCTGTGCTAGTTTTCAGTCTCAAGTGCAGTGCCCAAGAGTTCCCTTTGCTCTACATCCTCAGTATCTCCTCTTGATGACAGACATCCAGACAAGTGTGAGGTGATATCTTAGTGTGGTTTTGATTTGCATTTCGCTAAGGATGGTGATGTTGAGCATCTTTTCACGTACCTGCTGGCCATTTGTATATTGCCTTTGGAAAAATGTCTATCTGTCGCCCACTTTTTTTTTTAATAATTGAAGAATAGTTGACATATAACACTAGTTCCAGGTGTACAACGTAATGATTCGGCAATTAAAAACATGAAATGCTCGCCACATTAAGTGTAGTTACCATCTGTCACCATACGAAATTGTTCAATATTATTGAATATGTATATATATCTTATGCTGTACTTTTAAGCCCTGTGACAGACTTATTTTATAACTGTTAGTCTGTACCTCTTAGTCCCCTTCCCTTGTTTTGCCTGTCTTCCCACCCACCCCCTCTGACAACCGCCAGTTTTGTTCAATATATTTATGAGTCTGTTGTGGTTGGTTGGTTGTTTTGTTTTTTAGATTCCACACGAAAAAGTGAAATCATGTGGCATTTGTCTGATTTATTTCACTTGGCCTAGTATCCTCTAGGTCTGTCTATGTTGTCATAAATGGCAAGAATTCATTTTTTTTATGTCTGGGTGACGTTCCGTCATACATGTATACACCACATCTTCCTTATCCATTCATCTGTTCATGGTCACTTGTGTTGTGTCTATATCTGGCCTATTGTAAAGTATGCGGTAGTAAACAGGGGTGCATATATCTTTTTAAATTAGTGTTTATGTTTTCTTTGGGTAATTACGCAGAAGTGGAATTACTGAATCCTGTGGTATTTCTATTTTTAATTTTTTGAGAAGCCTCCAACAGTGCACAAGGGTTCTCTTTGCTTCACATCCTCACCAACACTTTTATTTCTTATCTTTTTGAGACTACTCATTCTTACTGTTGTGAGGAGATCTCATTGTGGTTTTGATTTGTATTTCCATGATGATGAATGGTGTTGAGTATCTTTTCACGTGTCTCTTGGCCATCTGTATGTCTTTTTTGGAAAAATGTCTATTGAGGTCTTCTGCCCATTTTGCAGATTTTTAAAAAAAAGATTTTATTTTTTATTTGACAGAGAGATCACAAGTAGGCAGGGAGGCAGGCAGAGAGAGAGGGGGAAGCAGGCTCCCCACTAAGCAGAGAGCCCGATGCAGGGCTTGATCCCAGGACCCTGAGATCATGACCTGAGCTGAAGGCAGAGGCTTAACCCACTGAGCCACCCAGGTGCCCCTTTTTTGCAGATTTTTTTTTTGGTCGTCTATTTTTTTGGCCTTGAGTTGTATAAGTTTTTGTGTATTTTGAATATTAACCACTTGTTGAATATATATCATTTACAAATACCTTCTCCCATTCAGTAGGTTACCTTTTCATTTTGTTTATGGTTTCCTACACTGTGCAAAAGCTTTTTATTTTGTGACCGTCCCAATAGTTTATTTTTGCTTTTGCTTACCTTTTCCTCAGGAGACATATCCATAAATATGTTGCTAAGGCTGATGTCCAAAAGATGACTGCCTCTGTAGAAGTTTTAGGGCTTAAGATCTCACATTTACATCTTTCATACGTTTTCTGTTTATTTTTGTATATAATATAAGAAAGTGTCCCAGTTTCATTCTTTTACATGTAGTTGTCCTGTTTTCCCAACACCATTTATTGAAAAGACTTGTCTTTTTCCTTTTTTTAAAGATTTTATTTATTTATTTGAGGGAGAGAGAGAGAGAGAGAGAGAGAGAGAGAAATAGCATGATAGGGGAGATGGTCAGAGGGAGAAGTAGACTCCCCATGGAGCTGGGAGCCAGATCCGGGACATGATCCCAGGAGTCCAGGATCATGACCTGAACTGAAGGCAGTTGCTTAACCAACTGAGCCCAAGACTTGTCTCTTTCCATTGTGTGTTCTTGCCTTTGTTGTGGATTAATTGACCATGTAAGGGTGAGCTTATTTCTTAGCTCTGTGTCCTGTTCCTACTGATCTGTGTGTCTGGTTTTTTTTGTTTGTTTGTTTTGTTTTGTTTTGTTTTTTTGCCAGTTACTCTACTGTTTTAATTTCTCCTGCTTTGTAATGTAACTTGAAATGTGAGATTGTGCTGTCTCCAGCTTTGTTCTTCTTTTTCAAGATTGCTTTGGCTATTTGAAGTCTTTGGCTATTTGAAGTCTTTTGTGGTTCCAAATGAATTTTAGGATTATTTGTTCTACTACTGTGAAAAATGCTATTGTTATTTTGATAGGGATTGCATTGAATATGTAGATTGCTTTGAGTAGTATGGACATTGTAATGATATTAATTCTTCCAAGCCATGGGCATTGTTATGTTTTTCCATTTGTATGTGTTATCTTCAGTTTCTTTTATCAGTGTTTTATAGTTTTCACAGTAGGGGCATTTCACCTCCTTGGGTGTTTGTTCCTAGGTATTTAATCTCTTTGGTGCAATTATAGATGGGATTGTTTTCTTAATTTTTCTTTTTGCTATTTCATTAGTCATGTATAGAAATGCAACAGTTTCTTTATATTGATTTTGTATCCTCCAAGTTTACTGAGTTCATTTATTCTAATAGTTTTTTTTGGTGGGGTCTTTAAGGTTCTCTCTATCTAGTTGTAATCCTCAGGAAGTCACAGTTTGATTTTTTCCCTTACCAATTTGGCTGCCTTTTATTTCTTGTCTGATTGCAGCAGCCGGGACTTCCAGCACTATGTTGGATCAGGGCATCTTGGTCTGGTTACTGATCTTAGAGGAAGCACTTTTAGTTTTTCATCAATGAGTATATGATGTTAACTGTGGGTTTTCATACAGTGCCTTTATTATATTGAAGTATGCTCTCTATGAACCCACTGTTGAGAGTTTTTATCAAAAATGGATGTTGGGGGGCGCCTGGGTGGCTCAGTGGTTAAGCCGCTGCCTTCGGCTCGGGTCGTGATCCCAGGGTCCTGGGATCGAGCCCCGCATCGGGCTCTCTGCTCAGCAGGGAGCCTGCTTCCTCCTCTCTCTCTCTGCCTGCCTCTCTGCCTACTTACGATTTCTGTCTGTCAAATAAATAAATAAAATCTTTATAAAAAAAAATGGATGTTGGGAGTTTTTATCAAATATGGATGTTGGGGGGCGCCTGAGTGGCTCAGTGGGTTAAAGCCTCTGCCTTCAGCTTGGGCCGTGATCCCAGGGTCCTGGGATCAAGCCCCGCATTGTGCTCTCTGCTCAGCAGGGAGCCTGCTTCCTCCTCTCTCTCTGCCTGCCTCTCTGTCTACTTGTGATCTCTGAGTGTCAAATAAATAAATAAAATCTTAAAAAAAAAAAAAAGAAAAATGGATGTTGGGAGTTTTTTAAATGCTTTTTGTATATCTGTGGAGATGATCATATGATTTTTATCCTTCCTCTTGTTAATATGATGTATCACATTGATTTGCAAATATTGAACCACCTTGCATCATGGAATAAATCCCACTTGGTGGTGGATGAGCCTTTTAATACACATTGTTGAATACCTCACTAATATTTTTGGTGAGGATTTTTGCATCTATGTTCATCAGGGATATTGGCTTGTGATTCTCTTACTTTGTCATGTCTTTGTCTGGTTTTGGTATCCAGAGTAATGCTGGCCTCATGGAATGAATTTGGATGTTTTCCTTTCTTTTCTATTTTTTTTTTTGGAATAGTTTGAGAAGAGTGATTATTAATTTTCTTTCAGTGTTTGGTAAAACTCATCCGTGAAGTTACCTGGTCCTGGACTTTGGTTTTGTTGGGAGTTTTTTGATTATCAGTTAAACTTTGTTAATTAGTAATTGGTCTGTTCAGATTTTTTATTTCTTCTTGATTCAGTCTTGGAAGATTCTGTGTTTCTAGGAATTTATCTATTTTTTTGGTAGGTCGTCCCATTTGTTGACATAAACTTTTTTTTTTTTATTATAACTCTGTGTTTTTGTGGTGTCATTTGTTATTTCTCCTTCTTCTTTTCTGATTTTATATATTTGAGTCCTGACTCTTTTTTTTTTTTCTTGTTAAAAGACTGGCTAACGGTTTGCCGGCGCTTTTATTTTTTTCAAAGAAGCAGCTCTTGGTTTCATTGATCTTTTTCATTATCTTTTTAGTCTCTATTTCATTTTTTCCTGCTCTGATCTCTATTATTTCCTTTCTTCTACCAACTTCAGGCCTTGTTTGTTCTTTTTTTTAGTTCCTTTATTTGAAGGTTAGATTCTTTGAAACTTTTTTTAACGTTTCCTGAGGTGGGCCTGTATCGCCATAAACTTCCCTCTTAGAACTGCTTGCACTGTATCTCAGAGATTGTGGATCATTGCATTTTCATTTGTCTCATGTATTTTTAAAAATTTCTTCTTTGATTTTTTGGTTGGCTCATTAGTTGTTTAGTAGCATTTGTTTAGCCTCGATGTGTTTGTGTTTTTTTTCCAGTATTTTTTTCTTGTAATTTATTTCTAATTTCATACCATTGTGGTGAGAGAGATGTTTGATCTGCTTTCAGTCTTCTTCTTTTTTTTTTTTTTTTTTAAGATTTTATTTATTTGAGAGCATGTGTGCAAGAGCAGAGGGGAGGGGCAGAGAGAGGGAGAGAGGGAATCTTAAAGATTTTTTACTTATTTATTTGACAGACAGAGGCTGCAAGTAGGCAGAGAGACAGGCAGAGACAGAGAGAGAGGGAAGCAGGCTCCCTGCTGAGCAGAGAGCCCGACATGGGACTCGATCCCAGGACCGTGGGATCACGACCTGAGCAGAAGGCAGAGGCTTTAACCCACTGAGACATCCAGGCGCCCTGAGAGAGAGAATCTTAAGCACACTCTGCTCCCATTGTGGGGCTCAATTCGGTGATACTGAGATCATGACCTGAGCTGAAACAAAGAGCTGGATGTTCGACTGACTGAGCCACCCAGGTGCCCCTGATTTCAGTCTTCTTAAATGTATCAAGACTTGTTTTTTAGCCTAACATGGGATCCGTCATGTAGAATGTTCTGTGTGCTCTTGAATATATATTCTGCGTTTTTAGACGGAATGTTCTGTTTGTTTCTGTTAGTTCCACCTGGTCGAATGTGTTGTTCAAAGTCATTGCCTCCTTGTTCATTTTCTGTTTGGATGATCTACCCATCAACGTAAAGTGGGGTATTAAATCCCCTACTAGTACTCTATTACTGTCAGTTTCTCTTGTCATGTCTGTTAACATTTGCTTTCTGTATTTAGGTGCTCCTATTGTGGATGCATAGATATTTACAATTGTTATATCCTCTTCTTGGATTCAGACTTCAACCATTATTTAATATCCATTTTTGTCCTCGATACAGCATTTCATAAAAGTCTGTTTTGTCTGATGTAAGTATTGCTACCCTGGCTTTTTTCTGCTTCTGTTTGCATGGAATTTTTTTTTTTTCTTTTTTCCATTCCTTCACTTTCAGTCTGTATATGTCTTTGGGTCTGAAGTGAGTCTCGTATAGGCAGCATACAGATGCATCTTGGTTTTTTTTTTTTTTTTTTTTTTTATCCATTCAGTCATCCTGTGTCTTTTGTTTGAAGCCCTTAGTCAATTTACATTTAAAGAAATTATCAATACGGATACCCTTATTTGCCATTTAAAAAATTGTTTTCTCGTTCTTTTTGTGGTTTTTACTCTGTTCTTCTCTTGCTCTCTTTGCTTGTGGTTTGATGGCTTGCTGTAGTGTTATGCTTGGATTCCTTCTTTTTATTTTTTGTACATCTACTGTAGGTTTTTGATTTTTGATTACCATTGAGTTTGTATGTGATATCCTATGAATATAGCAGTCTATATTAAGTTGATGGTCACTTGAGTTCAGACCCATTCCGAAAGCACTAAATTTTACTCTCCCCTCCATGTTTTATGTATATGATGTTGTATTTTATATCTTTTTGTTTTGCATATACCTCCACTAATTTTTGCAGATGAAATTGAATTTACTGTTTATGTGTCTTAATCTCCACACTGATTTTAGAAGTAATTAATTTACTACATATTCAGAATGATTGCTTTTATCTGTCAAATTTCTTTCTTTCTTATTTTTTCTAATTAGTGGCCTTTTCTTTCTACTTAAAGAATTTCCTTAATATGTCTTGTAAGGCTGGTTCAGTGATGATGAACTCCTTTAAATTTTATTTATCTGAGAAATTCTTTGTCTTTCCATTTCTGAATGATAAACTTTCTGGGTAGATTTTTTTTGTACTTTTTCTCTCAGCAGTTTGAATGTATCATGTAACTCCTTTTGGCTTATAAAGTTTCTGCTGAAAAATGGGCTAATAGCCTACAGGCTTTCTTCATATGCAATTGTTTTCTTTTTTTCTTGCTTCTTTAAAAATTTTCTCTTTGTCATGACCTTTGCTATTTTAATTATTATGGGTCTTGATGTGGGTCTCCTTGGGTTCTTCTTGTTAGGGGCTCTTTGTGCTTCCTGGACATGAATGTCTGTTTCCTACTCCGGGTTAGGGAAGTTTTCAGGTATTATTTCTTCAAATAAGTTTTCTTCCCCCTTTTTTCTTCTTCTGGGATCCTTATAATGTGAATGTTATTATGCTTGATGTCATCGCCGAGGTCCCTTAACCTATCCCAATATTTTTAAAAAATATTTTATTTATTCACTTGACAGAGATCACAAGTAGGCAGAGAGGCAGGCAGAGAGGAGGAAGCAGGCTCCCTGCTGAGCAGAGAGCCTGATGCGTGGCTCGATCCCAGGACCCTGAGGTCATGACCTGAGCCCAAGGCAGAGGCTTTAACCCACTGAGCCACCCAGGCGCCCCATCCTAATTTTTTAAATTGTTTTTTATATTTGCAGTTCAGCTTGGGTGCTTTCCACTACCCTGTCTGTCGGATGGCTGATCCCTTCTTCTGTCTCCTCTGATCTGCTGTTGATTCTCTCTAGTGTGTTTTTCATTTCAATCATTGTATTCTTCGTTTCTGACTGGTCCTTTTTAATATTTTCTGTGTCTTTGTTGAAGTTTTCACTGAGTTCATCCACTCCTCTTTCAAGTGTGGTGAGTGTCTTTATGAACATTACTTTCAGCTCTTTATCAGGTGTTTTGTGTGTGTCCATTCCACTGAGCTTTTTTTTCCTGTGCTTTTTTTTTTTTTTAAAGCATTTTTTTAAGGTTTTATTTATTCACTTAACAGAAAGGGAGAGTACAAGCTGGGAGAGCAGCAGGCAGAGGGGGAGGGGGAAGCAGGCTCTCTGCTGAGCCAGGAGCCAGATGGGAGACTCCATCCCAGGACCCTGGCATCGTGACCTGAGCCGAAGGCAGCTGCTTAAGGAACTGAGCCACCCAGGCATCCCTTTTTCCTGTGCTTTTATCTTGTTCTTTTCTTTGGAACAAATTCCTCTGTCTTCTCATTTTGTCTGACTCTCCATTTTCCCGTATGTATTAGGTAGGTCAGCTCCATCTCCTGGTCTTGAAAGTAGTGGCCTTCTGTGGAAGGTGTTGCGGTCTTCTCAGACCACTAGAACCAGGTGCTCCCGGTGTGACCCCTGGGTGGGCTGTGTATGCCTTCCTGTTGTGGCTGAGCTGTGGCTGCTGTAGGCCCACTGGTGGGCAGGGGTTTTTTCCCCCTGTGGCTAGCCAAGAAGTCTTGCTGCAGCTTCTGTGGGTATGCTGGGGGGCAAGGCTGACTGTCAGCCTGGCTGTCCGCAGCGATCTGCCTTATTGTGGGGGCACTGATGGGCAGTGCCTGCCCCCACCATAGGTGTCTGGGAAACAAGCTCTCTTTGTAGCTACTGTGGGGTTCCTGCTGGGCAGTGTCTGCTTGTGCCATACCTGGCTGAGAGGCCTGGCTGTAGCTAATCCTGGCATGCTTGTGTGTGGGGTGAGCTCCTCCACTCCTCAAAGCAGGAGTTGATTGGGAGGGCAACTTGTTTCTCTGGGTCTGCCCACTAGGTTGTGTGGGGTGGCAGTTGCTTTGTGGGGGTCGTCAGTCCTGAGGCAGGCTGTCCATTGGGTGTGTGGCATGGGAGCCACGTTGGAGGGTCACCTGTCTGGGTGGGCTCTTGGTGTGGGCAGTCCACAGGGGAATGCTGGGGCCTGACAAGTGGTGTTAACAAGGTAGATGGAGAGCATGAAAACTGGTTCCTGCAAATGTCTAGCTATCTAGGATGCAGGAGGCTAAGAAAAATGGTGCCCACCAGTATTTCTGTTTTTAAAGACCGTTCCTGCATTCCCTTCCCCTCTGGCACATGTCCTAAAATTGGTCAGTAAAATCCTTTATGTATAATCTATGCACTTTTCAAATTGCTACTTCCATGCCGGGTCTCATGCTGAGTGAGAATATATGCTGGCTCTTCAAGAGCAGAGGCGTGGTTTCCTATAGCTCTCCAGCTCTCCTGGAGTTAAGCCCTGTGGATTTTTAAAGCTCCAGGAGTGAGTACCTACTGATTTTCAAAGCCAGATGTCATGCGGCCTCATCATCTCAGTGACCTCCGCAGGGCTGGCGTGGGGCCTGGTCCCGATGCTCCTCCGTGTGTGCTGTCCCTTCCACCTGTGGGCAGCCGGGTTGGTGTTTTAGTTCCTGACCACGTTTGTTTCTCCTGTTCTATTCAGTGTGGATTTCTCTTTACAACTTTAGGGAGATCTGATCTGCCACTCTTCAGGTTGTTTTCAAAGTTAGTTGTAATACATTTAGTTGTTGCCTTGGTGTGTCTGGGAGGGACGTGGTAAGCTCAGGATCCTCCTGCTCTGCAATCTGTACTCTCTCTTGTCTTCTGCCCTCTTTTTAATCAGGTTATTATTGTTGTTGCTGGATTATATGCATTATTTACATATTTTGAATATTAGACCCTTACCAGATACATGCCTTGCAAATATTTTTTCCCATTCTGTAGATTGTCCTTTTACTTTGTTGATTGTTTTTCTGTGCAGAAACTAAATTCAGAATTTCTTTTTATTTTTTTTAAAGATTTTATTATTTATTTGACAGAGAAAGAGATCACAAGAAGGCAGAGAGGCAGGCAGAGGGAGAGGGAGAAGCAGGCTCCCTGCTGAGCAGAGAGCCCGATGTGGGGCTCAATCCCAGGACCCTGAGATCATGACCTGAGCCAAAGGCAGAGGCTTACTTAACCCACTGAGCCACCCAGGCGTCCCCTAAATTTAGAATTGGATGTAGTCCCATATGTTTATATTTTATTGCATGGCTTGTGCTTTGGGTGTTGCCTGCAAACAGAGACAGTTTTACTTCTTTCTTTCCAGTTTTGGTGCCTTTTATTTCTTGTCTGATTGTTCTGGTAAGGACTTTTAATACTATATTGAATAGGACTGGTGAGAATGGGCATCCTTCTCTTGTTCTTCTCTCAAAGAAACACTTTCAACCTCTTCACTATTGAATATGTCGTTTACTAGATCATATATGATATTTATTACGTTGAGTATGTTCCTTCTCTACATGATTTGTTAACAGTTTTTATCATGAGCAGTACTGAATTTTGTCAGATGCTTTTTATGCATCTATTGAAATGATCATCCGATTTTTTCTTTCGTCCTATTAATGTGACAAACCACATCAGTTGATTTGCATATGCTGAATCCCCCTTGTATCTCAGGTGAAAATCCCAGTTGATCATGGTGAGTGATCCTTTTAATGTGTTTCTGAATTCTCTTTGCTAGTATTTTATTGAGAATTTTTCCATCTGTGTTTATCTGAGACATTGGTCATTAGCTTTCTCTTCTGGGTTTGGTACCAGGGTAATACTGGCCTTTTGATGTGAATTTGGGAGTGTTTCCTCCTCTTAGTTTTTTGGAAGAGCTTGTGAATGATGGACACCGATTCTTCTTTAAATCTGTGGTAAAATTCACCGTCTGGTCCTTTTTGTTTTGTTTTGCTTTTTTGTTGGAGGGGTCAGATTTTTGTTTATTGATGTAATCTCTTCATTAGTACCGGTCTGATCAGACTTCATGCTTCTTCCTGATTCCATCTCGTTAGTTTGTATATTTTTAGGAATTTTTCAATTTCTTCTAGGTTGTCCAGTTCGTTGGCCTGTAGTTGTTCATAGTAGCCTCTTATGATTCTTCGCATATCTGTTATCACTTGTAATGTCTCCTTTTTCATTTATAATTTTCTTAATTCAGGTCCTCACTCTCTTTTTCATGGTTAGTCTATCTAACGTTTTGTCAATTTTGCTCATCTTTTCAAAGGACCAACTTCTACTTCCGTTAATCTTTTCTCTTGCTTTCCTGTTCTCTATTTTGTTAATTTCTGTTCTCATCTTTATCATTTTCTTCCTTTTACATACTTTGGGCTCAATTTGTTTTTCTTTGTTTACTTCCTTAAGATGTAGATTTAGGTGGTTTATTTGGGATCTTTCTTGCTTCTCACTGTAGGTGTTGACAGTCATACCTTGGAGATATTATTACAGGTTTGATTTTAGGCCACCACAGTAAAGTGCATATCTCAATAAAGTTATTCAGATTCATTTTTTGCTTTCCTGGAGCATATCCAAATTATGTTTACACTGTTCTGTAGTACAATCAGTGTGGACCAGCATTATGTTTAAAAATGTAATCAAAATTTTATTTATTATTTTAATTAAAAAATAATTTGTTGCTCACAGTGCTAAGCACCATCTCAGCTTTCAGCAAGTCACAATCTTTTTGCTGGTGGAGAGTCTCGCCTTGATGTTGATGGTTGCTGACTCTTTGGGGTAGTGGCTGCTAAAGGCTGGGTTGTCTCTACTTCTTATTTGATTTTTTAACTTCATTAAAAATTTTTAGTTCCAGTGTAGTTAACATACAGTGTTTTATTAGTTTCAGGTGTACAGTGTAGTGATCCTACAATTCTTGTATTACCCAGTGCTCAGCAAGATTAAGTGTGCTCTTAATCCCTTCACCTAGTTCACCCATTCTCCCGCCCATCCCCTGCTAGTAACCACCTGCTTGTTCTATGAGGTTAGGCAGTTTCTTAAAATAAAACAGCAGTGAAGTTTCCTGCATTGATGGACTTTTTCTTTGATGAATGATTTCTCTGTAGCATGCAATATTGTTTGATAGCAATTTTCCCCAGTGGAGTTTCTTTCAAAATTGGAGTCATTCCTTTCAAACCCTGCCACGCTTCATCAACTAAATTCATGTTATATTCCAAATCCTTTGTTGTCATTTCAACATTTTCTTAGCATCTTCACCAGGAGTAGATTCCATCTCAAGAAACCACTTTCTTTGTTCATTCATAAGAAGCTACTCCTTATCTGTTAACATTTTTAGCATAAGATTGCAGCAATTCAGTCATGCCCTCAGGCTCCCTTTCTAATTCTAGTTCTTCTACTCTTTCTACCCTGTCTGTAGTCACTTGCTTCACAAAGTCTTGATCCCCTCGAAGTCACCCATGTGGGTTGGAACCAACTTCTTGCGTATTCTTGTGAGTGTTGATATTTTGAACTCTTCTGTGAATCATGAATGCTCTTAATGGCATCTAGAATGGCGAATCCTTTCTAGAAGGTTTTCAGTATACTTTGCTCAGGTCCATCAGAGGAATCACTATCTGTGGTACGTACCGCCTTGTGAAATGTGTTTCTTAAATGGTAAAACTTGAAAGTTGAAATGCCACCTTGATCCAGGGACTGCAGAATGGCTGCCGTGTTAGCTGACATGAAATCAACACTAATCTCATCGCGCATCTCCATCAGAGCTCTTGAGTGACCAGTTACATTGACAGTGAGCAGTCATATTTTGAAAAGAGTCCCCCCCCCCCTTGCAGTAGGTCTCAACAGTAGGCTTAAAATATTTAGTAAACCATGTTGTAAACATATGCACTGTCATCCAAGCTTTCTTTTTCCAGTTTTAGAACATAGAGTAGAATTAGCATAATCCTTAAGGGCCCTGTGGTTTTGGAATGGTAAGTGACCCTTGGCTTTAATTTAAAGTCACCAGCTGCATTAGCTTTTAAAAAGAGTCAGCTTGGCCTTTAAAGATTTGAAGCTGGGCATTGACTTCTCCTCTCTAGCTATGACAGTCCTTGATGGGCCATCGTTTTCCAATAGACGTCTGTTTCATCTACATTGAAAGTCTCTGGTTTCGTATAGCCACTTTCCTTAATTAGCTCAGGTAGATCTCCTAGAGAACTTGGTACAGCTGCATCCGCACTTGCTGCTTCACCTTGTACTCTAATATTGTGGAGGTGTTGTCTTCCTTAAACCTCATGAACCTACCTCTGCCAGCTTCACACTTTCCTTCTACAGCTTCTTCATTTCTCTTAGACTTCATAGGGTAGATGAGAATTTAGGCCTTGCTTTGGATGAGGATTTGGCCTAAGGGATTGTTGTGTCTGGTTTGATCTATCCAGACCACTAAAATTTTATATCAACCATAAGGGTGCTTTGCTTTCTTAATGTTTGTGTGTTCATGGAGTAGCACTTTTAGTTTTCTTCAAGAACTTCTACTTTGCATTTATAACTTGGTTAACTGTTTGGCACAAGAGACCCAGATTTCAGTCTGTCCCTGCCTCTGACATGCCTTCCTCACTAAGTTGACTCATATCTAGCTTTTGATTTAAAGTGAGAGAGTTCACTTGAACACTTAGAGGCCAGTGTAGGGTTATTAGTTGGCCCAATTTCAGTATTGTTGTGTCTCAGAATAGGGAGGCCCAAGGAGAGGGAGAGAGATGGAGGAACAGCTGGTAGGTGGAGCAGTCAGAACTCACATAACTCATGTCAGTTAAGTGTGCCATCTTGTGTGGGTGTGGTTTGTGGTGCCCCAGAGCAATTCCAGTAATAACACCAAAGATCACTGATGAGCACAGCAAATAGAATAATGAAAGAGTTTGAGACTTTGCGAGAACTACCAAAATGTGACACAAAGAAATGAAGTGAACAAATGGTGGAAAAATGGCACTGACAGACTTGCTTGCTGCGCAGTTGTCACAGACCTTTGATTTGTAGAACACCTGCTATCTGTGAGGCACAGAAGAAGTGCAGGGAGATCAGGTATGCCTGTTTTGTTACGAAGTTCCTTCTTAGAACATTTTTTGCTCCATCCAACAAGTTCTGGTATACTGTGGTTTCATTTTTGTTTCTCAAAATATTATTATTTTTCCTTAATTTCTTCTCTAATTCATTGTTTGTTAAGGAGAGTGTGGTTTAATTTTTTATGTATTTGTAAATTTTCCAGTTTTACTCTAGTTACTGAATTCCAGTTTCATCTCACAGTGGTCAGAGAAGATGCTTAATATTATTTCAGTCTTGAATTTTTTGAGATTTGCATTGTGGCTAACATATGGTCCATCCTAGAAATTGTTCCAAGTGCAGTTGAGAAGAATGTGTGTTCTGTTTTGTTGGATTGAATGTTCTATTATGTTTGTAGGACAATTTGGTCTTTATCATTGTTTGAATCCATGGTTTATTTATTCTCTACCTAGTTCAATTTTTATTGTTGAGAGTGGGATATTAAAGTTCCCAACTCTTATTGAAGTGCTTTTTATTTTTCCTTTAGCTCTATTAGTTTTTGCTTTGTGTATATAGTTGCTCTATTATTGGGTACATAAATATTTAAAGCAGTTATGGTTTCTTGTTGTATTGATCCCTTTATCATATATAATGACCTTTTCCCCCTTTTTGAGCCATTTTTAATTGAACATCTGTGTTGCCTGATAGAAGTATAGCTAGCCCAGTTGTTGCTTTTGGTTACCATTTGTTCGAAATATTTTTTTCCATCTCTTCACTCTCAGACTGTGTTTATTTGTAAGGCTAAAGTGAGTCTCTTGTAGGCAACATATTGTTGGATCTTGTCTTTTTATCCATTCAGGCATTCTGTATCTTTTGATTGGAAAGTTTAATCCATTTACATGTAATTAATTATTGATAAATAAGGACTTACTATTGGCATTTTGTGAATTTTTTTTTTTTATTATTTTGTAGATCTTGTTCCTTATTTCTTACTGTGGTGCCTTTTTTTGTGTGTTTTTTTCATGTCTTCTGGTGTCCATATGCTTAGACTTCTCTATCATGTTCTTTGGTGTAATTTATGCAGGTTTTTCCCTTGTTACTATGAGGCTTACATAAAATATCTTAAAGCTCTGAACCCTATTTTAAACTACCAACAAATTACCTTCCATATAATTTCTATGCCTTATACTTCATTTTTTTCTCCCTTTTATATTCTAGGAATTGGTGTAACATTTTCATATTTTTTATATTATATAACTAATAATTTTTGTAGTTATAGGATTTTTACTACTTTTTAAACTTTTAAACAAGAGTTGGAAGTGAATTGCATACTACCATTACTATATTACAGAATCTAATTTTGATTGTTTACTTACCATTACCAGTGAGTTTTACACTGCCTTGTTATGTTTTTAATATCCTTTAATATCCTTTTGTTTCCAGTCAAACAAGTCCCTTGATCATTTCTTGTAAGGCAGATCTAATGAATTTTTTCTGCTTTTGTTTGTCTGGGAAAGGTTTTATCCCTCCTTAATTTCTGAAGGACAGTTTCACTGGGTTTGGCATGCTTAGTTGAGTTTTTTTTTTCTTTTAATATTTTGAATATATATCATCCCTTTTCTTTGGGCCTAAAAAGTTTCTATTGAGAAATCTGTGGCTAGTCTTATGGGCATTCCTCTGTATGTAACTTCTTTCTTTTCTCTTGCTGTTTTAAAAATTCTTTCTTCTTCCTTGACTTATGACATTTTAATCATAATGTGTGCCTGTGTAGACCTATCGTGGTTCACTGTGTTGTGGTTCACCCTTTTTGGGGCCCTTTGGGCTCCTTGGATTTGGAGGTCTTCTTTTTCTGCCAGGTTGGGGAAGTTTTCAGTCATTGCTTAAAATTTTTTTTTTAAGGTTTTATTATTTATTTGACAGACTGAGATTGTGAGGAGGCAGAAAGGCAGGCAGAGTGAGAGAGGGGGAAGCAGGCTCCCCGCTGTGCAGAGTCCGATGAGGGGCTTGGTCCCAGGAGCCTGGGATCATGACCTGAGCTGAAGGCAGAGGCTTTAACCCACTGAGCCACCCAGGCACCCCTCAGTTATTGCTTTAAATATGCTTTCTTAGGATGCCTGGGTGGCTCCGTGGTTGAAGCGTCTGCCTTTGGCTCAGGTCATGATCTCAGGGTCCTGGGATTGAGTCCCATGTTGGCTCCCTGCTTGGTGGGGAGCCTGCTTATCCTTCTCACTCTGCCTGCTGCTCTTCCTGCTTGTGCACTCTCTCTCTCTGGCAAATGATAAATAAAATCTTTATAAAAAATATACTTTCTTCTCTATTTCCTTTCTCTCCTGGATTCCTATAATGTGAATATTGTTTTTTTTTAAAATTCTGTCCCATAAATCTGATATGCTTTTATCACTGTTTTCCATTCTTTTTAAGTTTTTGTTCTAATGACTGAATAATTTCAAATGTCCTATTTCCTAGGTCACTGATTGTTTATTCTGTTTGGTTGAATCCACTTGAAAGGCTCTGATTTGAATTCATTTGTTCAGTATTGTATGTTTGAGCTCTAGAATTTTTTTTTTTTTTTTTTACTGTTTTTGTTTCTTTCTGGGGTCCTCATTTGTTCATGCATTGTTTTCCTAATATTTAGTTTTCTGTGATTTTTTTTGTTGTTCACAAAACTTCTTTCGGGTGATTATTCTGAATTTTTGAGAGTTCATAGATGTCTTTTTTTAGGGTCCGTTGTTAGAGATTTACTAGTTTCTTTTGGTGGTGTCAAATTTACCTGAATTGTTTTGGTGCTCTTTGCCACCTTCCCCTGATATCTGCACATCTGAGTAAGTGTCTTCTCTAAGTTTTTGCCAGTTTGCTTTCGCAGAGGTAGTTTTCATGCATTAGTTCAGTTTGGGTTTCTGGATGTGTCTGTTAGTAATGTCCTTGGGCTGGTGGGGCCTGCTTTTAGGGTTTGTTTTTGGGGAAGGAACTATGAGTTCTGAGGTCAGAGTGGAGGGTTGGGACATTTGCTGAGAAGAGCTGGGGAGGGTTGTTATCTTGGTTTCCTGCCAAAGTGAGGATGTAGGATGGGTTCCTTGGTTGCCTGGAGTCTTCGGTCAGGCTCGCTGGTTGCTCTGGACCGGGTCCTATGCTCAGCACTAGGTGGGACTACGAGTTAGCTTTCTGTTGTTTGGGAACCATGAGTGTCCACTGAATATCCTGGTTAGGTGAGGCCACTGGTTTTGGGGGAGAGCCATACGCTGCGCTTCCTGGTGAGGTTCTCTCGTCGGGCCGCCTGAAGGTTGTATTCAGCAGCAGGTAGAGATATGAATTCGTTTTCCTGTTCAGCATAGCCGGAGGAGCAGCTCCAAGGCCGCTGAGGCTCTTTGTGGACTTAGCTCAAGCTGACCTGTGCCCAGGTTGGTTGGCCAAGCAAGACCCCTGGCTTTGCTCTGGAGGTCATCAGCTCTGCCCACCTCCCTCCTGGCTGGAGCATTACTGAATTACGCAGCAGCTTCGAGATGTTCTGTGCACTCTTTCAGTCACATGGCGCTGGGGGCCATACCCAGCTGCAGATGGGGCTGTGGCTCAGCTCTCCTGCTTGGGTGGCATGGGGAGGGCAGCGTCTCCACTTTCCCCAAAAGGCTTTCTGGTTGGGAGGGGCTGGGAGGCGTCCTTTGTAGTAGGAGAGGTTGACTCAGCTCTTCTGTCTAGACCTGGGTAGCGCAGGCTCCAGGGCCAGCAGAACCCTCTGTTTGAGGACCCGAGTCCGGCAGGTGCACACGCAGCTGCGTTTTGTGGTCGGACTGTGTCACCGACTTGGTTCTGCAGATGAGCAGATCTGCTGGTTCGTGGTGCTGCTCGGGCTCTGCAGGGCGAACTTAAGTCTCCGGAGACCTGAGTGCTAGTTGTTGCACACCTTTCCCGGCTTCCCTGTTACAGTCACATTCTCCAGGATCAAGCCGCACACAATCTCTCTGGTACCCCATGGAGCAAAACCAGAGTAGGGGCCCCCACGAAGCCACCCACAGTGTTGGGTGCAGGGTTGGGGAAGAGAAACCCTGGGTTCTGTTTTTCCGCTGGAGGAAGCATGTGCTCAGAGCAGACGTGGGGGCACTGTGCCGCGCCGGGGTGCCGCGCCGGGGTGCGCAGCGCGGGGTGTTCCCCTTGCCCTTCCCATGTGGTCTGTCTTGCGCTCTGTGCTGCTGGGGAGTGCTTTGTCCTCACACCCGAGTTTTAGGATTCTCTCAGTGCTGTCCTGTCTATGAGTAGTTGTCAGTGGTTCTTCTTGTGAGGGGAAGTGGAGTCTGGAACAACCTAAACAACCTTAGTGAGAGCAGCCTAGGCTCGTTCCTGAGTGGCAGAGTCCGCAGGGTTTCCTTTTCGCCTGTTCTAGCCAGCGCCAGGGGCCGCCTTGCTCACGGTTCGCCGCAGGAGCGGGAAGGCTGAGTTGAGCGGGAAAGCCCTTTCTCTCTGAAGCGCGCTCTGCAGAGGTGGGGGCCAGGGGAAGCTGGCAGCTGTGGGCGGCATCTGACAGTGCTGGGCTGAAGTTGCTCCTAGGAACGGGGGTGCAGCTAGTCCTGTCGGAGAGCTGAAGGAGGCTCCTGGGTGGTGGGCGCACACTCGCAGTGGGCTGGGAAGGGGGGCAGAGGCAGACCTGGGGGGACAGCGAGCTTGTGCGCCTTGGAACTGCGTACAGGTGGATGGTGGCAGCGCCGTCCGCTCTGCAGGACATCTCATGCCATGTCCCCGTCCATCATTCCCGCCAAGGCTCTTTCTCTACCGGTCCCTCCCAATCTCATCATACTCTTTAATGGGAAGGTTCTCATTGTGTCGGGTCACAGTTTTTAAAGAGATGGAGTTAGTGGCTGGAACTGGTTCTGTGGACTGGTAGGAATGTGCCATAGCTGGCCGGTTCGGAGACGTGACACTTGAGCACACACAGCCACTTGGCTCAGCTCTGCCCTTTGTAGGGACTTAGGTTAATGGAAGACTTTAGGGCCGGCTCCTCTGCCTCCATCCCCTATTTTAATCATTGTCTTTCTGGACAAACCTTGAAGCCCTAGCCAGGGAGACATTGTGTCTGGTAAGTGCTGAGCTCTGCCAAGGCGTGAAAAACCTAGAAGAGCTGCCATCTTTTTGTAGATCTTCAGTACGGAATCCCGCGCAGGCACTGTGGGGTGTACCGTCTGCTGTGCAGAGACCGTGTTTTTGTCTGGCCCATCTACTCTTTTGCATTTGAAGGGTTTCTCTTTACCTGGCACATATGCTGATGACGGCAGTTTCCTGGAGGCAGGATCCCATACTTCTTGTGAGACCCTCTCCCTTCCCCTCCTAGAGGGTCTCACGAGGAGTAGCTGCCTAATACCCAGGTTTTAGATAAATGAGCGATTAATTGATTATGCACTATTGATGTGGTAGTTACTGACAAGTTGGGACGCATTACTGGATATGTTTCCTGGATGCCGGGGCTGAGTGGCATCCCAGAAGCAGCATCAATTGTGCCTTTTCAAAGCTGTTCTAGTGACTTGGTCGTACCATGCTGCCTGTGGGATGGCCCAGGCCCCGTCCTGCTTGAGGTACTCAGCTGGCCGAAGGAACAGTGGCTGCAAGTGGCAGTTGACCTGCTGCTCAGGAGTGCCTTGGGGTCATATGCCTGTACTTGTAGTTGTTTTCTTACTGATTTGGACTCCATTTTATAGTTTTTCTGGTCCCTTAGATGTTAAAAACCTTTCTAAGAACAGCCCTAAAATATTTTGGAGAGAATGCAAAATTTGACCTAAAAAAATGACGGTATGCTGCAGGTGGCGTGGCTTCATGGTAGCAGTGTCCTTTCATTCAGGCCCCGGTGGCTGATGAGCCCTGTGGCAACAAGGAAGAGCCTGCATATTTGGGACCCACAAACAGATGAGTGTTCTTTGTCCTGCCTATGTCCCAGGCTTCCCATAGTGGCTCCTGACTTTTGCCCAGAGGCCTCCAGTTTCCACCATCCTCAACCCATACCATAATCAGACCTCTCTCTCTCTCTCCAAGGGTGTTTCCTGAGTTGTCCGTTTAGTAAGGAATGCTCCTCCCCAGCCCCCGCAGCCCCCGCAAGATCACCTGCTGCACTGATGCATCGATCTGTGTGTCCACCCACCTACTCTTTGGCCCTTCCTCCCAGCTGCCCTCCCCCCCCCCCGCCCCCCTCGCTGCCTCCCCATCCCCCCGTCCACCCCCTCCTACGCGTCACCCCCTCCATCCAGCATTTTTGCACACTGGCTGTATGGCGGGGACTGTGTGAGGTGCCGGGGATACAGTGATGAATGAGAGACAGGCTCCTACGGCAAAGAGCTCACGTGCTAGCTTCAGGAGACACATAAGCAACGGGCAAACAGCGCACAAGAGTGACTGTAACGATGCATTGTGGACAAAGAACTATGAGCAGATAGGAGGGGTGGAGAGACGAGGAAAGAAGAAAGAAGGCGAGAACAGCTCCAGAACAGTGCGTGTTTGTCACAGGGCTGAAGTACTGGTGAGCCTCTGTCAGAATTACCTTCTTCTGGAGCCGTGTTAAAATTTTTGTGGTTTTTTTTTTTTTTTTTTGCTTTTGGTAAAAAAAAAAAAAAAATTTTTCCTAAATAAAATTTTACATGAAACAACCAATAAATAAAGTAAGCCAAAGCAGAGAGCCTTTGATTAAATTGGGGGTCGGGTAGAGATGGGGGTGATGGTCTAGAAAGATCTCTGCCTGGCCGCATCCAGCCTTCTGAACCCTGCCCTCTGCTCTTCCCAAGGTGGTCAGAATTGTTTTGATTCTGGTTTTTGTTGAGGACACACCTTTGCCTTGGAAGGGCATAGAACGTATAGGAGTTACAGGCAAATCTCTAGGAGATTTTTGACACCCACTTAGGACCCAAACTGGATAGCTGGGCTTCTCTTATGGGGAAGAGAGACCTAAATATAGTAGTCAGAGGTAGGAAGGGGTGCGTCTGAATGAGGGGTCAGTCGCCCCTTTTGAGAATGGAGTTAGTTCTCGGTCCTCATGACTTAGGGCAGGGCTGGGTGGGTGTGTTACCCCGCGAGGAAGGGTGGGTTAGCTTCTAATGTAGTTTCTCACGAGGAGAGCCTGTTCCGAGGCGTGTTCGTGCGGAGATCTCTACTTGAGGAGCTGTGGTATCTGGTTGCACCTTGTCCATATTTGTCCCAAGAGCCCAGGGAGAGCTGTGGGGCCCTCTGGGGTTGGCGGAGGGACGCGTGGTGGGAGAGAGCAATAGGCCAGGCCGGCAGGGAGGGGCCGACTGTCGGTAGGTTCTCCCACTGCTGCTAACTGGTCGACCTTTCTGAGTATTGGCGCTGTGACCGACCCTGCTCTGAGTGTTTTCTGTGTATCGGCTTAATTAATCCTCATCATAACCCCATGGGGAAGGTATTTTTTTAACCCCGATTTTGCTAATGACGTTAAGGCACAGAGAGGTTACGTGGATAATTAGTGGTAGAGCTGGCACTCAGAGCGAGGCCGTGGTACCCACGGAGTGCTCCGAAGTGTTTCCGCTTCCTTTAACTACCACTTTCGTGGTAGAAAGTTCACGCCGTCTCAAAATAGGGGACTTTTATTTGGGGCTTTAACTATAATGGACCAGTCTTCTAGATTTATATATTGATTATCTCTGTATTTGTGTATTTTTTATTTTTAAAAACATCCTACAGACGTGGGCAGGTATGAGTCGGTACCAGCCTTTGCTGCCCCACAGAACCAAGGGGAAAAGAAATGTGGCCTTTCCATAAAGCCCCTGACAGACCCTCCAGCCTCACTCGGGGCCACATCTGCCAGCGCGCAGCCCCTGGGTGCCGGGTCCATGGCGGGGGGCCACTGCACTGGGGCTCGGAGGGAGAGGGCATGTGTTGCTGTCCCTTCTTACCTGACTGAGCCTCAGAGCTCTCTTGCCGTTATGACCTTGGATGTATTCTCTTACAAAAAGAAGGTGTTTTCTATGTTACTGATGCTCAAGGCAAGACTATGAGGAAAGTTCTGTCCTCAGGTACCTCCTCACCAAGACTGCTCGTCAGTACTGGAGCCCGGGTCGTTCAGAGCAGTGGTTCTCAGAACGTTCTTTTTAATTTTTTAATTTTTTAAAGAGAACCTCTTTCCTCTAACCCCAAACTACGTGGCTCCAGCAAGCAAAGTCTGTCTAGACCCTTTGATTTAACTACCCTTGGCTATTTCTCGGATCCTTCACTTTCCCTCGAAGTTGTTTTGTTCTTGTGCCCAACTGATGAGTAGGAGGTTTGGTGTGGGAGGAGGCCGACACGGGCGTCTGTGGGTTTCCATTAGCAGCGCTCTCTCGCGCTCTCTGTGCCTCGTTATCAGGGATTACTAAGATTTGTTTTATAAAGGATTAGGATGTCTGTGCTGTTTTGCAAGTAGAAGTTTAGGAGTTTTTCCTAGAATCAAACATCAATCGAGAAAAACAAATCTACCATAAAACCCCAAAGCAAAAAAATCCAAGAGAAAGCTCCATTCTGTTCAGACTTACGGCCTGTAGGAAATTTTTCAAAAGTATTTCTTCAAGGGGCTAAGCAGCAGGACTCCCATTTAAGCACCGCAGCTGTTGTAGGATGTCTGCCTCACTTATGGCTTTGAGATTTTCCCCTTCTTATCCTGAATGATCAAACACCCTCTCTCGCTCTCTCCCATTTTGCGGTCCTGAATAGAGCGGCCATTGCGCTCCAGCGGCCTAGAGAGAGTTTTTGGTGTCACATCACTGTGGAAAAGCATTGAGGGCAAGCCAGCATTATTCCTGGAGCTTTCTTTTTTTGTTTCCTTTCTTCTGAGCCTGAAGGGATCACATTCAGAAAGGCAGTTGGGTTTTCTAGTTTAGGGCAGATTCTAGACGCTTTTCAGGGGCCTTGGGCTGTTGTGAAGGGATTGCTCTCTCCTGCCACCCATCGTGCCCTGGGTAGAGGTTGGCCATGGTCACCAGGGAGGGGATGGTTTTCCAGATGTCTTTTGCTAAAATGTGCTCAGAAGAACTTCCCCCCACTCCATTTTGTTTCCAAAGAAAATTTATTGAATATTAAGTCATAAAGCCAGTGATATAATTTTAATGAAAAATATCCTGTATCACTCAAGACTTAAAAGAACAAAAACACCCCTTAGAAACACTGCCTTGAAAAATAATCACATTAACTGTACACACAACAGAGTCCTTTCTTAAGCTTTATTTAAGAAATGGAGTACTATATAGTTCAATATATATAAGACACATCCAGTATTGTGTTCCTGATAGCAAGTGCATAGATTTTGTTAAGATATCATTTCACTCGATATAAACGTTTTATGGTCACATGTAATATTCCCAGTGATTTTTGCCCAAGCATGAGAGGAGAAAACAGAACACAGCAAAAATAGTGAGCTACAACAGAGATGAGAAACAAAAACAGCAAATTAGCAGAACAGTCGATTCCTGATAAGTGAATAAGCTGATTGTTTGGTCACAATGTTTTATTCACTTATCAGGAACGATTCACAGTACATTGATGTTCACTGTGTTTCCTAGCCTGCCGGCTGAGAGGCCCAGCCCGAGGCTTGTGGGGAAGTGTCGTGGGCTGGGCAGAGGTGTGGCTGCTGTCAGCGCTGTAAACGTTGACAGTCCTGTCATTTCCCAAGGTGATCCGTGGGTGGCAAACATACACCTTGCTAACTAACACTGCAGTGGTGTTGTACAGAATCAAAATGATAAGTATGAATTTAAGCAGGGACCAACTTTACAATCATGAATGCTTAAGGGAACTAGCAGCTTTGTCCCCTTCTTTGGAGAATTACTGTTTTTGTTGTTTTTCTAAAAAATAACAACAAAAAACTGGCTTTGTCTTTCCCTTCT
Organism: Mustela erminea; assembly: GCF_009829155.1. NCBI lineage: Eukaryota > Metazoa > Chordata > Mammalia > Carnivora > Mustelidae > Mustela > Mustela erminea. Next base: position 135,366,304 of record NC_045619.1, read on the forward strand.
TTTACTTAGCATGAGTATTTTGCCTTGTGCCAAATGGTAGAGAGATCTCTCTCTATATCTCTCTGTAGAGATATGTATATTTTTTCATTCATTCTTATGTACAGAGTTTAAAAACAAACACTTGCATCTCGGAAACAATCGATCACCCTCTTTGCTCCCGTCTCCCTCCCTTATGCCCCTCCCATCAAAAAAAAAAAGAAAAAGGAAAAAAGAAATCACACCCTTAGCCATCTTTCCCCACTAAAAAGATGGGGTGTTCAGAGGCAATCTGATGGCGCCTATGAGACTTAAAGCAGAAGTATTGGCAGGAAGTCAGCTCCCAGGTCTGCAGGTTTGGAGCTGGTGGAAGTCACTTCACGGAGGTGTTCGGCCTATGGGAGAAAGAGCCTCTTTTTCCTCCTCCTCACCAGGTCCCTCTGTGGTTGAGCCAATTGGAAAAGACAATCCAGGGGGCAGAGGGGCCGCTGACACCAGAGCGTGAAGGGCTTGAGCACCTGCGGGGACAATCTCATGGGCAGCGGGAGGAAGGCTGCCCGGTGCTGGGTGGCCTGAGGCAGACCGAGCCTGTGCGGCTGAAAAGTTGGAAGGAGAGCTAAGACAGAGGGAGCAGACAGCAGTGGAATCTTTTAAGAGCACTTGGAGAGCAGTCAGATTCCTGAGCATAAGAGATGGGCCTAGAAGGGAGGGCGCCTTGAGCTTCGGTTTCAGAGGGCTTTAGTTCTCTTTTGGTAACTGAGGCTGGGGCGATAGTGAGGGACCCGGTGTTGACTCAGGAGGGAGTCGTGTGGGTGCTGACGGCATTGTTGGCTTTCGTTTGGAAAGGGATGATCTGTCGTGAAGACACGAGCGTGGGAACCTTCCCCGCCTTCCCCTCCCCCCTCACCGAGTCAGAGCTTCCTTCTGAGCGCTTGGAAGTAGTCCCTTTGTTATTTTCAGTAATTAAAGCTGCCCCTGGCTTCCATCAGCTCTAAAAAAAGAAATAATTTAAATTACTTTTCTATGAGTAGGTACTGATGGATAGGAATGTGTAAACTTCAGTTTAACCCTTTCGCATCTCTGTTGACCGGGCCAGTGTGTCGTGTCTTCCCTTTGAGCTCACCTCTTTAAAAAGCGTGGTTCGTTCCTTGGAAGAGTTGGTAATGATATGCCTTTAGACTTGTGGGGAGGTAGAAGGAACCCCAGCTCTGCTGCTGCTCCTCTTACATTTCTTAAAGGAATACAGCAAAGCAGCGGCCACTGTGGGCGAGCGTTCGGGACTGCACCCGCACACCCAGGGGAGGGGGCAGGGAGGGAAGGTGCCAGGTACCAGTGGGGTCAGAAGACCAGAAGAGGCCTAGGCAAATCCAACTCTGTAGGCAGTTACTTAGGGGAAGGAGAGAAAGAAGCAGCAGTCTTGGAAGCAGTGATTAAAATGGGCTGTTGTACAGAAATCAGAGGTGGCTGGTGTGCAGTCTCCCCTTTCCCCAAATCAGATATTCACTTAGGTGGAATCGACTGTATCTTTTTACACAACATAGAGAAAAAAAACAGATACGTGAAAACAGTGAGGTGTGTAGATGTATCACCAACACATAATGACTACCAACAATACAACACGCAGAGAGAGAAACAAGTATTAGGAAAATGGTTTAATATTGGAGACAGAAGCAAAAAACTGCATCACACAATAACATACGTTACAAAAATAAGTTTGACTGTCTCAACTACACGGTTATGTTCACAATGAGGACAGAAGAATCAGAAAAAACTTTGATCTAAACAGCAAAAAAGCAAACCCCTAAAGTTGTAACTAATACATTTATCCACTTAAAGTGACTGAGTACTTCTAAATCTAATTACCTTATTGTGTAACTGCACAATACAGAATAAAAAGTGAAACTTACCGCTGTATTTTTAAGACAAAATTCTAATGCTAGATATAAGCAAAGGGAAAAAAGAAATCAAGCCAAAGTTTTTAATTCTCAAAAGAAAAGCAACTTTCTTTCTATCAGTCAGAAATCAAACTTGAAATCAGTCATTGTCAGGGGGCCCACTAGAGTAAGCCACAAAAATTTCCTTTTTTTTTTTTAATCTCCAGTATAAAAAGTTCCACTGGTACAAAATGCGTAAGTACAATCAGTTGTAGAAATAGGAAAGCCTGCTTTTTTTTTTTTTTTTTTTTTGGCTCAAATTCCATCAAACAACAAAATCCAAATGCATCAATAAAACGAACAATACTCAAATGGTCTTACAGTTTCCACTAGGTTGCATTAACTTTGGCTTTTCTCAGACAATATTTAAAAACTATTTTGTAATTCTAAACAAAATGATATTATTAATCTACAAACAACAATTCTCACAGCACAAAAAAACACAAATACATTTTTTTGTATGACATTATTCAAAAAGGTAATGAAACTACAGGTTTTTTTAAAATTTTATTTCTTCTTGTTAATTAGCACTTAAGATAATAAAAACAAACAGTAAAATGAGTCCAGAGTAGCACAAGCCAAAGAACTATAACCCCTATGGTGAAAGAAAGATGAACTTGTTACGCCTTTGAGGACTGCCATTTTATCACAATTCTCTAATTTAGTGTAAAAACGACTATTCTCTACACTTGATTTAAAAAAAAGCAGTTTCCCTGTGTGTTTTTCCTTCTGGCACAGGCCCTTTGCACCCTGGCAGCTTTTTTTCCTTTTGATATTAAAAGATAAAGTGAGTAAAAGAACAATTTGTCTCTGAGGAGGGTCAGCTTTTAAACAATGCAAACATGCCAAAAAAAAACAAAACAAAACAAAAAAAACCCGAAACAAAACCAAAAAACAAAAACCAAAAACCCAAAAAAACAAAAACCCCGACTTTCCCCCCAACATGTCCTGTTTTGGTCACCTGCAAAATAAGAAACACCCAATGTGAAATGCCCATCCTGAGCCTCTTGTCACCGGCCCTCAGGCTCCTCTTGGGGAGATGCGGGTGAGTAAGAAGAGGAGAGCTGGAAATTCAGGTGGCGTTCTCTCGTGTGCTGCGCGCCCGCAAACCACCCTATGCTGTGCGTGACAGAGAGATGTGCGTGAACTCCTGGCATTAAGCTGATGGCTGCAGGAAGTACAAAATAGCCCTCAAAGGATGAAGGAAGGCCCCAGCAGTAGTAAACACGTGTGAGGATAATACAAATCATTTCATTGTAAGTGCATGTGCTATAAGAAGGAAACTTGTTTTGTGTTTAGTTTTTGTGTCTTTTTTTTTGTTTTTGTTTTTTGTTGTTTTTTTGTTTTTTTTTGCATCATTAGAGGCTAGTCCTTTCCATCCCAGGGCTATCACATCCGTACATGTGTTACTGGACAGAGTAGTGAGTGGAAAGAGAGGAAGGGACGGAGCCAGCAGTTTCTGAACTCCTTTAGAGATAAAGAAGCTTCCAGGGCCTGCTTTCAAGAAGGCAGGTGTTTGTGTTGGGGCTTCAGGGATGACACTGGGGTTTGTCAAGACAGCAAGAGATCTGTTCAACGTGAAGTCGAAGTCAGAGTACTATGGCACTTTACAGAGTGGCAGCAGGATCTGGTGCTAGGTATTTGGTCAGAAACTGTGACAGAGAACAGAGCTGGACTTAGATGGTCAGGCCCTTTTCAGTGATTTCAATTAATAAAGTTAATAAAAAGGCAGGAAACGAAAGGACTGTCATCTTCTAACCCCAGACACCTCGCTTAATCAGAAGTATCTCCTGGGATCAGAGAATGCCCAGCACAGTGGCTGATTAGAAACATCATTAACTGAGAGGATTTAAGAAACAAAATCCCTCAAAATACTACTTCATCACAAAGTCTTTTAACTGGAAGGTATATAAAAATATTCTGAACTAGAACATACCCCTACACCTGATCTCAAAAGCATATAGATTTAAGGTTAATGTAGGTGCTGAATCTACCTAATGTCCCCCTTAGAAGTTTTATCCAATCAACTGTTTCTAATTAAAACCAGAGAAGGAATTTCAGCAGCACATTCGTTTTTTTTTTTTTTTTAAATGACCAGAAATAATCAAAACTAAAAGAAAAAAAAGTGGTGTAGGGAGGAAAAAAAAAAACAACAACAAAAAACAGAGATGATGAAAATATATTTTTTTCCCTTTGGATTTGCTTTGTGGAGTTTTGTTTCTTTTTGGATCTCAACCAATAGGTAAAAAAGGTAGGAAAGACAAAAAAAAAAAAAAAACCCAAAAACAAACAAACAAAAAAAATCCCCAAACCTCAAAGATGTATGGGGGCGGGGAGGGGAGAGGGATCCAAATTAGAAACACCCTGGAACAAACAAAAATGACAATGGTATAAAAAGTTACCAACGCTCCAGACAGCTCTGGGTAGAAAGGGTTAGAAGTTCAAAACTTTCTCACCTTAGAGGTTTCCATATATTATGAAGGAAATACATCGTGAGGTTGCCGTCACAGCATTGATGTGCAGAGCGGTTAAAAAAGTGAGACATGGGCACTTATACAATGTCTTACAAAAAACATCATAGAGAAATAACAAACAATAACAATTTCAGGCAACAAGACCACAGGATAGCAAGTTAACAAACTTTTTAACCTCTTTTTTTTTTTTGTTTTTTGTTTTTTAAATATTAGGGATTTATACAAAACACATAATAAAATACCCATGTTATCAAATTACTTCTCACAAGAAACACACTGAAGCTCTAGGAAGGAAGTACCTTTGGAATTTGGCACTATATATTTTCACTTTTTTTCTTTAAAAGAAAAAAAAAATCACATTTTGCTGAACACAAACACATCTAAATAGTCCACAATAAAAAAAAAAAAATGACATCAATGCTTTACAAGCCAACACAAAACTTATTCTGGAATAGGGTTTTTTTTTTTTTTCCCTCACATGAAATTTTTTTTTTTTTAAGCAAACTTTTTTTTTTTGAAATTCTTTAAGTAAACCAATTCTAAACTTGTCTTATCAACAGAGAACATTAAGACCATAAGACTCATGATTGAAACCACAACTTAATTCACAGAAGCACCAACATAACACAGTTTACAGTAACCTTTCTCCTGTACATTGAAACAGTATAAAATATAGGTAATTTCATGTGCATTAAACCATGGATTGTCTAACTGTGAGTCAGTTCAGCAAAAGGTGACACAAATAGGTAGCATTTGCCCCAAAACAGGGTAAATATTTTTCTTATACTAATCTACAAAAAGTGGTTCTATATATATATCTTAATGAGAAAGTGAGCCACCTAAAATGGCCTTATCAAAAAACTTTACACTGCCTGAAAAATGTAAAAACTATTACAGACCTCTAGAGACTTAAAATCAGACAGTTTTTTTCTCAAACTGTTTTTGGAAGTAGTCTGTTAGAAACCAACATTCTGTGTCCCTGGACACATATTGCTATTGTTACCAGTGACCGGGAAGAATGCCAATCCCTGTATAATACTTTCAAGTCTGTTTTATGAAAAGAAAGAAAAAAAATAAGAAAGAAACGTTTTTGCCACAGGTGTTTTTTTTCTATAATTAATTTGTCTAATAATAAATTTCAGTCTTGCATGAATGCAGCAATGTTTTTCACATTGACTTCCCAGAATTCATAGCTAGATGAGGTCACATGCAAATTTCAAAGGTCAAACTAGATCAAAGGTCAGTAGGAGAACCAAATGTGATGTGAGGTCAGAAAGACATCAGAAACAATGACGGGACGATGAAACTTTTTTTTTGAGACGCCACAGGGACATGCTAGGCAAACGGTGAACTAACGGGCATGAAGATGTCTAGGGAGAAAACAAGGGAGAGTAAAAAGTTACACAGAATCTACGCAGCAGCAACAAAATCACTCTTAAGGGTGCAGGAGAAAAACTAATGCAAATCTTAGGTCATCAGGGAGTCTACGAGCCATTCCCGTAATTTGCATTTCTTACGATATTTATCCACAGCACAATGGAACCCCAAGAGAATCCATCCGGAGGAGGAGAGGGATGGATTCCGGGAGGTTTGGGGGGGGGGGGCTGGGGAGGGACAAGGCGCGGGGGGGGGGGGGGGGGGGGGGGGATCCAGTTTCAACGGATGTGACATACGGGGGAGAGTCAGACGGCCGAACTATAAACTAGATAGATCATGGAAGCTACGAACAAAATCGTCAGACAGATACAAACAACAAGAGGGAAAAGCATGAACTGTAGGCCTAGGGTTCAACGGTGAAAAAAAGCCCATTCCTAGAACGATTCCTCTAGAGACTACTTCAAAAGGCTCTAGCTAGCACAGAGAACTGCTCTTTAGGTACCCAATAAGTTAACAATAGGCAATAAATAACTTCCATTATTTCTGAGGCAGTAAAAATTTTGTACAAAAATAGAAATGCTTTTTTTACAAATAAAATTTACAGGCCTGTGGCTTTCTTTTTTATTTATGTATTTATGTATTATTTATTTATTATTAAATTTATCTTTCAAGAAACATCAAGTATTTTCACTCATTTTTATTTTATTTTTAAACCCTGTAGCTTTAAGAAACAGATCTCTAAATCTTTTTTTTACATTAATCCTTTCTAAAAACTAAAATAAAACAATAACAAAATAGACAACCAGTGTAATAATCTGACCGATAAATGTCATGTTTCTTTGAACCCTAAAATAATATCCTACTTGTTAAAACAAACCAAATGTAGTGGAAAGATGTTTGTATTGTTTTAAGTGCTTCTCCTGGCTTCTCTCTCGTGCTATGCCACCACCTTAACCTCTAAACGGTTGGCGCCCTCCTAGGGGGGTGGGCGCGGACAGGAGGGGTGAATTCTCCAGGCAGTGCTCTGGGGCACCGGGGGTCTCAGAGTTAGAATTGCACGTTAGCCTTTGTTTGCCTTTTAAACTCTCAAGATGTCATTTATTCATGTGTGTTTTTCTTTAAAAAAAAAAAAAAAAGCCAAAAAATGAGAACAAAACAGAAAAGGTAAAAGGAGATTCAAATTGCAAAACAAAGGAAAATACAGTGGCACAACTGGAAAAGGAGTTTTACTCGATAGAAACAAGGTAGCCCAAGTTTTTAATTATGGCGAACTGGGTGGGGGGCACGGGGAGGGGACATGGAGGCCTTATTGTAAAAATAACCGTCTCTCTTGGTAAAAGTTGGCAATGTGGTCCTCCTCTGCCTTTCCTGTTGAGAACAGGCTGGCTTGTGGGACTTACCCTAAGAAAGCTAAAATAAGAGCAGGGAGCCTCGGGGGTTGGGATCAGTAAGGTTTGCTGTCATTCTTGGAGCGCTTCAGCTGGACCTTCAAGCGTTTCATGCCAATCTGAAAGCCGTTCATAGCCTGGATAGCAGCTTGTGCGGACACCGGATTGTCGTAGCTAACGAAGCCTGGAAGACACAAGGGGAAGGACACGGCGGTCACCAGGGAGAGGCAGGGGAAGAGACGGGAGGGAGCAGGATGTCACTGGGTGGGTGGGGGGGGGCTGGAGAGTGGGACTGTACGTGGGGGGTAGCGTCCTGTGGGTTCGGCGCATGCTCAGTTCTCTGTGGGGGGGGCGGCTGTGGATGGGTGGGGTGTGTTTTACGGCCACCAAGGGTATGTCCACTGAGAAGCGGTGAACAGAGCTGGTCGGACTGGGAATTTGGGATCAGGAGAGCAAACCCCTCCTCTGTGAAAAGCGCAATCTCAGACTCTCAGACTCCTGGTCTGTTTACTGATCTCAGTTAGGTCTGTTTGTGTTTCAGGCCCCTTGGAGTCCTTCTGACAAAACCCCTGGTGCCTAAGTGTTCCCAGAGGCGGAGGCATAGATCCTCTGGGGCCCACAGGGTCCCCAGGGGCTTGCGTGTCCCAATCAGGTGCAGTTTAAAGGCAGGGCTGGTAACCGCCCACTGCAGAGACCCTGACTTTCATTCCAGTGCTCCACCTGCACCCACACAGCCCACACCTGCTCGACTGTCGGATGGGGTCCGTTAGTGAACTGAACTCTACGGTATTTGTACTTGATTTTTAACATTGTGGAATTCTTTCTGAGAGGGACCTAGGGACCTAGGGAAATGCTGGCCCTTTCTCATTATATCAACTTCCATTTTCAAAGCACCACTGCATTCAGCAGACTGGAAACTGCTACCTTATACCCCCTAAGAATAAAGAGTCCGAACAGCTTAGGGGTTAAGAGCCATCTTCACAGACTTCCCACCCTTTATCTGTACTAATACCACCAAAATGGCAGGGAGCGCATGCTTTTGAGAAAGAGCAGTGACGGTCTGCAAAGACCCAGAAACAGAATTCTGATCGCAGAGTCTGCTCTAACCCTGGAGGTGGGGGACACACAGCTTTCTGCAGTTAATGCCCACGTTTAGGGGTTGAGCTTGTGCTGTCCCTACTTCTGGTGTTGAAAGGAAGCAGTTACACTGGGTGAATTTCAGTTCTCAACATCAGCTGTTCAGAAGGTTCTATACTAAGCTTCTTCACCTATCTGCTAAAGCGAAAGAGCAAATTCCTTTACAAACTAGAGGAAGAAAAGGACATCATTATACCTTTAGCAGAGTTCTCAGCTGATAAAATGAGCATATGGTATAATGCAGACAAGTTTTCCGTCGGCAGGCTGTACTGCAAAACGGTGGAACAGATTTTTACTAAATCTAATTCCCAGTGTGTGTGCTCTCGAATCCAAGATTTTGGCTCTGAGTTTCTCCTTTCCTTCTAGGTCTTTATCCAGAAGCAGCAAGATGATTAAAGAATGGAAATGGGTCAAGGGTGAAATGGATAACGAAATCTGGCCAAGAGGTGAGCATGAAAGAATGGGCTACCTAAGACTAGCAAATCTGGGGATCCCCCCCACAAATTAGGCCAGCTCCCTGAGAAATGTAGGTTTGGGATACTGCGGCTTTTGATCAAAACGGACAACAGTGCATAGTACTAAATACAGCTGCCCACATTCATGGGTGCAGCCTGCATTATTATACCTCGGAGGAGGAGCATGTGGACCAATCTCATCTCTTTTCAAGGCACTAAGTATTTTTCTCAAAATCAGACCCTGAAGCACAACCCCTTTCCAATCTCCAGATAAGCCCAGGGCATTGCTTAGTGACGAGGAGTCAAAGTCTGGCCCAGAACCTCGCGCGGGGCAGCTCGGCGTGGTAAGCTCCCACCGAGTGCACACATGCCCCAGTGGAACAGCTCCCTTTCCATGTCACTCGTTGGTGAACCATCACGGGGCGGAGGGTGTTATGTGCTTGTCATAGTGGAGACAGCCTTTCCAGTTGGGTAAAAACAGTGACTTTCAGTGGCGGACATACTAATTCTCCTAACAATAGAGGCTTCAGACCTTCCTGGGTGATGGCACAGAGATTAGAAAGACAGGACGATAATGGGGTTTTAGAAGCCCAAACATTCTCTTTGTACCCAGTGCCCATTACCAGTAGCCAGATGCTGTGTTTGAGTACCATTCCTAGCACCTTTGATGTTTCTCTCCACTGCATTTAGTTCTCTTTGTCCTTCCTCTGGCCCGCCTCTGCGGCACTGTTCCGTGCCGTCAGGCCTACACCTACACGGATTCCTAGATTGGAGGAAGGCCAACGCTGGAGCTCAGGCTGGCCCGGAACTTGCCAGGCAGGTCATCTGTAATCTGAACAGTCTAGCCTCTAAACCACTTTGGAGACTAAAGGGGTTCAAAAAGCAAAACAAGAAATAGAATTAACGAATGCTCTGTGCGCCTGCTTCCAAAACATGAGGGCAAGCGGAGTGTGTGCCTTCCGGGGGAGCACAGACTGCCTCAGGGGGCAGAGTCCAGGCTGCGTGAGGAAAGAGGGAATCATGACCGCCCAGGCCACCGAGGAGCTGGGTTTTTCCAGCGTTCTCTGAATGCCTGCGTTTCCTGGGCTCTGCGTCCACTCGGGGCAGGCTGTGCAGAGCCCATCAGCCCAAATTCCGGCTCCCGAATCAGCATAACACAGCATTCCACGGGACCGTGACAGATACCAGCTCCCTGTCCTGTGCTCCGGGTGGGGGGGTGTCTGCAGTGCTGAGGGTGGCCCGGCCACACCCCTGCTGTGAAGGGACGGGTCTCCCTGAAGGTTTGTGAGAGTGCGGGCAGCCTCCCCATACAACGGGCTACCCGATTCCACAAATGCCTGATGCCTCCCGAACCTAGAAGGCTGCGGCATCCGTGGCAAAGTGTCTACAGTGCCGCCCTGTAGCAGGGCAGCCCAAACCACCCCCGTCTCTTGGCTGTGTTTCCACCTGCTCAGGTTTGTGGTTCCAGCTGCGGGGCCTGAAGAAACCCCCGCTGCTCTCTAGTGAGAGAGAACCGAATGCGCGTCGTCAGACACTAGTAGCACAGCACACAACATCACCTAACGCGGGGGCATTTACTGTCGTTTCCCAGATGCTTCCTTTATATAGCCCCTTCCTCTGCTTTGGATTAAAGGACTTTGCCCGATCCGCTCACATGGATCCAAAAGGCCAAGAAACAGCACCACCCAGGGAAGGCCCTATCTGGACTTCTCGAACATTTGCCATTTACGTTTTCCTTCCCGTGCCTCCTCACATGGGGATTTACTGTCACATTCTGGCTTGGTTTCTTTTGCATACCAAAGCACTTGCTCAGATTGGTCTGTTTGTCAATGAAGACTTTAGCAGAGATAACATTTCCAAAAGGCATGAACATCTGCAGAATGTCCTGGTCTCCAAACTCCTGTGGAAGGTGGTAAATAAAGAGGTTTGCACCCTCTGGACCTAAAGAGGAAAAAAAAATCAGAGTAAGGTATTCTTCGCTTCTTAGTTCCCAAGGCCTCTTCTTAGGACTGCTTTAACATCAGACAGGCTAAGCATTGCCTTTCTCTCTCACACTAGAAGGGAAGGAGACAGATGGGTAAATGTCAGGTGTGGGATGTCTTTCAAGACAGGAATCATCCCTCAGATGTTCCTGATTTCCAAAGACACTGGTCAGCAACAGGGTCTTTTCAGGGATCATCTTCTGTGGCTCACATTTGCTTAGTGTCCATATTTTCAGTGTCTTCTTCGTGGGGGTGAGGGTGACCCCCGCGGGGTAGAGGTGGGAAGGAGACTGCAGGGCTGGGTTTTTCCCGGGTGGCTGTGTTTTGTGGTATGTATATACGACCGCTTGGAGTTGAGAGTATCCTGTGTATTCTAGCAAATTGCGGCAATTTAGAATAATGGATATAGCAGTAATGTTGCTTGGATTTCTCAATCATTTACCTAATTATCCATCCAGTTTTGATTTGCCAAATCTCTTAACACACAGTCTAATAATCATTTTTATTAGAAATGACTGGCAGTGAGTCAAGGCAGGAAAAAATAGGTAGTTAGAGGTTCACAGCTGTGATAGGAATTATACCCCTGGGGATTAGCCTTGGAAATGAACGCATGCGGTACAGGAGCTAGTCAGAGACCAGGCTCAGCCATGCTCTTCACGCTCAGCCATCGCTTTCCAGAGAAAGAGGAAGAAAGGGCCGAGTATGGAAGGTCCTCTTAGCTACACTGGTTAGAGACGTCAGCTCTCTCCTCGTCCTCCCATCTCATTCGCCATCTCTCTAGCACCTGCCCGGAGCCATCGCAAGGTGCGAAGGAGGGAATCTGAGCGACCTGATGGGAGGTGGTCATCCAACTTGCCAGGTCCAAGGTGCCTGGGGTAGTTACAGAGCTTCCCCCCACCGCTGGTCTGGAGAGGCCCGGGGCTGGATGTCTCTTGGGCGTTCAGAGTTCTGGGCGTGGGGTCTGGGAGGGAAGGGTGCTCACAAAACTGGTGAAGTAACCTTGGCATCTGACTCCTGCACCCTTAACTGGCCCCCCGGGGGAGGTGGGCTGCAGGGCTGGGCGTGGTGGCTAATATCTGGGTCTAAGAAGAGTAAAGCTAGGGTAAGAATAACTTTGTAAAAATAAAAGAGAGAAAGCATCTTTGTAAAGAAGAGTCAAACCACATTTCTTCCCACAAACATGTGGGACTTTTCCTGAGGATGTCTTCTGGCGGCAAGCTTCTGAAACCACGGAAAGGAAGCATTTCTCTGTCAACCTGACCACTTTAACTTTGTGTGTTGCTCAAAATTCCCATGGACATACCCACATTCTAGTGCCAACGAGGCAGTCTGTAATTCAAGGGACACAGTTGCACGTCTTAGGTCCCCAAATGTTTCCTGGTTTAAAAAAATTCTTAAAAAATCAACACAATACCAACAGGTGCAAAACCGAAACACCGGAAAGGGTTGTACAGAGCCCCACTAGGCCAGGCTCGGCTTCGGCAGTATGTACTGGGCAAATCTGGCACCATCCAGATTTCGTGTTCCTTCTCAATAAAAGATCGACATGTACAAATGAGGATTTATGGGACCCACTCTCAACTCCTGCAGCCTGGGGAGAAAATGCAATTTAATGCACTCTGTCCGATTACTGGCTACACCTGGATAGTCCTGGTATTCTGGAATGCCATACGTTCCGATTGTATCTGTGCCACATGGGGGGGCCAAGAAAATAGGAAAAAGGTCAATCTAAGGAGACTCTGTCCTTTGTTCACCATTTTCTCAGGTCAAAGTGCCACCAGCATCTCCTAGTATAGACCTCCCAGTTTTCATCACACAGAAAGCATATGATTTTGCAAACTGCCAAAACTGTGAACACTGAAATGAGAAAGAGGTGACTCGATGTGGAAAACCTCTCTTCCGTGCAATGAAGGCGGCTGTTGCAACAGACACCAAGGGTAGAAACACAAGAACACGTTTTTGAGGGGTCCACCTGTGTATCCACCTCAGCCTTCCCTTTAGTAAGAACCTGCTGACAAGTCATGCATTCCTCGGATCTCTCCCAGTACCTGTCACTTTAACTTACTGGAGTTCTCTGTTAGAGTGTTGGTCCCAGCTGGCTGGGTGCTCCCATTTCCTGTTTCTCATAGGGCACCAGGTCTAGCATAGAGCACTGGGGTATCTGTGGCCAATGGCCAGCACCTCCCCTCCCCCCCACTGCTTGGTGGCCTTCCTGAGGCTCTACCTACTTGTGTGTGCGTGACTGCCTCCCGCAAATCAATTAGAGGTCAGAGGCTATTCAGGAGTCACCGGAAAGGTGGTCATCTTTTCTGGATTGAGGTCAGTAGGGATGCCATAACCCTTCAGAAGCTTTCTTTAGCTAGGGAACGTATCAAAGCTGCTTTAAAATACCACCACCAAAGCCAGCCCGGCTCATTTTCTTGTGGGAAAATACATACTAGGGTACATGACTAAGTGCATCAACCTGACTTTCAACTCTCTTAACTAAAGGATAAAACTGTGGAGCAGAAAATCTAAAACTCTGTTTAGCTGTGGAATTCATTTTTTTTCCCCTTCCCAGTATAACCTGCTTTGAAAATTATATTGTGGTTAACTGATACTAAGTTTAAATTTCTTGAGCACACAACTGGGTGAAAGGTGATCAGAAGACAGGTATGAGAAGGTGGGAGATGATTAAAATTGCTAAACAAACCAAAAATACCACCACCACACACACACAAAATCAAAACTAAACCATGCTGCTGGTAGCCCCAATACTTAAATGTCAGTGATCCCGGGCTGGCAGCCATTATTCACATGAATCCCAGAAGGTTAGCTCCTACACAGGCAATCCCCCCCAAAGTCAAGGCCTGGAAATGTGGGGCAGTGGGCTGCGGTGAAGCAGCAGAGGAAAGTCGTCTCAGGGCCCACACTTCATCCTTGCACCAGTGCATGGCGACTCGGCTGGTGGCTGGTGTTTCTCAGCGACAGTCACGTCACCTGTGCCCAGGCTCTCCTGGACAGTGGAGAAGTGGCCAGTATTCTTTAAGAATCCCGTAGGGAACTGGCTTTTATGCTCTCTCTTAAGAACATCCTGTCACAGATCCGCCTCCTGCCACAGTCGCCACCGTAGTCAGACCCCAGACAGAGGGATCTCCGTGCAGGTGTTTTTGGGAAGGCATGGGATTTATGACGTAGGGTCTCACATGCTTAGGGAAACACAGTTGCCTGAGGATCGGTGCAGGGTTTTAAAAATCTACACTAGCCATCACAGCGACGAGTAAAGAGAAAGTTGAAATAATGAAGAATTTAGATTTTTATGTATCTTTCATTTTTAACGATCCCTTATTTCCAAATGGAAGCAAGACTTTTTTGCTTTACAAGAGTATCTTTAAAGCTCTTGTTCCTTTTAAAGTTCACAACAAAGTTAAAATATTCTATTCTCCTAGAACACCATATTTAATGTATGCAGACAAGAACATTTTGGAAGTGTAAGGTAAAGGCAAAGAAGGGAAGGAAATTTGTAAAAACCTCCTCAGCCATCCTTCCTACTCTAGCCTCTTCTGCCACACTCCCAACAGGTGCGGAAGAGAAAAAATACCATGTGGCAGAGTTTGCTTTAAAGCAATTTCTACTGAGGAGAAGAGACCAGAAGCAAGAAAGGAAAAGACATGCTCTCCCTCTCTGGACTGGCTCATTAACTGTTTTATAATTAGCTTGAATTTATTCTTAGCCTTAACTTCCCGAGACTCACTCTGCCTCACTGGCAGAGAACCAAGCCCATCAATCACGCACTCACTTCCTCAGGAGACCCCCCCGATGCCACAGACCCAGCTGATCCTGACGGGGGATTCTGTCCTTAGCCTGCCACCGTCACCTGCCAAGAGGCCAGCCAGCCAGGAGCAGGGGCTGAGCTACCTGCGACATGCCTGGGAAGACCCCGGCTGACCCCCTCCACGAGGGCGGACTTGATGCGGTAGGGGAGGCGTCAGAGATGGGCCCTGCTGCTGATCCGGGCGGGGGCTCCTGGCAGGGTTTAGACGGCAGCAGCTACTAGAAACTGCAGAGAAGCACGCAGCGGGGGAGAAGCGTGTCTGAGGAGGTAAATAAGACACTCGGAACCGCGGCGAGATAAAACAAGTTCAAGTCCGAGGAGGGGAGGAGGTGCAGACCGCTGGCCTGGCCGTGTTGGGTTTCTCAACAGAAACAAACCAGGAGAACCCAGCCCGGGAAGAGCGGGACTGAACCCCTGGCTTCCTCTTCGGCTTCGTGGGCGCCCGCTCGAGGGTCCTCTGCCCCCCGGGCCGGGCGGGCACCTACCTTCCTTCTGGCTGCCCGCGGCGCTCTGCTGCTGCAGCAGGCTCTGGCTGTACAGCGTGGGCAGCGCCGCGGCCGCGTACTGCTGGATCCCTGAGTAGGCCTGCGTGAGGGCGTCCATGGTGCCCGCCGTGCCATTCGTCAAGCCCGTGGCGCCAAGTCCTCCATTCAGAGCCGCCATACCTGAGAGCATTTGAGCAACTTTACAAAAAACCCAACAATAGAGAAGAGAAATAGCACTGTTCATTAGTGCTTTCCGAAGGAAGGCAGAGTCATTTGACACAAGTACGACACAAGTGCATGCAGCCGGCACAGCGACAGCCCGACGCGACGTGAAGACGCCACTGCGACGTGACGGTCGTCACAACGGTGAACACACAACAGGACCCGAGAAACCCCCGCCCTGCGCGCGGACGCCGCCCCTCCCGAGGCGGGCGAGCAGACGGCACGCGGCGCGACAGCGAGACGCCACACGGCGGTTCCATGCACGCTGCTACTGGCAAGAACGCGCGTCCTTCTCAAAGGAAGGTCTCTCCTGGCCGTGCCCCTGGTGCAGGAGGCCGTGCGGGACGAGGGCTGCGAACAGCCGGGCACCTATGTCCGTTCCCTGGGCGCTCGCAGGAGCCATGGGACGGCTCGGGGGCTCGCGGAGAAAGGGACACAACCGCGCTCTCAGCAGGCGGATGACAGGGTCCCGGAGGCAGCTCTGTCCCCAGCGAGCCCGTGCACGGCCACTGCCCCGCCAGCCCTGAAACAGCTGAGGGATGGCGCCTGAGACTAGGCCCTTCGGAAGCATCGTCTAGCCGGGAAGAATGAAGGCACAGGACAGAATGGGGACCGGACCCTAACTGCAGGGAACTGAGGCTGCTAGGCAGGAGAGGCTCAAAACAGAGCGGGGCCGAGGGCAGCAGCAGCAGACACACGCTGGTATCAGCCCGGGCCCGGGTCGCGGGTTGCGAGGCCACGACAGCACTCCGGCCCTGTGTTCCAGGTAACTGGAGTGACGCCCGTCTGTAGGCGGGCTCTCGGCCATTCTCGCGGGGGACTGCTGGCCCGCACGCTTTGGTTTTTTCCCTGTCGCCTGGCTGCTCTCTGGCTCTATAGAATGGTTGCTGACTGTGCCCCATGGGCCCCGAGTCCGGGGTCAGAACAAGCAATACTTTACAAAGGGCGAACTTTCCTAGGAGCTCAACAGATGGAAGTTGGGACATCATCATTGCCTTCAGTTGCCTTTACGATTAAAACATCTCAAAAGAGAGAGATCCGGTTCTGGGAAGAACTCACTGAAAACATTAAGGAAACTCTTGAATGGATTAGGGCAACTGATTAGGGCTATTAAGATAGCCAAGATGACTAAGTGAAACACAAAACCCAGCAAGAAGCCTAAGGAGGGTCGGGGAACCAGATGAGCTCGCTTAGAAATGATCGGAGGAATCCAACCCCGGGTCACGTGGGCGCCTGCCAAGTTCTCGGGCGCCAGCCCCAGACCACGGAGCGGGTGGGGGTTCTGCTTCCCCTCAGCGTCCCTCTGTCACTCGGATACCTCCCTCCCTCAGGTCGGAAGGACTACATACATACTGGAGGCTTAGCAGCAGAGGAAACGCATCGAGCCTCAGGCCCGGTTTTCTTCCTGGGGGCTTGCGGGGACAGGAGTGGGCACTGGATAAAGTGACCGTGTGCGGCGGCCTCCGTACAGACCCCGCGCGGCCCCGGGGGTGAGGGGCTGAAGGACGGGCCTCTTGAAAACCGAAATCCCTGCAGGTAGATCTAGCAGATGCGCAATAAGCTGACGAGGTGCTGACCAGCAGAGGTCCTGGGGACTCTGCTTCACGTTTCTTACTGCGAAGGAGTCTGCGCTCATCCCAGTAAATGCTCTTAAAGAGCTTGAACCAGTGTGTCCTAATTAAACAGTCCCCCAGACACCGGCTAATCCCCTCTACCCCGCTCAGGCCTCTCTCCTCCTCCATGCTGGTGTCCTTAGGGCTGCTGAAGGCTGGGGAGTAACTTCACTTTTCTCCTTTCAGTCTTGTCTTCGCCTCATCTCCCAGTATTTGCGTGAATGCAAAGAAACAGCCTCGGTCTTTTCTAGGAAGGGGAGGGGAGGGTGTACAGTGTGTCTGGAGAGCCCGGCAAGGCTCAGTGCTGTTGGTTTCGTTACCGCCGGGCTGTGCGCAGGTGCTGGGGACACAGACCAGCATGCCATGGGGCTCGGCGATGGGAAGCCGCATCCCTGTGCGGGAAGGAATTCGAGCGGGAGAGAGTGGGGACTTGCCACTGTACTTATACCTATGGCGTGAGAGTCTAGGTGTGCATTGCAGCCTACAGAGCTGCTCGGGGCACAGCTGAAGATGGGTGTTCTGCTGCCAGCACGGAATAGAGCTCGATGTCTCTAGAACCTTGTCGGCTAAGGGCCTGGCTGTTTACAGCCCCTGCCACGTAGGAGCCTTAGGAGTGTGCCTCCCTGGGCTTTGCAGCTTCACTGGAGACCAGACACACGGCTGGTGTTTCACTGAAGAGGTCACTGGGGCCCCTGACTCCCTTCCTCTCCAGTACCCCCCCCACCCCTTTTAAAATCATCCAGGTCAGGTGAATTTTCTTTCCACCTTTTTAATTGAAAAAAAAAAATCTGCCTTTCAGTGGAGCTGCACAGTTCAAACCTGTGTTGTTCAAGGTCAACTCTATTTCTATGAGCACTGTTCACCAAGTGCTGGTTACATTCTGACAATCCTAATTTTAAGCACTATATGGTAAGCCATTTGGAAAAACGATGTGATTTGAACAAAGAAAAACAAGTACTTCACCTGACCTGTATTTCAACACATAAAGTTAGATACGGACTCTTGAGTGGACATACCTGCAAAAAATATTTGGTCTTAGTTCAGATGTACAAAACATGTCTTAGATACAGAGCATGTCTGGGGAACCCTCAGATAATCCAGAACTGAAAGCTCTGTTAGGGAGTCACCCACAGTCCTCACTTCTGATCTTAGCAACTTTTGCTTTTAGCTTTAGGCTTCCACTCTACTTTTTTTAGCCCCTCCATTCATGAATATATAAAGGGGAGAAATGGGATATCGAATTTGAGTTTAAATTGAGTTACTTGTCTTCTAGCTAAAACTTTATTTTGGGAGGAGGAGAGGGGCCCTTTGGCAGTGAAGAGCGTAGTAACATTTACATAAAGATGAGCTAATTGGGAATTAATTGGATTCCATCTACCTACATTCTTCCTGGCTCCTTTGTCCATGGGAAAGAGATGGCTCTATTTGGACAACCAGAGATTTCTTTCAGCAGCGTGTCATTGTTCCTGGGATGGAGTACGGTAGGAAACAGCAGTGATATGGAAGCTGTGGCCAGCTATTTTAGGAGCTGCCTCTGTTCTGGTGACTCGAGTACCTTGAGAATCACGCAGTAGGACCGACAGCATGATTGCGTTCAGGCAGAACGGCCTGAAAGAGGATCCTCTATGTATTTCGGATTCCTCTTGGTAGTTGAGAAAAGAAATACCAGCTCCGAGCCAATGTTGGGCTTGTTAAACAGCTCTGTGCTAGTAACATTTACCAAATCAGAAGGAATGTCGTTTTGTTTGTGATTTTCGTAAATTAGCAATTAAACATTTTCCGGGTTCACACCCTCCCATAAGGGCTATCTGAAATGAGACACCGTCTCTATTCCCCGTCAGCTCTCCGTACTTACTGTGCCCCAATCGCAAAAAATTTAGAAAACAAAATTTAAGCCTGTTGTCCTTGCCAGAAGCAAAATTGGTGTGATGTAGAGCCCACGCAAGAACTAGTCCTGGTTTCTCGGCCTTTCAACAGAGCCCCTCGCTAGTCCCTCATGGCACCGATGGGAAACACCAGCAAAGCACCAGAGACTGGGATGGAGAGAGACAGGACCACACAGACAGGAGGACAGCACACAGCAGTCATTAGCACGTGCTGAGGAGGACAGCCATTCCCACTGGCCTGTTACTTTGCAGACCAAGGACAGGACAGGCAGGCGATCAAATCAAAGTCCTTGTTTTAGGGGAGCTAGGTCCTGGGGCAAGAGAAGCAGCATGAAGGGACGTGTGCAAACACACTTGTCTGCAACCGAGGGGAAGGAAGTGGGTTGGAGCGTCTGCAGAACAAGTCAGAAACAGGAGTCAAGGCAGTGAGGGCTCCTCCCGGGCCGTTGGAAACTGGGGAGCTGGAGGCAGTTTTACTGGAATAAAACATTCTGTTGTCACATGGTTCCCACTTCATGTACTATTTGCTAATCAAGACTGGCCCATCTGGAAGGAATAATCTTTTTCTTTTTTTTTTGGCCTATGGTCTGATAAAACTCAGTCCCGCTTTCTGTTTTTCCCAGAGCATCTGAATAGCAGAGTTTAATAAAAATTTGTTAAGTTCTAGATTTTTTTTTTCAATAAACTACAAGGCATTCTTTTTGAGATTTTAAAATATATAATTATTCGGATGTTTTTGTTTTTAAGAAAGTGTACCATCTGATCACTTCTTAAAAACTTCCCTGCTTGGATCATGGCTGAAACCAACTTGCCAAGGACCCCTTTCTGAAAGCTGAAAGTGGGCAGCCCTTGGGTTGCCCGGGCTGCATGGTAAGTCATTGGGCTTCCAAATCAGAATCTCTTCGGGCTCTCCTGGGCTGGGCTACTCCCCACTCAGGACCGAACTGAGGGAAAGGCCAAAGTCCCTCTCTGGGGGCAGAGGATCACTTTCCCCAGCTGTAGGAGCCAGTGCCAAGCACAAAGCTAAAATAGGACTTATTCTCTGTCTGGGGCCTATTCCGACCAACCCCCCAAACCCTTCTAAGTTCCAAAATGGCAGAAATGGGCAAGCTGTGCAGGACAGAACCTGGAGTTCCTCCCTGAGTCCCTAGCTTTCAGGCTGAAGGGATTCTGTACGCCAGCTGCCCGGCTCTGCCGTGCCATGGTGACATTCTCTTCAGAGAGGGAGGTGCTGTGGAGGGAGTCCTGTCTGGGGGTGTGGCCGGAGGGGCTCCACACTCCGCTCTAGTTCCTTCTTTCCAGGGCCTCGCTTTTCCTTCTCTATATGTCATAGATCTTTAGAGCAAGAGGACACCAAGGAGATCATCTAATCGAGAACTTTTCTGTTTTCCAGTGGGACTCTGAAACCTGGGGTGGGTGGGCCGGTGTTTGCTCAGGATTTTTGCAGTTTGGGGAACTGGACCCATGCGTCCCGACTTCTAGTTCATTGCTCTCATAAAACACACTGCCTCTCAGGAGAAGAGACCACAGCAAAACCCAAACCACCCTGCTGTGAAGCCTGCACCTCTCTGTCAGCCGCAGGCGCCTGTGGATGGATCCACACTGGGAGACCAGGCGGGGAGGGGGCTGCTTTGGGAGGCAAAGTGAGCACAGTCAGCGTGTGCCGGGAAGGGCTGCGCGGCTCCCTCCCAAGTTTTAGTTCTCTCTGTTTCCTCTCCTTTGCAGGTCATTACTGGCTGACCGTTTGCTGGGGAGAATTTGGGGGAAGGCTGTCCACCAGAGCAGCAAATACTCACTGTTTATGGTACCTGCTAGTGCATTAATATTATTCAGTCCGACAGTGGCTCCCGCCAGTCCTTGCAGAGTCCCGAGAGAGGTCAGAGAATTCATGGCTGCACCAGCAGTGGAGTTGGGGGTTGAAGCCGCCACTGAAACACAAGACAGGGAGGCGGGGAGAGAAAGCGGAAGGTGAGTGAAGGCCAGCCGGTCTGGAAGGTGATCGTCCTCACCGCGGCGGACGGAGCGACCGCGCTCGGGGCTGCTCCGACCGTGAGGTTTGGTGATTAGAAGAGTCATAGCTCTGGCCCGTCGGTGGGTGCGCTCCACCCCTGTGGGCCGGGTGAGTCTGCGAGGGGGCGGCTGTCTTCTGGGGAGGCTGCCCCCCCCCCCCGGCCCCGGCAAGCCCCATTAGCTGCAGGAGGAGCCTCTGTCCTCCAGGCTGGGGACTTACCCAGGTTCACTAGGGACCAGCACATGGGGCGGGGGCACGGGGGGTTGGTAAGTGACACTTCTGGGCTTTCTCACTGTCTCTGCTTCAGACTCAGCTTTTTCCTTCCTCAATGAAATTTCGAAAAAAAAAAAAAAAATCCTACATCTTCCTGAGTTTGACGGAAGACTTTAGGGTCTAGGTGGTGGTGGTGACAGGGTGAGGAGGGGTAGGAGACGAAACCACTTTGCCCCAAACTGTCTCTCTCTTAACTACCCACCCTCCCCCCACCTTTTAGGTTAGCAGACTTATTTCTCCTGCTCCAGTGCACAGTTCATGGGTTTTCATCTGTCCGCAGGGTTATCCAGCGCCACCACCTCGCAGAATATTCTTACCCCCAAAGAAACCCAGCCCCCTTAGCACGCATTCCCCGTTCCCCCGCTGCCGACACTGGCCCCCACTCGTCTCTCCCTGTCTCTGGGTTCGCTTCGCCTGGATAACTTCACATAACTGGAATCCTACAAATCGTGATCTTTTCTGACTGCTTCCTTCATAGCAGAACGTTCCCAAGGTCCGTCTGCACGGCACGAGTCGCAGAACTTCAGCCCCTGACTGCTGAGTAATACTCCGCTGTACAGAAGCGCTGTCATCGGTTGAGCCGCTCATCGAGGCGGACATTTGGACGTGTCGACTGTCGGGTCCGTATGAAGGATGATGCTGGGAACACCCGTGAACGAGCTGTCCTGTAGCCGTATGTTTTCATTTCTCCTGAGTGTGTGTTTATCTGGGTCTTTATCTCTACACACACCCAGGAGGGGGGATTGCGGGGTCATAGGATAAAGTTACGCTTGACATTTTGAGGAATTGCCAGACTGTTCTCTGGAGCAGCTGCACTCCCTGCCCCTACTGCACTTACAGTGGCTTCTGCAAATAGTACTTCAAGTATCTTACGTTTGTGTACAGTTGTTTGCTTTACACTCTGCCGACGTCTTCCACGGACATCACTTCCCTTCATCCTGACGATGGAGGGTAAAAGCTAAACTGAACTTCAGCCAGTGCTAAAAGCAGCACCGGGTCCGTTTCTGGCTGTGAAATCTAGGATGGCCCGGAACTCTATCCATCCTTCTGGAATGTTCCGGCTCAGCGGGAGCTCATCCTTGTTCTGCCTTCCGAAGCCACATACAGAGCATTGCTTGAAATGCACCCTGCTTGGGATCCCTTCTGGATGAGGCCAGATCAAATGCCGAAAAAACGAATTCCCCGCCTTGTCACATTTCCGTCCACACGTGGCATTAGCTTCTGACACCTCATAATGTGTTTTCTTTCTTTTTATTAAAAAGAAAATGATATATAATCCAATGTTTTCATTCTTTTGTATTAGAAAACATTTCAAAAACACACACAAGAGACAATAACATGACAGACTCCTGTAAACTCGGGTCTATACGCTATCTGAGAAGCAACTTTGTTTATTTTAAGGCATAATTTCACACCTTTGTCGTCTCACCTCTATATACTTAAGTATGTAACTCTAAGAATTGTGGATGTTGTCTTTAAAGTCTCCAAACTATTATACCCCACAAAAAGAACAGTGGCTCCTTGGCTTTACTATGGGATCATATCTTGTTTAGGATTTTTTCACCTATGAACATGAATAAGCTGGGCATTTATTTTCTCTTCTTGTGCTATCTTTAGTTGTGCTAATAAGCTTTTGCTAACCTCATAAAATGACTCTGCCTTTATCTCTGCATTTTCTGGAATAAATTGTGCAAGTTTGATATTACTTATAACTTAAATGTCTGGGAAAATACGCCAGTAAAAATGATGTGGACTTGATATTTCTTCATGGGATGGTTCTAAAATACAGATTACATTTCTTTAATAAATAGGATTGTTCAACTGCTTTAACCAGTTTTATTAAGTCATAGCTTTCTAGGAAATTGTATATTTAAGTTATCAGATTTATAGTGGCATAAAATTACTCATAATATGCTCTTAATAAAATTTTAAAATCAGGAACATTTACCTTTTAAGTCTTTTTTTTTTTTTTTTTTTGGTTCGCCTGAGCTGTCCGTTACTGAGAGAAGCCTGTGAAAATCTTCCACTATGGTAAAATCAGTTTCTCCAGGTAAATGTGGAAATGTTTTGGAATACACCTTGAAGCTAGCCATGTTTCTACTTGCATAGACGTTTGTAAATTATTCTATTTTCTGGTACAATAAACGTTGTGTGGTGATCTTCTTATTTCTACTTTTACCTTCAAGTCTTTTGTATGATGTTAAAAAAAGAAAAGCACCAGATTTGGTTATTTGAATGTCTCTTTTGTTACGGTTTTGCTTTTTTCTGTCTGTATTTCAGCTGTATCTCTTATAATGAATATATACACAGGTTTCAAAAACTATAGCCTAACAATTTAATAGTCTTTCAGTATTTCAGCACACACATTTTAAGTGTGCAATATGTCCTATCATTTTCCCTCTTCTTGCCTTCCCTTAGGACTATTATTATTACTCTTTTCACATTCTATTTTCTCCTCTACTACTCTGAAGGTAATATATACTATTTCTATTCTTTTATATGCTACTTTAACAACTTTAACAGTCAAATGTAACTTATAAAAATCAAAGGTAATCATCGTCTTTTTTTCCTTTGCCAGAACATTTGTCAGAATGCCTCTCCATCTGTGTATGTTTTTAGGACAACGTCTAGAGATGGTGGTCGGCTTTTATAATTTTCACCAGTTATGGTGGTTTCACTGGGGAAGCAGTTCACAGATATCCTCATATCCTCGTATTTCTGTTCTAGAAGTAGTTCCCCAATGTCACCTAAAACTGTGTGAAAATTCTTCAGGTTTTTATTACCAGTTCAGAATCAGAACATGCATTACGGATAGTTTTTACTCCTCATTCCCTGGCCCAACAGTCTGGTGAAGGCTGTCACATGTAGACTGACACCAGCCCCACGTAAGTCTGGAACCCCAAAAGGTAAGACAAGCAATTTAGGATGAACAAGGGATACTCCCCCTTTGTAGACTATAGGGCAAACTGCTGGTTTCAAAACTCAGTGCTAAGTAGGATGAGGGCAATTTCTCTGATAATGTTTAATACTAATCAAGCCCTCACATGGGTTTGCAACCCAACTTTATTTCATCTGAGTGGTTCAAAGCTCAATGTCTAGAACTTCGTGTGATCCCAGCCTTATACTTCTAACATCTTCAGAATCAAGTATAACTCATCCTTGAAAGGGCCTATTTTCACCCCCAATGAATTCCCAGAAATAAAGGCCAAGATAGTTAAGCTGAGAGTAAAAAAGCAAAAAACAAAAAACAAAAAAACCAAAATATACAACTAAACCAAGTACCCAGAATAAGCAGGAGTAGACACAGAGTTAGATACCTTATTGAGATCTACCAAGACTTCAGATACTGGATTTGTTAGCACACAATAGGAAGGAAGTGCATTTAAAATGTTTGCAGAAACTTAAAACGTTCTGAAAAGTGAAAAAAGCAGGTTATTATAAAAAATGACCAAGTATACTGATAACTAAATGAAAATCCCAGAGGGGCACCTGGGGTGGCTCAGTTGGTTAAGTGTCTGATTCTTGGTTTCAGCTCAGGTCATGATCTCAGGGTCGTGAGATCAAGCCCTGTGTCAGGCTTAGTGCTTAGCAGAATCTGCTTGAGATTCTCTCCATCTTCCTCTCCACCCACCCCTCCCCCTGCTCATGTTCTGTCTCTAAAATGAAATTTTAAAGTCCTAGAAATGAAAAATATAATAAAATACAAAATTCATTGGATACAGAGGTTTAATAGTATATTAGATACAGTAGAAGAGAGAATTTAGGGAGCTTGAAGACAGTTTTGGGGAGTTCTATGTAACTCAGAAATTGAGCCAACATGAGATGTTAAAATACCGCACAAGATCTCTAACATGGCTAGGTGAAGCTCAGGAGGAAAAGAGAAAAATGGGGAGGAGGCAGTATGGGAAGAGTTAATGACTGAGAATTTTCCAAAACTGGTAAGATCCCCTGCCCTTCTCCAAAATCCATACATACAGGGATTCCAATGAATTCTATTCAGGAAAAATAAAAACACATAATTAGATGCACCACAAAAAAAAAACCAAAGCAAACAAACAAAAATGCAGAACACCAAAGGAGAAGATCTTAAAAACAACCAGCCAGAAAAAAATGCCTTCAATGTCACTGAAGTGACAGACACCTCGCTACCTGGCATCTCAACAGTAATGATGTAAGACAGGCTAGAGGTGCGGAGAGCCTCTAACTGTCCACTTAGAATATCCAACAAAAATATACTTCACAAATTAGGACAAAATAAAGAAGTGATTGTCACGTAAAAGCTCAGACTTTTTTTTTCTTAACCAATAGCCCTCACTAAACGAGGTTCAGGTGGCTATGCTTCAGACTGAAGGAGAGACACTCCTTGATGAACAAAAACTGAAGGAATTTGTTGCCAGCAGTCCCTGTGTTACAAGAAATACTAAAGTCATTCAGGCTGAAGTCAATACCCCCCAAAATAATATAAATACACACACACATACACACACACACAGGACACCAAGAAAAGTAATTATGTAGATACTTATAAAAGACAATAAAATTGCGTTTTTCTTTTCTTCTCTTAATTGACTGAAAAATCAACTGCTGAAAGCAGCGTGTATATAATTGTGCTGTTGGGCCTCTACCATCTAGAAATACATTTGACAGTAAAAACATAAAGAAAGTGGGTGCGGGAGACAAAGTTGGGCCGCACCCGGGAAACTACACCAGATAGTAACCAGAGACCCAGTGGTGGAGAGAACCAGAGATGGTGAGTAAGAAGGTTGCAGACTCTACAGATACATGCCTGCTCTCCTTTTCTATTTAAAATTAACTACATACTAGGTTTGTGACCCACACAGACACAATAGGTATGTAATACCATCAAGGGGAGGGGGCGGAGCAGCAGGTGGGAGGGCCCGCTGTGCGTGCCACCAGCGTCCAGCTGCTGTTACCTGAGCCAGATTCGGGTAAGACGGCAGGACACGCGGAAAGTCGGGGAGCAGCCACCAGGAAAACACACTTTAAAAACAGGGAGCAAGGTCACTGAAGAAGTTCAAAGGTTATACTAGAAAATATTCATTTGATGCAAAATCAAGCCATAAAGGAGCAACAAAAACCAAGCAACTAGAGACCCGCTGGAAACAGGAGGTACAATGTCACACCCATGGGCGGCCTGAGAAGGGCACTGAGAAGGTGTGGACGACCGGACCTATCGGAAGCCGCTGTCAGACTGCGTTAAAGAAATAAAGACAAACCCACAAAACCCGGATCTGCCGGTACCGTGTACCGCCGCAGACACACTTCGGAGTCAAAGACGCCAACAGGCTGGAAGTATGGATGTGAGGATGCAGGCCGCGCGCACGGCACCCCGGGCCCGACCGGCCGAGCTGGCGCGAGACGGCGGCTTCCCGCGGCCCGAGCGCTCGCGCGCGGGACCGGACCCCCTCTGTGAAAACCGGTCTTCGTCCCCATGGGACAGAGCCCGTAAGAGACCTGCAGCGCCAGCGTGTGCGGACGGCCAGAAACCCTTGTCAGAGCTCTGTTTTGTGTTTTTCCCACGCCCTGGGACTCCGCATTCGGATCCAAGAGATGGTGCAGGAGCGGCGGGGCGCGGGGACGCTCCTGCGGCGCGGGAAGCGGGCGCGAAGCAGACGGGGCGACGGCACCCCGAGGAGCAGCCAGGGCAGCGGAGTGCCTGCATCAGAAGGTTCTCGCTCTCCCGCGGGAAGCACAGGCCGCTCCTGCCAGAACGGACCAGGCTCAGCGGCGGCTCCCACCACGGATGACCGGCGGTGCCCGAGCTCACGGTCGGCCGCAGGGAGAGCGCAGCGAGGGACGCCCGCGCGATCCCGAAAGACTCGGGCGGCCGTCCCCGCGCGGCTGGGGGGTCCGGGGAGACGAGACGCGGAGCAAGGCCTTCAGCGCTGTCCGTCGCACAGGCCTCCTCAGTCTCTAGTCCCTCCGCGGCCCCCGGGCGGACCCCTGCACCCCCGCCGGGCCAGCAGCAGGGGGCACGCAGGTCGCTCAGCACGGGAGTCCCTGAGCGGGACCAGAGGACGCTGCCAGCCGGGCCGCGGCTGCTGCGAGGCGAGGCTTGCGCTTGGAGGAAACCGCATCTCCTCACCCCCTTGTACCGACAGAAAACCCGAGGCAGCCGGCCCGGAGTGGAGCCCGCGGGCGCGCGGTGCAGTCGGCTTCCTCATCTGCCCCGGCGTCTGCGTCATTCGTAAGCAGAAAAGACAAAACCAGATGCCACGCCCGACCGAGAAGGCCGGGAGGACCGGGTCACGGGACGTACAGAACCGGCTGCGCGCGGTGCCTGGAACCATGCCGGGACCAGACCATCGTTGCCAGCCGGGTGCGGAGCAGCGGAGGGCACACACCTGCCATGGGAACCTCTACCACGACGAGAAGGGAGGCGAGCTTCTTCCCTGTCCACTCGGCTTCGGTTCCCGACGCCTGGACGGCCACAGGGTGACCCTGTCCTTCCTCCCGACGGGGGGCGGAGGACGCGTGTGCTTCGGCGGCCGCGGGCCCGTCTGCTTGCACCCGCCCACGGCACCGAGCAGCAGCGGGCACCGAGCAGCAGCGGGCAGCCGCGCCGCCACCGCTTCTCGCTGGAGCTTCCCGTGGTGGTGGGGGTCGGGGGGCAAGGAGCCCGCCGCAGAATGGGCTCGCCCCGTGTCTCGTGGGTGACCTGCCCCGCCCCCACCTCTCTAAGACGGGCTGGAGGAGGAGGTGGGGGAGGCCACACTCCGCTTGGTGTGGCGAATTCCCAATTACGACGACGAACGGCAAGCTGGAGAGTGGGCTTTGTGGACAGACTGACACACAGACACGTGTGCGGGGTGGAGGGCACAGCGGGGATGGGGGCTGGAAATCCAGGAGGCCGCCTGGTCACCGACAGCACCGACAGCAGGCACAGCAGCCGGCTCCAGGTCTGGTTGCTATTACTCAAGCCTGGGACCACGGATACAGGGAGGCCGGGTGGCTCTGCGGGGCTGCGGCCAGGCCTGGAGGAAGGCTGGGCATGCCCGGGGCTGGGGGAGGGATCAAGCAGGACAGTAAGACACGGCAACTCCATAACTTGCCCCCATGAGAAGACGCCATGTGCCCTCGGCTTTGGGCAGAATCTGAAAATTCACCCTGAGCAGGTCTCAGCTGGAAAAGATATCTCCGCTGCCTCTCTGGCCACCGCTGAGGACCTGCGGAACTCCAACAGAGTACCCACTTCGAGCAAAAAACCTCAAATTCCTCACAACCGATCTCAATGATGTGCTTTAAAAGCAGACACACAACAGAGACCCCAGACGTGGAAGGCAGAGACACGAAGCCCCCACCCTGCACCCCACTTCTCTTTCCAGGAAGAACTCCCCCTCTCTCTGCTGTATGGATAAAGGGGACTCTACCCTTCCAGTCCCCACCAGCCTTGACCTCCCCAACGGGAGGCAGGGTGCCTAACGCAGCTGGAGACGTTGGAAAGGACCTGACCTCCACAGGACCACTGAATGAGAACACAGGACATCAGCAGGTGCCTGACGAAGGCCTTCCTCTTCTCTCTCCTCTTCCTGTTCGTTCTAATTTCTACATCACTGGGAGGCCAGTTAAGTTTATTTGGGTCCCAGAGCTATGTCTGGAGAGAGACCAGAATTACCACCCTGTGCTCTGTGGTTCCCCCCAAAGATGTCTGTGTCCTAATTCTAGACACCTGTGACTATGTCAGGGGACATGACCAGGAGGGATTCCAGGCTGCTCTTGGGCAGACCTGGAGGTGCGGAGATGGTCCTGGATTACCTGCCTGCGTTCCTGCCAGTGGAAGAGGGATTCGAAAGTGCGAGAGACGGCAGCATGAGAAGGACTTGCTGTGGAGATGAAGGAAGAAAGGGGCTGTTTGTTGAGGAAAAGTCTGTAGCCTCCAGAAGCCGGAAAAGCAGAGAAACAGATTCTTCCCTAGACCTTCCAGAAAGGACCATACACTGGTGATACCCTGGTGCCCACCCAGTGAGCGCGCTGACCTTCTGACCTATGGAGGTGTGAGATAAGACGCCTGCATTGTTTCAGGCCACTCAGTCTGTGGCAATCTGTCATAGCAGCGACAGAAAATGAACACATGCTCTGTGTCAGCTCCAGCAGCAATAGAGCGAGCCATGGTGACGGCTCGCACGACAGAGGCTTCCCTTTGTTCCCGCACGCGCCTGCGGTGGCTCCCGGAACCGTTCCCGGCTCTCTGGCGAGGCAGTCACTGGTGGAAGCTGACACGCGGCTGCAGGCCGGGGTCGCGATTTCACCCAGCTGCCTGGCCCCGGAAAGTTCACAGTACGCGACGCAGACGGAAACTCCTGTGTTGCATCTTGCGTCTGTCAGGCTGCTGCTGAGACTGACTTAGAGAAGCAGTGAGCTTGCCGCCGTCATTTGGTTGGTTTTGGGGCTCAGGCCCCTCCCTAACCTGTAAGACCTTGGGCAGTACCCCCGCTTCGCTGAGGTTCAGGATGATCCTCAACGTGGGGATAAGGTGAGCCCCCCCCTCCCCCCACGCCAAGAAGTGACAGAGGATCCTCAGGAAGTCAGATGAGGTGGTGGCACTGGTGTCTAATGCACAGGAAGTGACCGATCCACACGGCAGATGATGTGTCCCGGAGGGATGCGGAGCTGGCCGTCCTGTCCTCAGGTTCATGCTGAGCCAGTCCCTCCCTTTCGAGAGGAAAGCAAGTGTGCAGTGCCCAGAGACCCCGCCGCCTGGGTGGTTGGCCTCATCGTCGGGCATCTCCGGCCGTGTGCGCCATTCTGAGAGCGAGGAGGAGGGCGGGTGGCCGGCCAGGCAAGCTGAGACCCTGCTGATGCGAAGGCAGAACGGAGCCCAGAGAGAGGAATGAAGCGGAGAGCCGGGGTGGGGTGTGGACGTCGGAAAGGTGTTCTCTGTAGCTCAGGAGTCCAAAACGAGGCTCACAGCTCGCAGGCCTCAAGGAGGGGGGTGCAGCCCAAAGGAGCCCACTCTGCAGGGGCAAGTGGCCACAGATGTGTGCCCGCCCCCCCCTGCCAACCCCCGTCTGTGGAGTTAGGAAAGCAGAGGCTGCCAGGTGGTCCTGTGTCCGGGGTTTGTGCAGATGCTGGGCGGATCTCTGTGACTCCATCACAGAGAAAACGACGAGAGAAAGACCAGACTTTGGGGGTGGAAAACGACGAGAGAAAGACCAGACTTTGGGGGTGGAATCCCTCTGAGCTGGGTCCCAGGGCCCAGAGAAGCTCGGCGCATCTTCCTGTCTGCGGGAGGCGGGGGCCGCACTGCCCTCTGAGGGCTGGTAACCGTGTGCACGTTGAACGGAGAGAACTCACTTCTTAAAAAACTACCCTGTAGGACCTCCTGCCCCACAGTCACCTGGGGGCTCCTTCAGATGCCCTGAGCCAGAATCTCCGGGTGCGGGACCGGATTTAACACGCCCTCCGGGGGGGGGGTCCTGCTCCGGGAAGCATGAGAGCCCCCAGCCTCGGAGGCGTCCCAGCGCGGTGGCACCCGCTTCCGTCAGGCTGGGTTCGAGGCGTCTGGGGCCTGAGAAGGTGAAGGGGCCTGGGGGAGGGAAGGTTTGGCTTGTGATAAGAAGGGAACAGATGCCAGGAGGCAGGAAACCAGGAGTAAAAAAATTCCGTAAGACAACTGAGTTACGGGTCCCATTTCCGAGCGCCCGCAAGAGTAACGGACACATAACGGGCACCAGAGATTTGCTGAACGAATAAAAGAAAATAGTACGGGATGCTGAGGCAGGTACACGGAAGGCCGTGTCCAGTTTCTCTGAGCACGAGGCCAGCGGGAGACCCCGATGAGAGCAGCCACGGGGATCCCGGTCCGCCTTCCACTCCGTCTCACGGAGGGCCGCACGGCCACGGCTGAGCTGCGGCTGAGCCAAGACTCTCCTCTCGCTGTCCCTTGCTGCTCACAGGCCGCACAGGGTGCGGCTATTTTGAAAAACAGAATGGACAAAGCCAGTTGCTGCCTTGTCACCGAGACGGGCAGAACTACCCTTCCATCCTCCGACGGAACTCTGTCATAGAAGGAACCAGACGCCCGCTCTCACTTGCCACACCGGCACTCCCGTGGGCCTCCTCGGTGCCGGGGGGTGGGCACGGGGCCCAGTGCCGAGACCAGCCTGGAGAACCCGCCCCTCCCCTTGAGCCAGATCGCAGACACACGGTAAACACCGGCTCCTGCTCCTTCTGTGTAGAAGGTGGGATGAGGATCCGGAGCCCCGGGGTGGCGGCTGCATGCAGGCAATGTGGCTGTTCCTCTGTCCTTTTACAGATTCCAGACCCAGAGGGCAAGTAGAGAGACGGCCACGAGGGGCTTAGGAGTCTCCCACTTACCATGTGCCTGTTTACCACCTACCTCCTACCCGAACGTGGCCCCCTCTTGTCTGTAGACTGTGTCTAGCTCCCATCGACCCCGCAAATGAGCGCCTCCTAGGAACCCGGGGCGTCAGTTTCCCCAAGTTAACCAGTCTCCCCCTTGCCCCGGAGAGCGAAGATTTTGCTCTGAGCTCCAGCGAAACAGCATTAAGAGTGGATGGCAAGAATCTGCCTTCAGCTCATTCGTTAAAATTTTCCACCAACAATCGGACGGCAGAAGCACAGAGGCTTTGTGGTTTAGAAAACAAAATACGTCCAAACGGCAAACTGCCTGCCCCGACCAAACGTACTGAGGACATCGGAGCCCTAGGTCGCCCTTCTGCCCTGAACAGGCTTAGACGCTGTCGCCAGTGCGGGGAGCCGGCGAGGAGGCAGGATAATTAGGCCAGGACAGGAGCGCTATGGTTATCGGCTAATCCCAGCCCCAGGGCATGAACAAAATGCCCAGGTGTCCCTTCTCCCAGGGGGCCTATGACTGCGCAGGAACCACACCTCTTATTTGCATTTCTCCCCTATAAGGTTTTGGGGGGGTGGGGGAGAGGGAGGGGAGAGGGCGAGGAGGCTGTTGGTATCAGAATGTGGGATGCAAAGGGTTCTGGTGTCAGCACTCGACGCTCTGCAGCCGGCATATCCTCCGTCCCATAAACATCTGCTCCCGCCTGGTTTGCCTTCCAAGGACAGTGGACGATGCGACACGGGGGCAGGCCGGTCCCCCTGGTCCTCTAGAACCAGGACCCTGGACCCTGGACCCAGGAACCTGGACCCTGACGGACCTCTAGGGCCTTATTCAAGGGCAGGAGACACAGCAGAGGGTGCCAACGTGGTCCAGAAACGGAAGGAGGCCACGTCTTCCTTGAACTTCTCTTTCCAAGTGCTTGTTGGAGCTCTGACCAGCTGATACTCCGAAGAGAGACACTGACTTTGTCAGCTGTCAGCAAACCTGGGGACCTCCCCAGTCCCATGAAGACAGACACTTCAGAACATGTCATTTGGGGCCTCCAGTTTGAAAAAGTCTGTTCATAGAAACTCAGCAGATACGGATCTAACAAGACCGGATCCAAGAGAAAACTGGACCGGTTTTCCCTTCCAGCGATATTCTGCTGAATGATTTACCGAAACACAAGCACACACATCCCCTCAGATGGCCCCAGAGGTTTGCTTTTACAGATGGTCATGAACATGAATAGAAGGAATTGTTGATTTTCTCACAAGGGTGAGAACATGTGAGTGGAAAAGTCCAGAACTGCAGCTTCACGTCTCCGAGAGTTCCTGATTTTGCATGTCTGGCAGCGTGGCCGGACAGACTGTCATCATCTCTGCTGCTCATGGCCCATGTCCCTTCGGCAAATCGTTTAACCCTGCGGCCTCTCGTGGGTGTCTCAGGATCATGCACGATGACCCTCAAGACTCCTCGTAACGGGAGAATGTGCCGATGGGACCCGCTCTGCGCGTGGGAGAGAAGGTGCGGGAGACGAGCCCCTGGGGCAGGCAGGTGCGTGTCGGCAGGTCACCGACAACCTGCCGGAGTCCAGTTCTGGGAGACTCGGGAGCAGGGGGCGGTTTGCCCAGAGGGACAAAACACTCATTCCTAAGGGGCAGATCTTCCTTTGGAGAAGAGGCCGAGGTTGCAGGGGCCACGTGCTCAGCCAGCAGAGTCCTCGAGTGGGAAGGCATGGGCCGCGGGCTGCTGCCCTCGTGAACGTCCGCGCTTGACTGGGTGGCGGCCACTCCGAGGACGTCCTGCCCTGTCATGGTTCCCTTGAACCATGTTCTCGAAGCCAACTGTGCCATCGTATCTCTGGTAAATACAGCGTGTTGCTTCTACAATTTCAAGTCCAGTGTGCGGTACTGTGGGAAGATCACTGCCCACTTGTTCAGCCGAGCCTCAGAGCAGAAAGAAGGCAGGCACAGGTCTACTCCCTGCATTTGCATTCTAGCATTTTCAGAAGGGTGGGAAGACTCATTTTTTCCAAAGGCGAAAAGTTCAGAGAAAAATATCCCTGGATCTTCTTCTAGTTTTAACCTAGTTTCCTGTTGTCAACAGGGGAATTTTGTATCATCTCAAAATAATGAAATAATCTTTCCCATAAGATACTTTAATGTTGTCTTTTTAAAAAAGTGATGGTGTGCATTCGACGTATGTATTACTCTCAATGTTTCAGTAAAAGTGAACATTTCCATTTCACAACTAGTCCATTTCATGCCTAGTCTATTTAGGCTTAAAATCTGGGCTCAAATGTCAGCTGTTCTATTAAAATTTCCCCACCTCCTCAAGACAGAATCTCTCCTGTTACTGATCCCTTGCACCTTATCTGACTTCCTGCTTTTCAGCTAGACTGGTCTGCGTGGTGCATTTTGCTTTTTTTTTTTTTTGCATGTGACCACTGCATCTAGTTTATAGCGGCTCATGGGATCAAACCATCTGTGACCTAAATGTTCTTACTTTGTTGCTTTCAAGTCATAAAACATGGACCTTAGATCATAAACGCCTGGGAAGCTGTGACTGGCAACTTTTGTTTGCAAAAGTTGGTTACTTTTCCCACTGATATAAAATACAATTAAGCCATTAATACATGCTTTTTGCCAGTGCTAGCAGTAATAATATGCCTATATCAGACACAACATAGGTAGTTTAGTGGGAAAAGGATCTCACAGCGTCGTACAGAAAATATACCTCTGAGCCTGTACACACATCACCACCGGATTGGACGTGGGTCTACCGCACAACATAGGAGACTGTGCAGAACACGATCTACGACGAATCACTAATCCTGGGCTCAGCACAGGTTCCAGAGCCACTCCAAGCGAACATACAAAGAATGAGAGCCAGTATCTGAATATATTAACAAGTGTACCCAAAATGAGGCAGGAGCAAAGCATGGAGTGGTAGGGGGAGACAGCCCTAGGCACACACGCAGGACCTGTCCACCTCCCCCCCCGGGGAAGATGGGACAAGCAGGGCTCAGGGCACAGGTGGACTTGGCTTGCGTAGTCCGAGCTCTGCAGAGAAGTGGGGGTCTCTACCCCTCAGGCACAGCTTTATGAAGCCTTAACGCAGTTCAGGACTGTCCGGAGACGGCAGTCTGCCCCAGGTCAGGGGCTACTCCCCCTCGTCCACGGTGATGAGTCTCAAATGCCTAGAACAGTCCCAGGTGCACAGGAGACGTTCAGCAAATGTGTGTAGCATGGATGAAAAAATATATCCAGAAAATTACCGTTACTATGGTGACATGTCATTACGGAGCTTTTACATCACATTCGACTCCATTAGCGTCAATGAAAATAAAGTGAGTCCCGTAATGTCAGGAACAAGTTAACACACAGAAACCTTCTAGATAAAAAAAACGTTGAGGGTTGCAGGATGTGAGCAAAGAATCGGACTGTCCGTTCTCTTTCGGT
Organism: Mustela erminea; assembly: GCF_009829155.1. NCBI lineage: Eukaryota > Metazoa > Chordata > Mammalia > Carnivora > Mustelidae > Mustela > Mustela erminea. Next base: position 135,401,110 of record NC_045619.1, read on the forward strand.
AGCAATAGGGTGGAAAGCTATTAGATTCAACCCCACAAATAAATAGCCAATTTTAACCACATGTCTGACTAAAACACTTAAAAAGTGTAGCTGATGATGGGGAAAACCGACTGTTTTGAGACTTTTCTTTGGTAACAAGCAGTGAAAACAGATGAGCATCTGGAGGAGAATGGGAGGGTCCGAGACGCAGGTCAAGGCTGGGGGCCGTGTAAGCAGGAGTGTCCTGGACAGCTGGCGGGGCTCTTGTCACTGAGCAACGCGGGTGCCTGGAGGGCGACGGTGGCCCGGTGAGGCGCACGTGCTTCAGGGCGCTGAGGACACGCTCTTAAAAGCCCGCACTCAAGCAGATGGTTCGCGACAAAATGAAATGCCTTTCTTTGATGGGAGCCTCTCCCGCTTCTACCGCGACATCAGAATATTTCAAAAGCCGATCTTTGTAAAATGATGAGAATAAGAAAATGTCTTACGTGATTTTGTACTAATGGAGATTGGTCGGGTTGGGTCTTCAGGAACCTGTCAGGCCGGAGTGTTTGTTGGGAGGGAGTGTCTGTTTTGGGATTCTGGAAGCCCCGGGTCCTGGGTGGAAGGTGGGTGTGGGAACCCTGTCACCCGTCACCGTGGCAGAGCCAGCTTCCCGCTTAGAGATGGGCCCGCTGTACTAGGCCAAACATACGCTTTACAACACCTGCCTCACGACATCGTCACCTGCTGCGTGACGGGATGGACCACCATCTGAGGGTTCCCGGAGCAGGGGAGTTACAAGTAAATAACCCCTTCCTACTTTGTAAGAACTTCCTGTCTGGACAGTGAGAGACTGCGCATGTGCCCAAACAGCCAACCTACAGAAACAGTACACGGAGTGTTCAGTACCAGTAAGAGAAGAATACCGGGGTGGCTCAGAAGGGTATGGCTTTTCTAGAAGCCTCTTCTTTGCCTGACACTGCAGCCTCCCCTTCCTTCTCCACCCATAAGGAAAATCTAAGGGAGCTCAGGGTTAGAACCAGCTAAATATTTATCCAAGAAATGAAACGTGGAAGCACTTACTTCCTCCTGGAGGGCTTCATGGCAGAGGGGGCATTTGCAATGACTCTTAAAAGTATTTGAGTATTGGGGCGCCTGGGTGGCTCAGTGGATTAAGCCGCTGCCTTCGGCTTGGGTCATGATCTCAGGGTCCTGGGATCGAGCCCCGCATCGGGCTCTCTGCTCAGCAGGGAGCCTGCTTCCTCCTCTCTCTCTGCCTGCCTCTCTGCCTACTTGTGATCTCTCTGTCAAATAAAATAAATAAAATCTTTAAAAAAAAAAGTATTTGGGTATTAATAAAGCCATTTTTAATCAATTACTAGAAAACATTCCTTTCCTGCAGCTTAATTTAGTGTAAACTATACTTTTTAGGATGTGCCTTAAGAGCACCATATTGACAGCTATACCCTTAAACTTTCCAAGCACTGAGGCCACCACAAATCAGCGACGTCCGGATTCTCATAGGAGGAAACAGAAGGCACATCCAGCCGAGAAGCCCCCAGGAATAAGGCATCAAGGCCCACCGTGTGTTTGGGGAGGACAAACGGCCTGGTCTAGCTGGAGGAGAGCTGTGGCATTGCGGAAGGCCAGGGAGCACCCCGAGCGCCGCGCCGAGCGGGCCGCTTCCCTCCACGCTGCGCCGGAGCACGTGGGAAGCGACGGATCTGTCTTGTTTTGCCAACGTGGGCAAGACGGACGAGGGCCAGAGCGGATGTGGCGGCTGCTGTGACAGCACAAAGGGATGACCGGAGCTTCATCCTGGGGCGGGTCGACCGGGACAGGGGAAAAAGGATGTTCCAGAAAAGAAACCAGAACCGCCTGGCTGCGAGGCAGATGAGACACACAACCAGCCTGGAGGCCAGTCTGCAGAGGCCGGGAAAGGTGCAGTGGGCCGGGTCGTGGGGGCGGGGGATTGACTCTCAGGCTTCCCGGGGTTGGGGGGTCACTGGAGCGGCCTCGGCGGAGATGGCCTCGCCCAGCATCCACTGCGTGTCTGCCCGTCTCCTGGCCCCATCACAGTCCACCGGATGCTCCCGGCCCCGGCGTGTGACGGCTGGGGGAGGGGGGTTGGGCCCCATCACACCTCTTCAGGGGACACAGACACCCGCAGGGCACTCCTAAAGATACACAAGTGCCTCTGGTCACACAGCCTCTGGGGTGACCCTGAGGATAACCACCCACTGGTCCTTCTGACCTGAGGATCCCGGGCAGTGAGGATCCCAGGGAAACAACTCCAGGCTCCGTGAGCTCTAAGAACCCCTCCTTGGGGCTGTTTGCTCAGGACTGTGTTGGTCACAGCCTTCTAGGAGGCAGGTGACCTTCTGAAGATTGGAGGAAGAGATAGTGCCTCGGATTTAAAGGGGGAACTATTTGAAAAGCCAACGGTGGGAATGGAAAACATCCTCCCCTACATTTAAAAGGCTTTATATACGTAATAATTTCATAAGAAATTATCTGCTCTCCTGAACTGTGTGCCTGATTGAGCGCACTTATGGAAGGATTTGGAGAATTTTAAAACATGTTAAAAACAAAACAGAAGACGGTCAGTGGAATAACGGGGTACATGAATGCAATATTATGTTTGAGACAGAAAATGCCAAGACACGTGCCTGTGTGGCAATAATAATGCCCCTTCCCGAGCTGTCAAAAGCCCCAGGCAAAAACAAGCCCAGGAGCAGGGGAAAGACCAGCATCATCTTTAAGCCCTCACTGCACACCTTGCAGACAATTTCTTCTTTATACCAACACAGAGACACACTCCTCCAAAACAGGTTCAAAATTTGGAGAGGAAATGACCCAAGAATTAATTAAGAGAATGAAGTAAACAAAGGAGAAATTATCATATCAAAATAAAAGACAAGAAACACGATTAAATTAGGCTTTGAAAGACCCGTGAGGAACCCATAAAAGGCGTAATATGCATTTACCTGGTTTTTATTCTTTCATGATTTAATTTCTAATTTTATTCACTACCATCTGATAATTGCATGAAACACTTATTCTAACCATGGGCAATTTAAACTATTTTAATTTTTATTTCAAGGCCATGAGACAAAGGAACCTATTTATTGCCTAAGGGGATTTTTTTTTTAACAAAAATTAAAGCTTAATCTTTCATGTTTTAAAGCAGAGACTGTTTAAAATCATTTATAATAATGCTGTAGGGAGACTATGCCTGGGTATGCAAAATTGAAATGATAAATTTACAATTATTAAAAAAAATTAATAGTTTGGGGGATTGACTTGTCCCTTTCCTTTCAAGATGGACTTGTGTGATGTACAGGGGACATCTCTGAAAGCCGGGTAAAGCCAGGGCCCGTGTGGGAGCCATGCGATGGCGCCTCTGTGCCTTTCACTGATGGACTGGACTGCTAGGGGTATAATGTCGGCAGGTCCTGTTTTTTATTATTTAAAAATAAATAATGGCATTGGCCTTGGGAATTACGTCGCACCCCTTTTAGACTGTAGGTAATTGTTCTGATGAAGTGGACGGTCGTGAATTCTACCAACCACATTTTCTGTGACTTTGAAAAAGTCCCTGATGGAAATTAGACAATTCATTTACTTTCACTTAAATGCCAGATTTTTTTTAGTTACGCTTAAGAAAAATAATTGAAATGTAGATTTAAAATCGTGGCTGCTGCTACACTTCAGGATTCTAATGAAATACTTTCAGCTATTATGCAAAGCATTGCTCAACAGAGAGGAGAAAAACCACTTTCAGTGGTACCGCAGCAGAATTTCTGGAAGGGCAGAATGCGTCTTTGAGAGCAAAGGTAAGGACGCTCTGCTATGGGGAGAAGGAAAACCGATCTCAGGACACATTTTCCCTTTCACTAAGAGCTCAGGAAAAACCTGAAAATGGTCACATGTGCTTAAAGTTCCTGAAACACACAGGCCATCTTCCTCAGCTGTCTGAGTCCCCCACCGCTGGAAGAAGGTTCCAATGTCTTCGAGCTGGTGACCCTACTGGATGGAAAGCGCTGGGTCCAGGGACGTGGTGGCCCCCCTCCTCTCTGCTCCGGGTGCCACAGCTCCCCTGCTGGGGAGCGATGGCCCCAGTTCCCTCCCAGCTTCTGGCGTGCTCTGTCTATGCCTGAGTGCCCCTTCCCTAGCTAACCAGGTGGCCTCCTCCAGCTCCCTTCACTCTCCGCCACGGTCTGTCCAGGCTGGCCTCACAGCGCCACGTGGCCTGGTGCACATGGGGCGCACTGAACTGCTTATCGTCTGAGATCCCCTCACCAAGTGGGACATACCCGAGAGCAGGGAGCACGTCTGCTGTGGTCCCCCCGCCCCCCTGTGCCCGGGCCGGGCCTGGCATCAGACAGCCCCTCGGAGCGGTTACCTACCAACTCCACTGTCTACACCGACCAGCTCGTGGCCTGTCTGCACTTGCCTTCTTAAACGGGCACGTCTTCTTTTAAAGAACGAAATGTTCAAATATTGGTTCTGATTCCCCAGAGCCCAGGCACATTCCAGCCCAAATATCACAATGGGAGAACATATTTTAATAAAGTCAAATGAACTCTCACAAGCAAACGATAGGCCACAAACCCTTAGCCAAAATGTCCTCTTAAGCTAATGGCCTGTCTCTGGAATGGCAGAACAATTTTCATGTCACTACAGCACTGAACATATCCAAGTTAAAGTTTTTAAGGGCTGGAGGTTCAAACTGGGGGCTACACGGCCCCCCTGCCATTTAAGGACAAGTTTTCTTTTTTTCTCCCCCTTATTGCCAACGATGTGGTGGTCAGTTTCTGCGGTTGCTCCTGATAAAAGGAAGAGAAGATGAAGACCAGGGGTGGAAAAATTATAATCACTTCCTTTTGCCAAATACAGCGGACATGGTTTTCTCTTTTTAAACACCTAATCCTCTTTAATTTTTATATAAGCAAATAAAGAGCAAACAGATTATAAATGACTTTTAGTTTTTTTTTTCTCTCTCCAAGTAAAACAGAGTTAAAGGTATCAGCTTCTGGTATATGACACTTAGAGCTCTTTCAATGTAGTCGTTCCATAGTCCTCATAGGCGAGATAAACATCCTTATTTAAGAAAATGCTTTTCAATCTGAATTATAAAAGAGGCAAATTAGCGAGGTCAAAATGTTTAGCTTGCTTTTAAGAAAAGTCACTACTATTTTTATAAATGGGAGTTTACGCCAAAGATGTCTATTTCTTTTCTTTCCTTTTTGTAGATTTTATTTGACAGAGAAAGATAGTGAGAAAGCACAAGCAGGGGGAGCAGCAGACGGAGAGGGAGAAGCAGGCTCCCCACTCAGCAGGGAGCCCGAGGGCGCGGGGCTCCATCCCAGGACCCCAGGACCATGATCAGAGCTGAAAGCAGACGCTGAACCAACTGAGCCACCCAGGCGCCCTGAAGAGGTCTGTTTCTTAAACACAGTTACTGGAGAATTTACTTAAGTAACAAGTCTATGTACTGCGCAGTAGAGTTGTGACTTGATTTGCTGGGGGTAAAAAAAACAAAGAAATGGGGTGAAAGTTGATTTTTTGGAAAGATCGAGTGCGCCAGACGAGGCCTGCGGAGAGTGATGGCACGTTTTGGAAGACATTTTACAGAACAAAGTCAACACTCCTCAGTGCTGTGGCTGGGACAGGACAGGATGTGAGGACAAGTCCCCGGGGCCTCGCCTACGTGTCCCCGAATGTGTCCCTGCAGTGGGGAAATGCGTGCAACACTCAGTGTTTCATCACTAGGCCATGGGCTGTGGTTCCTTGGGGGGCGCGGGCTCCCCGGGCAGCCCTGCTGCTTCCTGCGGCCAGAAGCCTTAAGCAAGCCGGCCTGCTGGGTGCAGCTCGAATTTTGGTTCTCCTGAAGGCCAGCCCCGTACTCGCCCCCAGGGGCTCCTCCAGCTCCCGGCAATGCTGCAGCAGAGCCAGCACAGGGCCCATGGGCTCCGCAGGGCCAGCGCCAGGCCTCGGCCTCCACGCCTGAGGTGTGCGCCGGAGCTTATCTGTCAAGGCCTAGAAGACTCCAGATGAAGAAAAGCCAGCAAGACAGTTTTTAAGACACAAATCATGGTATCCAGGCAACCACGTTACATCTGGCTCAGATGAAAAGAAAAATGGCATCTGCTTTTGAATAAGGTGACAACACTTTGAGGAGAAAGACTTTCAATTGCCTCGCCCAGAAGGCGATGGGGCATCCCGGGCCGGTCCTCCCCAGAGCGTGGGTTCTAAAAGCAAACGGGCGGGGCAGGACCCAGTCGCTGTGAAACAGAACGCCGGAACAACGTGGGATTCTGAGATGCAATAGAATGTTCTGGAATTGCTAAGGAGCACAACAAAGACGGCCAAGCAAACAAGAGGGGAGAGGGAGGCCCTTCCTCGAGGCGCCCGATGGAGTGGCGCTGGCCGGAGTGAGCGGGAGATGCCCCCAGCAAGGTGGTGGAGAGACGCTTCCAGAACACTCCCTCCTATGCCCTGGAAAACCGCACGCACTGGCCTTCACACCCCGAGTCTTTAAGAAACCTTACAGCGAGCCAGCAGCACTGCACCCCTGAAGGCCGGGGCGCCCCCTCCAGACACAGTCCCCCCACTCCCCGCCCCGTGTCCCCAGAGGGAGGGCACCCCCTTACCGGGACTGGTGAGGGCTCCCAGGGCGCTGCTCGTGGTGGACAGAGGGTTTGCATTGGTGGTGGTGGCTGAGGTCTGGGCTGCGGCCGCTGCCGCCGCCAGCGTTGCCAGGTTCTGTAACTGCAGAGCATTCATGCCTGCGGGAGGAAGAGAGACGCCACTTTAGCAAGAGGCCCGCTTGGCCCGGCTCCAAACGTGGGGGCAGCGACAGGAGCAGGGGCCCCGGGCAGCAGGTGCTGTGATGGCACGCTCTGCCCAGCTGCCTTGGTGACAGGGCACCACCACGCTTCCCAGCGGAGCCGCCGCCTGTGCACCCTGCTGCCTGTCCTCGCCCAGGACTGGTCCCGAACCGCCGCCTCCCAGGGCCGCAGACATCACTGGGAAGGACAGAAAGACTGTGTGTGTGCACAGGCCACCCCCTGTCAGGAAACCGTGAGTCGGGGGCCCGGTGGCTGCAGGACGGGCTGCCCGGTTAGTCCACTGGGGACATCAAAGTCAAATGCTCCTGCTTGGAACCTGAATGGGCTTCCTGGCTCTGCCACTTTACCAGCTGGGGAACCCGGGAGAATTGGTTCCCCTCTGCGCTTCCTGCTCAGTGACTGGGACTGTTCTCTGCTCCTCATGGCCAAGGACAGCACGCAGATTAAATGAGACGAAGAACGCAGATCGCCCAGCACCATGATGGGCCCAGCGCCAACACTGCCCTTACGACTCTCACTGTCACAACCGCCACCGATGTCCTCTCTCCACACTCACTGTTAATGTGAACTCAAACGTGACCGTGGTAGGAACTCACAAAACATGAATAAGAAAATGAAGGAATAAAAACGGCAATGCCCGTCCTATTTTTATTTGTAAAGTGCTTGTATTTGCATTTTTGGGTTTCAGAGAAGGACCGTGTTTAACCAGAACGGATCTCTAGCTACTGAAAATGAAGCAAAGAGCAGCAGAGAGAAGTAAAACTTTGCAGGAACACGAGGGTGGGGTCAGCTGAGATCTGGGGGTGTCACTGTCACAGGGAGGCTGCCTGACCTTGGGGAGGCCTTGGGGGTCATGCCCGTATCACCTCCCCACCTCTGTTTCTCACCCCAAGGGTCTCCGAACATTCAGTCTTTGTTCATGATTCACTTCACACTAAAGCACATTCAAGAAGCAGGCAACAATGGTCCTCTCCCCACACAGAGGAATTTTACACAGAAAGATGCTAGTTTTAAGTAATCCGCTTAATTTTACCTTCTTCTCATGTCTCAAATCCAGGTACTTAATACATGCCGACTGCGCAAATTTAATCTGGTTTAGGGAGACTGGCCAGATCGCAGCTTCCTTCTATGTTGGGGGTGGTGGTGGAGGGAGTGGTGACGGAATGTTCTAGCAACATTCCTGTGCAAGCCCCCAGCCACGGTGTGGAGCCCTCTGCCTAAGCATGGCTCAGAGCACGGCCGCGGGGCTCCCTTTTCCTGCTCCCCCAGCCTGGCTGCCCCAGTCACAAGTCCGACTCAGAAAAGACTTCCTGATGTCTTTGCCGCAAAATGGCTCTTCATGTTGTTCAAAACATCACCCTGTCTTCTTCCCGGAGACATCCGGCCGCTTTGGCTTAGGAGAGAGCCAAGCACCTGATTTCAAAATCCACTTAAGGGCTGGGGAGGCGCAGACGCCGGACACGGGCATTTGTGGAATCCTAACTTCTGCGAACGCAGGGCAGCCTCCCAGCAACCCTGTCTCCTCCGGTCAGTGCAAATGGCACCAGAGCTCACTCCTCTTCCCTCTGATCCAGGGTCAGACAGGGTCATCCTTATGAAGACGTGGGACTTGAGGAAGCGTGGTCTTATTTTTCTGGGGGTACTTGAGGCAAATGGGGGAGGCACAGACCCGGCCTCGGCACGGACCCACCTGGACGCAGTGAGGGGCTCAGCGCCCGCCAGGGGCTCGAGTGCACTTCACACCTGCGTGGGCTGACAGGCCCGGGCCCTGAGTGATGCTGGGGGCAGTGCGGGATGTTCCTTCTGACCCATCAGTCCCCTCTTGGCCCTCTTGTGGCTAATGGTCCTTCTGATGCTTTAATGGCACAAACCCCATAACCAGACTATATTCCTGACACTCGGCTGTGCTGGCGAGGAAAACCCACGGGACCCACCTGGCATGAGTTGATGGTAAGCAGAGCCTGTCTCCTGGTTCCGGTCCCACGGAGCTCCTCTGGCCTCCAAGACCGCTCCCCTGACCCGCCCCTGATGCGGGCTGCGGTGCGCAGAGGGGATTCCAGAACTCCAAAGAACTTAGCCCATGCTTTGGCTCAGAGACTCAGGTCCTGGGCTGAGGCCTGACAGCAGAGAGCTGGCTGCGGGCCCCTGAGCCCGGGCAGCGCTCCTGCCACCCCGCACAGCCTCCCTCTGAAGACCGAGTCTGCATTGAACACCCCTTCCGTGTGTGCCCAAGTCACTGGTCTCGCTGTTTCTGACTTGTGGCATTTGCCACATCTCACCTTGAGCTTATGGGTGTGTACCTTTCACCCCCGTAACTAGATACCGAGCTCCCTGAGGGCTAAGGTTCGTCTGTCCGCCTGTGCAGACAGACACACACTCGCCGCTGTAGGCACAGCAGGCGATGGGTGAATCCGCGCAGGACGAACGGACAGGGGCATCCAACATGAAATCCCCATGAACCACAACAAAGAGGACCACCCGCAGACCCACACAAGCTGCCGTTTTCTCCGCTGTTCGTCCTTCAGTATTTAGCACGGCTTTCCCTACTGACTGTTTTCCACAACGGTCACTAATCCAGTCTCCAAATATTTATTAGAACAATGCATCTTCCTTATCTCACCACTGGCATGGCTGGGCCCCGCTGACAATACTCCAGTTTTCCGTTCCACTGTCCTCTTCTGCTCACACTCGGGGCGTGTCACCCTCAGGGTCCCCTCGATCCTTCTTCCCACGTGTCACCACTCAGGGGACTCTGCCGTCCTAGTCCACCTTCCCCTGCCTCCACCCAGCAGGCCAGGCAGAGGGACCTCGGCTCTGGGGCACCACAGCGGGTGGGGGGCCGACTGTGCTCAACAATCACACTGCAAGGAAAGCAAAAATATGGGCCCAAGGAAGCCGCAGAGAGGGACAGTGGGAAGGACAGGTCACCGCGAGGGCCAGCATCTGAGGGGCCTGGGGAAAAAGGAGGATTCGACGGAGAGATGCAGCGAGCAGGAGGAGCCCGCGTCCCTGCGGCTCATCCGTCTGTCCGTCCACCCACCTTCCATCCGTCCATCTGTCCATTCACTCCGTCATCTCTCTACCTATCTTCCCAACTCTCTCCCCGCCCAGCCCCCGACACATCTGTCTGACGTTCAGCAGGTGCCGAGGCCCCGAGGCCAGCCCCCCACCGCCGGACTAGGGATGGAGCGAAGACCAGACGGCGTGTGCCCCCCAGAAAGCAAGAAGCCAGGGCCCCGAGCAGAGTCCCACTTCATCTGCTGCTGGAAGGAGGCCCCAGACTCAGCAGCTCCTTCTCTCTGGTCTTTGACGGGACGGGAGGAACCCGGGACAGCACTGGGCAGCTGGCGGAGGCAGGGCCCCCTGCAAAGGATCACGCCACTCCCCCCATTCTAGTCCTTTCGGGGTCCCGCGTGCTGTCGCTGGGAGGGCCACAGCCCCGTCCCCACCGAGAAGTGCGGGCTCCGTGGGCTCGAGGCGGTAGGTGGAGGGGTGGCGGCTTCCTCGCCCACTTTCCGGAGGAGGAGCGGTTCCCAGGCCTGATCCCTCCCCATTCCTGCTTTCCTTGACGACGCAGAGGCTTCCCTTCCTCCACCTGTCCTGTGCGGCAGGGCCTGGGCCGCGGGGCTCTCCCCGGCGACAAGAGCCACTGTGTCCTGGAGGCACTGCCGGCGCAGGGAGGGCAGTGGCGCCGGGAAGACAGCGCGGGCCGGTGGGCTCCTCCAGCCTCACACGCGCCCTCGTCCCCGGCACCAGCGGCGCTCCCAACCGGCCCGGGGACCAAGGCACCCGCCGAGGACACAGAGCCCCGGGGAGGACCACCCTGCGGAGGTGGCGCCCCTCACAGGGGCCGGCCCGTCTCTGCCACGAAGGCCTCCCCGTGCGCCTTGGGTCCCGCTGGTTCCCTCTGCGCCGCCGCCGCCTCCTCAGGGCGCTCGTGCTCCACGCTCTCTCAGCTCTGCTCCCAGAACGTTCCGGGCAAAGGGGCGGAGGAGGGAGGGATGGCGGGACACGGGGTTTCCCAAGCAGACGCCCGGGGCGCGGGGTCCACATGGGCTGCTGGCAGGGGCAGGGGCGCACACAGTGGGGCGCTGCAGGGGTGCGGCCGGGCCTGCGGGACGCCCCGGAGCTGACCAGCGGCCTTCCCAGCGCTCCTCGCTCGGCTCTGGGCTTGGGTCCCAGAAGCCAGGCCGCGGCGCAGGGTCCCAGGCGGGCGCGGCGCCTGGAGGGGACCAGGAACCGCCTGCGCCTCCTTCTCCACATCACCGAACCGCTGCGTTCGTTTTGGGCTGTGACTTCCCTCCTGCCCGTCACCGACCCCCCTTTGTCCCCCTTCTCCCGTTCCCGATTCCCCGCGGCCCACACGGGCCCGGACGGCTTTCCCGTGAGCCCGGAGCGCAGGGCTGTGTCCCTCGGCTGTACTGTGGGGGGGGGGGGGGGCGCCCGGGAGCTGGGGACTCCCACCCACCCAGAGGCCCGAGGCCCGGCTGGGGCGGCCGGACCCGGGGGGCAATGGGGACCCGAACGGACTGTGCCGAGGAGGGAACCCGAGGCCAGAAACGGCTGTAGCGCCCGCTCCAGACAAAAACCGATGCACAAAGACCGAGCAAGGAAGCCCAAGGAGCCAGAGGCTCTCCCCGAGCTCCCGGGCTGAGGTGGGACCCAGGCAGGGGCCTAAGGCGGCGGGTCAGGCCCCTCTGCGGGGCTTGCTGTGGCCTGGCCGCGGGGCAGCGAGGCTCCGCTCCCCGGTACGTGGCCTTCTGTCCGGTCCCACGGAGGCCCAAGGCTCGTCCTCTCGTGGGTCCCTCCAGGAAGACAGCCTCCTCTGGGGGGTGGGGGCCTTCCAAATGCGGCTGGCACACCCCCCAGGGTGTCCCCAGGCCAAGGGATCTGGACCCTTCCCTGCCAACAGCACGCAAGCCAGGTGATGGATGTTAGGTTCTTCCTGCCCCTTCCCCGGCTCCCCCAGCCCGGGCGGACATCACACACGCCGTCGGTCCTACTGAGGGCCTGGGGGGCCCACGCTGCTTCCAGAAAAGGCATCTGCCCTGAGTAGGGAAAGCAGCCCCCGGAGCTCTGTGCCCTCGACCCTCTCCTGCTTCCACCACCCCAGGCTGTCCGCGGCGCTCTGGCTCTCTGACCACACGCGCTTGCGCAGTCCTCCCTGGACTCCGGCCCCCTCCGGGCCCAGCCAACACTGGTGGCCCCGGCTGCAGGCCGCCTGGCGCTCTCTGCGGCCCCGTTTTGGTTCTTCCCTGCCGTTTTCTTGTCTCTGGGGTGTGTGAGCCACTCTGTTCCTTCCTCTCTCAGCTCTCTTCTAGGTCACCCGCCCTCTGGTCACCCTCTCCGCCAGGCCACTTGGTGATCCCCAAGGGGCACCCGAAGAGCCCGCTGCACCCGGGATCAGCTGTCTCCCCGGCAGAGCAAGCGCTTTCCACCTCACCGAGCCCTCTGCTCCGAGGGGCCCCACGCAAGCCAGGGGCGACAATCTGGGTGACTAGAAATACAAAACATCTAAATACATTTTAGGAAATCCCACAGCATGCCAAGACCAAGATGGTTAAAAAAAAAATTAGGGGGAATGCAGGCATTCAACTTTTCATTCATTACTTGGGAAAAGAAAAATCCTTCTCCAGACGAAGAAATGATGTACAGAACAGATGTGCAATATGCCTACTTGAAATTTAAGATTTAAAAAAATTATTTATAAGGAGAAGGGCATGAAAATTTAATTTAATGTTCACCTTAGGTAATTTTGTGTCTTATTGTTCATAGCAATTACCATAAATCTGCATATCAATAAGCGAGAACAGATGTCAGTTGTTACAAGTGCTTGCCAATCAGGTCTGTTAAAAAGTGACAGATGGGTGGTTATGGAATGTTCTCATAAGGCCTATTAGCACATTCGCGGGAAGCGTCTGCAGCGAGAGAGTGGGAAGCTCTGCTCCAGGAAGGCCTTCTCGAATCCAGAGCCCAGCCCTCACAACCCAGGCGCCGCGGAACATGGACACCAGCTTCTGGAAACATCTCCCGTCCTGTCCTCTTGTCACAGACATTCCAGGACAGCCTTCTGTAGAGGCAGGATCCCACACCCATGTAGGAAGAGGGTGTATGTTGTTTTAAGCAAAGAACGGTGCCCTGTAAACTCTCACTGTGACTTTTAAAACTCAGGCCGGATGTTCTGGAAGAGAATCACTGCCACCATCTTGGACGACGCCAAGTGCAGCCCTTTCATCTCGTCCATCAACAGGTACATTCTTTTTGGTCGTAGCTCCGTGAATCAACAGATGAACTCTTCTTCGTCAGAGCTCTGTAAATCTTTAATTTCTTTAATAACACCTCCGCATGCTGGGAAAAAACAAAACAAAACAAAGCTGCCCCAACACCAAACAGCCCGCTCTGAACACACGTGCGTTGCCTTCCAGAAGGAAGGGAGGCAGCTTTCCTGGGACTGTTGCTTCTTTCTGCGGCGTTCTGGAGAGCTCTCTGCATTACTGATCTGTGGCTTGGATTCGTGATTTGGCCCGTGAAACTGTGTGCAGGGGAAGGTCACTGCAGTCTGTGTGTCTGTGGACAGACCTCTGCACCTGCTGAGAACAGGTGCACCATGTCTGGGGTGGTCCAGAGCTCGGGGCTCGGATGTGCTGGAAATTTGGACCTGCTGCGTCCCAGCACAGTGACAGGGGCAAGTGTGTTCATGACCCTCTAATCCTCGGCAGCCCCCCGCGCCCTTGAAGCAGGACGCCTGTGCTTCCTTGAACTCTGGACCTCAGTCCGTCCAGCGTGTCTCACCGAGTTATTATCTAACATTTCCCACTTCCGTTTTTCAAGTGCAACAGAGTAACGAAGTGCAGGTTTTGTCCTTGGCATGCAGTGAGGATAAATGGTAATTGCAAGGAGCGCTGTTAAAAACGAAACTGTGAAATAGGACCCTTGCTTATCGAATGCGATGCTCTTTTGAGAGGACAGTGGTTATAAAAAAATTATTGACTGAAAAGTCACTTTTCCCTAATTCTTTCTTCAGGGAGAAAAAAAAAACTCCAGACTCTTAGCCCAAGTTTCTGAGATTTCAGAAATTCCTGGGACAAATATCACAGTTGGATGAGAAACGGACAAGTTTTTCTTAGAGGTTTTAAGCGGCAAAATAAAATCAGTCAAGTTTAAGGACACACAGGCAGTACAGGTGAAAGCATCTGGCTTTTACAGATTTGAGCCTGATCTAGTTTCTGCTCTTAAATTCCATATTCAGTAAAGGTTCCCTTCCATAAAATTATGAAACACATGTGAAGTTCTTTTCAGTTTGAAAGGGAAATGGTCAGTCACTTTGGGGAAACTAGCCGATGCCTCATTCCGTTTTATTGAGACCAATACTTCATGCCTTGTCGAAAATGTTTTTCCTTTTGTGGCTTTACTTTCCGCTCAAACAGAAAGTGTTTTTTTGCTCATTCAAATGAGACATTTTTAGACTTTAGTGATAAACTTCAATTTCCCGAAGGACAGACTATTATATATTGAGAGTTGTTCACAAAATATTATTGCTGCTTTCTGGAATGATGTTTCTCTCTCTCTGGTGGTAGTGTTCCGAGCTAGATCACTAAAGCTCAAATTTTACAAGTGGGTATGTTTTATGCCGTAAGACATAAAAACTGCGTCTGAATCATGTAGGTTCCCATTCGAACTGGGCCCTGATCTCAAGCCCTCAATAAGCATTTGAACCTCGGGTGAGATTTGGGGTAAACGGCCTCTTGGATTTCTTCCTATCGCTTTCACCGGACGCTGCAGGCCATGTGCTTGGCCACATGTTTGATCGTGAACCCACGGTTGCCAAATCCTCGGCAACCCAACCGTGAAGATGCTGTCATTAGCTTATGTAATGTTTTCTCGGCTCAGGAGCTAAGGCCAAGGTCAAATTTCTCCATTGAAAAAATGGGGCGTTTAACTTAAGCTCCCCTGGGAATGTATCCAAAATATCAATTTGTGTCTGTCAATTTATATATGTATTCAGCCGTCCACTCGGAAATAGTCAGTAGCACCTCTCAGCGGAGCCAGGCCGAGTGCCTCTTGGGGCCTGATGGCTTGGGAGCGTTTGGGGAAGGTGGGGAGGGCTTTAGGGTACCCCTCCCATATTTCGTGGGGTATCAGGGAAGCCTCCTTTATTTTTTAAAGATTCACTTACTTATTTTAAGAGAGAGAGAGAAGGGAAGAGTGTGAGAGCCAGCAGGGGGCGGGGCCAGAGGACAAAAGGGAATCTCAAGCAGATCCTGCGCTGAGTGCAGAGCCCAGCGAGGGGCTTGATCTCACGACCCCGAGATCATGACCTGGGATGAAATCAAGGGTCAGATGCTCGATGGACTAAGCCATCTGGGCGTCCCAGGGAAACCTCCTTCAGAGAGGTACTTCCGTTACCATTTCACTTTGTAATGCTGGTCCGGATGACTGGCAAAGACAGGAGCGAAGTCCTACTTCGGGAGAGGACAAAAGAGCAGGAAGCCTTACAACTTGATTTTATTGGCAGAAAATATATAGAATATATAGTCCAAACCACCGTGCTTCAAATACTCAGGAAGAAGCAGCTGGATTTTCCCTAGGAATGAAGAAACCACCTTTCTGGAAATCACCGAGCAGATGGAGCCGTGACATCGACATCCTTGATACTCGGCGCGTTCAAGGTGATGGTAGATAATGGACCACTCAGCATGTGATTTCACAGCCTGTGCAGTCTTAGTGTGCTGAATTTTATATGTTGAAGGTTCAAGAAAGGGATATTCTGGAAGGCCCAGAGTGCTTACAGACTGCCTTTAAATTAGCCATCTGCTCCATGGACCTTCTAAGGTGACTCCTGGATAGCTTTAGTTTTCAAATGAGCGCACAGAGCATGTAAATGCCACCATCCTGACCTGTGGCTGGCGAGACCGAGGAGCCAGGGCACTGAAAAACGACAGGGCGCTCTGTCCACCAGGGAAGACATGCTCGGCTGTCGCCTCAGGACCCAGTGACCTCTGCATAATTTAACTGGGAGTGGGAGAGCCGGAGGCTTCCTCTAAGGAAAGATCCTAATTTCGGATCTGGGTGGGTCCATACCATTAGAGGGGAAAATAAATGTTGTATTGGTTTGAAAATATGACAAATCTTCGTATTTCCTGTAGAGCCATAATCTGGAGATTTTCCCTTGAAAACACAGAGCACTCCCTGAGTATTTTTCACTTTTGTCTCTCCAATTCCCTTTGCAGAACTAAACGTTAACCATTTGCTGTGATCCTTAGATCCAAGGCAAGCCTCCAAAACCGTATTCATAAATATATTGCTGAAGGACTGAACTACTTACCATTTTAACATGTTTTTCCCCCTAGTAAACCGAGAGCAGTATTACAATAAAACACGTTGGCATTGTCATGAGATTTAAAGCCCAATGAATAATTCTGCATTTTTTTTTTAACTGTAGACCAACATATCCTGTCAGACAACAGGTTCCCCTTAGTCTGTGGGGCCACGGGGGAGGGCTGGGCTGGCGATCACGGAACACACGTGAGAAGGAAGTCCTTCCAGATACATTCAAAGTGAAACAATCAAACAAAACCAAGAATAGTTATTTAGGAAAAAAAAAAAAAAAGAAATGAGAAAAAAGGTGTTTTCACAGTGACAGGGAAAAAAAAAATCTGGCTTCTATTCTATACCTTCAAGGTTTCATTTCATTGAGTCAGGGTGTCCTTTGTTAAAGACAAATGGCGCTTGATTCTAACATGCCAAAATTCTGTTCTTCTCCTGCCCTCACTTCCCGCATCTTTCTGGAACCAAATAAGGGAAGTGCTCCCTCGCTGGCCCTCAGGGCAGGTGGACGGCACCTGTGTTCTGACAGACAGTGCGGGCCACCTTCTCGAGCCCTGCGGAAGTTAGGGTCAGAGCCCAGAAGGTGACGCCTTAGGAGTGACTTTTCACTAATCATCGCACCTGGGTTACTACTGACACAGCTCATTCTACAAAGAAATCCTTCATGAGCCAGCTTTCAAATCCAGCCCCGCTTTGATTTTCTCAAGAACAAAGATAATACTTGTGCATAAAAGCTTCTCGTGCACAGTTCTGTCAACCGAGGGTACCAAAGTTTAAAAAAAAAGAAAAGAAATGCACCCTGTTAATTGTCTACGGCTATCAGGGGACTGCAAACTGTATCAAAGATAGGCCTGCAATCTTGGCTCTCATTATGGAGGTCAGAATATTTATTGACTGCTTCTTATTAAAATTTCAGCAGCACGTCAATCATTCTGGCTGCCCTGGATAGAAGCAATCTTGTTGGAAATTCCCCAGCAATCAATCCCATCAAAAAACAAAAATAGCAAAATAGGAAACAACTCTGGAGGTTACGACAGGCTTCGCAGCCCCTTGCCCCCCACCTCCCCGCCCTGGCTGGAGAGGTCTGAGGTGGAGGGCAGCTCCCCAGCCCCAGACTCTGACGGTAACACATGAGTCCGAAGGCCCACAGGGCTGCTCGTGGCTCTCCTGCTCTCTGTTCCCTCTTTCTTCCCTGCTTGTCTTCTTAGCCCTCGGAAGCCACCCAAGTCCAGCCAACAGCACGGTCCAAAGCAAAGACACGCGTCACGACTTACCAGCCATCTGCTGAATGCCACTGAACGCACCCAGGTTGCTGGAGGAGGTGGCTTGCTGTAGAAGCTGCAAAGGGAGGGAGAAGCGGACCGTCAGACCAAAGTGCACACGGGACGAGGAAGCTTCTGGAAGGGGTAGGGGGGAGCTGTCCAGCTCCCTGTGCGTTTATACAGTCGCTTGCTGCTTCCTATTCATGGGCTGTAAATCCATATTCACATCTAATCTCTATTAAGAAGCACAGACCCTGGGGAAACTCAGTACCACCGCTGCCTTAAAACCATCCATTTGGTCTTTTTAACGACAGGTGTTACGTCCATTGAAACTAATGCGGCGTGACTGAGGCGGGCTCCCTGTAGCCTGGTGGTCGCCACGGCGCAGCTCCGTCAACCGAGGCCCATCCCTCGGTCTAACAGCCTCCATAGGGAGCTCCTGGCTTCACGGACTCTTGGGACAAGAGAGGCATCACCACAATAACTACTCTCTCTCACACACGCACCTGTGCACGGCTGCCCAGGGACACCTGGGACCACCTGAAGCTGGCCTTCACTGGTGGCGGGCGGGGGGGTGGGACATATGACTGGCCAGAATTTAGAAGTGTCTGGTGTAAGGTACAATGACACTGGGCGTGACAGGTAGGTCAGCTGCTTTTCAAAACACAAGATCCCTGCGTTGGCATCTTTCCCTGGTGCACTCGAAAACACATCTCACCCCCCCGAGTCAGCGGGTACCTCAAGATAAAGGCCTGTGGCTACTGTCCTCAAGTGCTCCTTTACTGGTCCAATTCAGCTGAATTAGAGGCTAACTTGGGGGCCGTACTGTTGACCTAGATTTTTTTCTTTTTTAAAGATTTTATTCATTTATTTGACAGACAGAGATCACAAGTAGGCAAAGAGGCAGGCAGAGAGAGAGGAGGAAGCAGGCTCCCCGCTGAGCAGAGAACCTGATGCGGGATTCGATCCCAGGACCCTGAGATCATGACCTGAGCCGAAGGCAGCGGCTTAACCCACTGAGCCACCCAGGCGCCCTGACCTAGATTTTTTGATACCCGCTTTTTGGGAAGGTAGATCAAGACAGACATTGCCGTACAGAGCAGCGAGCATCTAGTTATCCTCGCTCCGAAGTCCTCAGACACCGGGAAGCCCAGGTTCACCAGACTTGTTACTGAGAAATGTTATGATACTACGTGCTCAGGAGGACACGACCGATTTGTGATTTTACAAATAGCTTTGAGAATTTGTTTGGAGCATGGCAGAGCCACACAGAGAGTCACTCCTCTGGGTCAGGGTGGCAGGAGACTAGCAAGCAAAGTCTACAGCTGGGCAGGACTCGGAAATGGGCTCCATCCAGGGGCCGAGAAGCACCAAGTGGAACAGAACCCAGTGGCCGATCTGGCCCGAGTCTCAGTTACCATGATGGTAAGGGGGTCAGCAGGGACAGGTACCAGAGCAACATCTGTGATGTTTACTCATCCCTTTGACTTGTTGAAATGCGCTGCCGAGGGTTACACACAGACACACACACACGGGGAACAGCGAGGAAGGAGAAGTTAGGGATTAACCCTTTGCATGGACAGAAATCCCTTATTTTGATTTGATTTCATGGGTTTCCCATTTTCTGGTGGTTATAAGCCCTTACTCTCTTTCCTACCAGGTATGTTTAAAAATTAAAGCGAGGTAAAATTAAATTAGCTTTGAAGCTGTTTTGAGGAATTAATAATACCTACTGAGGTATGTGGAAATATGTGGGGTGGCCTTGAACTATATTACCCAGGATTCTGTCCGCCGATGGCCATTCTCTGGCGGGCCAGAGTCAAAAACTACCCTTCACCCCACAAGCAGGGGATGCCTTGAAGGCCAAGGGCTCTTCCGACGAAATGGGTCTTCCAACGGAAAGGGACATAACGCACAGGGTCGAGAATGGATGAAAGCCCACAGTAGGAGCAAACGTCATTCAGATCATAGAAAAATATGTTTTTATAAATGACGTTGAGATGAATTCTTTTTCAGGGTACGGAACAATTTGCAGCTGTGGTCAAAGAAACACATGCTAGAGACAGTCGTCTGCCGTGGGGCGTGGGAGAGGGGCCGGAAGTTGGGGGACAGGCGCAGGAGTCTGGGTTTTTAGAAACGGCGGAGCAGGAAGCTGGACTCTTAGAAATCATGAAAAGGTGAGCCTGACATCCATCTCGGACACCAATTCTGGTGTCCACAAACAGATGGTCTATGAATAAGTGAAAAGCCCAAGTTTGGGGCAAACAAATGACTGTTCAGCTCATAAGGCATCAACAAGATTCCTTTCTTGTTTCATTAAATTTCAGACAGAGAGACCAAGAAAACAATATGGCAGAGCAAATATGGGTTGTTTTTTGTTTTTTGTTTGTTTGGTTTTTTTAAGCAAGACCTCTGATGCAATCGCTCCCGGGGTCTCTGTGGCTAGGACTCAGAAATGGCCAAAGGGCGACGGGAAACGTCAGTCAATGCTCTTACTAACAACGCGAGCGAAGATGGGAGAAGCAGGCGCCGCCTTCGCTGAGCAAACGTGCACTAGGAGGTGTCAACAGCCAGACTGCCCTGGGCACGGCCGGGCGGGCACAGAGAGGAATGGGAGCCACAGCAGAGGGCAGGAGTCCCCGCGCGCCAGGAGCTCGGGCTCGGTGAGGTTGCGAAAGCTCCCGGAGCCTCCTTCCTCGCCTGCACCGGCCCGTTCCCCCGACCTACCCTTCACGGTTGAGGGGCTGTCGTGCAAGCTGTGCACGCTAATGGACCCCGCGGTCCCGAGGGGGACAGTTCAAGTGCCAAGTGGCAGAATCAGGACAGAACACGCATATACACACACGCACGCGCTCCACACGGGCACACGGGACAGGCCAGGGCACCAGCCCCAAACTCGCGATGCAAATTTACAGTCGTCAGTTGGGGGGGTCCAGCCTGCGGGAGCCGAAGCAGGAGCGCGGGCTAGGGTACCACGGGTTCGCGGGGGTCAACTAGAAACAAATAAAGACCTGGACCCCTGTTAGCTGCCTTCCGCCTCACGGGCGCCGAGGTCAGCACAAGGGCCCCTCCCAGGCTACGCGAGGATCCTGCCACGTCCACGGTGGGGGGTGGGGGGGGTCATTGGTCTGTGCGAGGTTTAGCTCGTGCCACGGGAACTGTATTCCACAGTGACACACGGTATTTTATGGGGGTGGTTGAAAGAATTGGGTTTATCTGCCCTGAAATAGGATCTCATGTTTGGGTCCCAAACCGATGAAGAAACGTTTGATTTCGTCACTGCGGTTCCACAGGGAAGGGCCAGGACCACCGAATGGCCAGGCCAAGGGGCGTGGACTATGCTCACCTCTCGGGCCAGACCGGCCTCGGGGTCGCTAGCCTGTCCTCAAGCGTGCCACCCCCTGTCATGCGAGACGTTACGAGGTCTCGGAAACAGTGGTTGGAAACTTGGCCTCGTGGGTCTTGGCTCAACGGACCTCAGGCCAGAAGGAGTCACGTCCTGATGCTATTCGAGTTAACTCGGACAACTACCGGGCACCGACACTGATCTCAATCATTTCCCCAGATTCCAAACGGTCCCACCCGGAACTCTTTTGAGAACTTTGTGTGTGTGTGTGTGTGGGGGGGGCGAGGCGCTTTGGGGAGGCCACAGCGGGGACCGCCCCTTCTGCCCTCTCGGGGACCCGGCGTAGGCCCCGGCCGGGCACTTACCGCCAGGTACTGTGGGGTGAGTCCGCCCAGCCCCGTCAGGTTCCCCCAGGTGGCAGTGTTGAGCTGTTGCATCTGCTGGGCCAGCTGCTGCTGGAGGCGCCTTTGCTCCTTGTCCTTCTGAGTGTCCGCGAACTTCACTACGATGGGCGAGGAGCAGCCCTGTGGTCAGACACAGCGGAAAGTGAAGAGGGGGGTTACCGCCTGGCTGAATCCTCCTGTGACACTCAGCACTGGACCTAGCTCTCCCAACTATCTCGGAGCACATGGAACCTTCTGGAAGGTTTTTTGTTTGTTTGTTTGTTTGAATGGCCTGATATTCCTTCTTCTTCTCTGACCAGTACCATCAACCGAAAATTCCAGATACTGCCACTGGTTTCTCGGGGGATCTGGCGGTCGGTGAAGCCATTTGCTTTCTTGCTCTGCTTATTACACTGCCTCGCCTCCTGTCTTCGCGTGTCTTCCTCCAACCTTCCCAGGACCTCCTTAGAGACAAGAGACCTTATCAACGTTCTTTAATGAAGCTTCATGGTTCGCTTGCCTGCAAGACAGACTTGTCTGTGTGTCTGCCTGTCGGGCGGAGGAGGAGCGGGGGCCAGAGAAGGAGAGATACCGCGCTGGGAAGGAACACGTCCCTTGTTCTCATCTTTATTTTTTCCCTCTTTCCATTGCCGGGGCTGCTGTTTTGGACTTTGGAGCGCGGGAGTCCTCCCGACGCAGCACTAGAGATGGGAGAGGAGGGTTTTGTTTTAGGAAACGTGGATGGGGGAGCAGGAGAGCTTGAGGGCGCAGGCCCGGCCCAGCGGCCCAGGAAGGCCTCTCTCCCTTCTCGAATGTATCTACTCTACCCCCCGCACCCAGGGCTCCTGCACACCGCCAGTCTCTGCAGCGTATTCTAGTGAAAGCAGCTGTACGGGACGTGGCAGGAGGCCTCTCCCTGGCTTCTCTCATCAATGGAGCTCACCGTTCTAGGTGCTTCTCTTCAGTGTCTGTTCCCTTTAAAAGGCAGCGAGTAGGGGCAGTGGGGGAGTGCGTGGCCAAGGGATACAGACTAGGATGAATTCATGTCCGAGATGGAGAAACTCATTAGGGAAACTAAGGGTCTGCGTTTCCAGCAGGAAGACGTCCCTCCCTGAGCTGCTCTGGAACATTCGCCCCTCAGCCAACCTGCGGCAGAGACACGAGTTCCTCCCTCCTCACCCTTCTCTCTCTTCCTATGGCTTGCCTACACATCTCATCACCATTAAAGCTGTTACATTTTGCTGAGGTAAAAAGAAGTCATTCTACCAGGGTGATTAAAAAAAAAAAAAAAACTCTCATTGAAACTCAGCATGATAATAGACCTCTCTCTCCCCTCTCAGAAATTTTATATTCCGACTTAAATGAGCTCTCTTTCTCTTTCCCTTCCCCTTGGGTCATTTTTCTTTCTCCTAGAAAACAAACCTGCATGTGCTTTTTTTCTTATCACCTTGAGTAGTTACTGGGGATGTAGCTGTGAGTATGTGTGGCTACCATGTCTGTTAGGAGCAAAATTTAAAAAAATGTGCGAAAAGCAAGGTGGCTGGTTTCAGTTTGAACTTGCAGCGTCCCGGTCTTCAGCACGTAGCCGCGGCCACAGGACAGAACGTTAAATGTCAGTCAACCGCGTGAAAATAATCTTTCCACCACTTAAAAAAAAAAAAAAAAATCTATACTTCATTTTTCTTCTTCTGCTCCATATTTCAGCACTTCGTTGCTTGAAAGAGAGCAAAATACTCTGAAGATGGAAATTAGACAGAGGGAGAGTTTTGTATGGAAAGGGCTGTTACTGTTGTATCTAATTTGTTCCATAAAAAAATCATAGCATCTCCTCCTAAGAGTACCTTTACTGTTTTTTTTTTCTTCCTTAAAAAAAAAAAAAAAAAGATAAAGAAGCAAAATATAGGTCCAAAATAACTTGTTTAAGCCGATTGGAGGAAAGTGGAAAAACAGAAAGTACGATATAAAAATTTTTTAAAGAACATGTTCTTTTAAACTTTAACATTCAAATCATTTTGAATTCAAGTTTCTTAGATAATACATCTTGGTTAAAGATGTGAGCCAGAGTCCTGAAAATAACAAAATTAGTTAAAAAAAAATCCAACAAACTTCGGTTGTACAACTATAATGTGACTGGCATATGATAAAGTCTTCCATTTCAATGTCAATATTTTTTAAATTCAATGAGAAATTTCAATGTCTGAGGGTCCCTCTGTCTGAGCCTGGGTGTTCCAGATTTAAAAACAAGTTGTACCAAATTTGATTAAAAAAAAAATTACAGATGTCAATACCAAAGGGTCAAGGATTTCCTAAGAATGAATATGCCCGATTCTCTCCTGCAGATTCTTTTCATTCTGAGCCCTATTTTTCTTTGGTTCTGGTTCATACCCAGGTCTGTGCTACGTTCCCGAGCTCTCTCCCTGCGGGAACACAGGAGAACACAGACCAGCGTCCTCTGCAGCTTGACTCAGGGGGCCCTGATGGAGGAACTGGGGTTAGAGCTGAAAGAATTTAGGTTAAAAAATCATCTAAGGTACCAATCACTAAATTACAGGAAATAAAAATGATTACAGAGGCACATGTATGGAAGTTAATAAATACAGGTGAAAACTTTTCTTTTTTTTTTTCCTTCCCTAACCATGCTTTTTGATCTCCAAACTGAAGGGTGGCTGGGTTTCAGACCGATCCCAATAATGGAGCAGCCGGAGAGAAAGTGGGGGACAAACACAGCATCAAGTGTGACTGCACGTCGTACAAGACTGGATCCCTAGGTATTTCAAATCCTGCTAATTATCTCTTATTGTGGCCGATTTTCACCTGAGCTCGCCTTCAGGTAGGGGGGTGTGAGTGTCTTAAAAATGCATTGCACTGAAAGGAAAACACAGTGATTATATAAGATATGTTAGGAATATCAAAGTCAAAATGAAGCTCAAAAAAGACAATAGGCTTTGCAATGCTGATATCAAAACTCAGAAAAGTACAGGAAACACTTAATGACAAGGCCATGCACACTCCTTGCCCCCCTGGTCCACCCACCTTCCGCCTCACTGTAAAAAAAACTGCCCACAAAACATGACGTGGAATGATCACTTAGCTCCCAGCATGCTTTGGGAGATGCAGCATTGCAAAAAACGAACAAAACAAACAAATAAAAAAAAAAAAAAGAAAAAATAACCCTCCCCACAGAAGGAGGTTAAAAAAAAAAAAAAAAAGAAGCGCAAACGATCCGTAAAGAAAGTTTTGCACATTAAATAAAATTGAAAATATTTTGCTTTCCAGAAGATGAAAACGTAACTTCAGGTAACACCACAGGGCCACCTTGAGAAAAGATCACCCGTACACAGATATACAGAGTACAGAACATGCACTCCCAAATGATTCTACCAGACAGTACAGAGTAAGTCACAGCGTATCACTCTTGGAATGCTTTTGTGCAAAATTCTGAAAGGCCAGACCCAAATCACAGACTAGAAGTACAGCGCCATCTATCTACGTGAGTGGGCGAAACACTCACATCGGCGTATCTATCTTCCCCCAAAGCCACTATCTCTCATTAGGAGACCAGATTTGAGCCTTCATGTTTCTTTCATCATGCGTTTTTGTTTTTGTTTTTGCTTTCAAAAGGACGAATCTGATTTTTCAAGGGATTCTCGTCCATTCACATTTCCACTGGTTAAACAGTGTAGGAGAGGTATTAATTTTCTCCCGACATTCTTGATGCAAAAACACAATTCTGTTGGACTAAAGAGAACTTGAGTCCACATTGAAGGGAGGGGGAAAAAAAAAAAAAAAAAGAAAGAAAAACAGAAAAAGGAAAAAAAAAAATTAAAAAGAGCCCCGTGACTGGCACAGGAAGGGGCTGTAATTTGGAGGGATGGCGGCTAAGGCTGACTCTGTACCAACCCCGGACCAGGAACGGGCTGGGTCCTGGAGAGGCCGAGGAGGAGTCGTGGTTTACATCGCATCATGACTGCTGTGCGGCAGGGCCCAGGGCCCCTGCAATAAAAGGCTCAAAAAAATAATGTACAGCACGTGGAAGGTTCTACTAAATGCATTTCAAGTCATTAGGGGAAAAATTCAGAGAGCGAGCGAGAGAGAGAGAGAGCGAAAGAGAGAGAGAGAGAGAGAGAGGATGAAGATGAATGAATGAATGGGAGAGATGGTGGAAGTGTCCGTCTGTGATTGTCACTGAACAATCCGCACAGGAGAGAGCTGCTTTACCATTCCCCATCATTTGCACAAAGAAAACAAAGAAAGGGCAGATGATACAGTACCTCCATGGTCTGAGACTGATGCATGGCTTTGATTGCATTCTGTGCCATTGCCCTTGTAGAAAATGTGACAAACGCACAGCCTGTGGGAAACAAGGGGACAGGGAGCAGGAAAGACAAAAAACAACAAGACAAAAGGGTTGGACGCTTGTTAAACCAACACAGTCTACGAGAACTGCCACAGGACGCCACTGTTCTCAGTAGTACATAAAAATCAACAACTTCTCTCTTGGTTTTATCTTAGTTTGCTTTTGACTCACAGTGCTGACTTGCTAATCTGACCAAAGCAGAAAGATTTATTTATTGACTAGTTTATTTTTTTAAATGGAGACGAGGGGAACGTAGTTGGGCACTTTTTTTTTTTTTTTTAAGCCACGGGGGGTCTGAAATTAGCAAGATCTAGTCTGCATTTTCTAAAATAAAAAGTTGCTATTTTACATTTTTCTCCTTGGCTGATCATATCGACTCAGGGCATCCACACATTCAGGCTTCTGGATTTCAAATTCTAGTGCTGATTTTTTAAGCAGCAAATAATAAAATCCTCGACACCCAGGGGCAAATTAGCAAATAAAATTCCAAAGGCTCGGAATGTCAGCAAATTAATACATCTGATCTCTTCTGGGTAGTTAAAACATATACATGTATACGCATACACTGATGTGATTCAGATGCAGAGAAATGTACCCCATCCTGCAGGACCTGTTTAGTGATAATTAATTATGAACAAAAACAAATGCTCTGTTACTCTGAGAATAGTCGATAGCGCATATGAGGCGAAACTTTAAAACCTGCATTGGATTTCTAAGTTGTAGAAAATCTTTAGGATTTTTCCAAGTTGTGGTTTCTGCTATGCATCCGGGATCTGACCTCAGGTTTAACATCCACCAGACAATGTACAGTTCTCTGAACGCTTCCGGTGAGACCCACTGAACTTTCCATGGCTCTTTATTTCTTGTGCCGTAAAATCACCAGAACCCACAGCGCCTGCCCCAGTGCCTGGTGGCAGGGGCTAGCCACCGTGCAGGTCGCCGTTCCAACTACATGGCTCATTGCCCTTTTCACTAATAAAAACACTGTCTGCTGAAATTTACATTTTCTTCATCGTGCACCCTTGGGCTTCTTAGAGAAAAAGACTGTGAAATTAATGCAGATTCAGGCTGATTTTATAATAATACCACAGCACACTAAAAGCTTAGCTAAAGCAATGCAGACTTATTTCACTTATGATCTCTAATGACTTTAAAAGTGCATTGATTTTCAGCTTCTTTAGCTCTGCACAGTTTGAACTTAGGTATCAGAGAATAATTTAGTGTTCCACTCAATTTCTTCAAAACATTATTATTATTACTACTTAAAAGATTTCCAAATGAGGCAGATCTAAACACCGAGAGACGGGAGCCTGCTGTCATCTCAGAGTGAATGCAGGAAAGCGGGATACTGGCATCTGCAATGCAAGATTATTGCCCCTGTGGCCAGTAAACCAAACAGAATGTTCTATGTCCAAAAAAAAAAAAAAAAAAAAAAAACCCAAACAAAGAAAACGAACACCGCCCCCCCCAGCAGATTGTTTGGTTTATGTAAATCAATTTGTGAGCCATAAAATATATCTTCTTCTTTTGCTCTGCCTGAGTACCTGGTGAGATTATCAAGTCAATACTGTATTAGCACCTTTTAATCAAACAGCAATAAGAGAAAGCAACACCTGCCCATTATCCCCAAAGCACAAAAACATCCAGTCATGGAAATAAGTCAATGCATTTTTTTTTTTTTTTTTTTTGCATCATGCTGTAATTTTGAATACAACAAAACTCTGAGTACACGGGAGAGTCCTCTCTCATTGACTTCCCAGTTACGCTGGCCTCAAGAAGCCTGAGGTCTAGCTTGCTGTGAATTCCGAGTGGTTTCGTACACTTCTCTGACATTACAGCAGCTAGTGAAGCTGACTATTTAAACACACTGCCTGCTCCTCCACTGGCTGTAGCTTCTGTTGTCAGGGAAAGCGATCTGGAGCCTTCTTCGAGGCATCTAGAAGGTGTGTGTAACAGCGTGCGACAGAGGACAGCAAGTCTACAGGCTTCCATATTGTGACTCAGCTCTACAATCCGAGAGCCCCAAAGTTACCGTCTGTCTCCGAATAATACCCCTTCAAGAACATTGTGATTATCATCGGCATCGTTAACGGAAGCGAGAACACTAGGATGTGTCTTCTTCCGTTTTTTGAGACCACAATGGAATTATTTGCTTTTGCAAATCCTCTAATGGAAATATACCTGACATCACGTGAAGCCTGGCCTAACTCTGCTTTTAATAGTCAAGAAGGCTGTTTCATTCACTTTATTTGCTCTTATTATCCAGGAACATGTGCCAAACTGACAAGTTTCTGAATGGAGGTTAAGAATGCATTAAAAAAAAAAAACACATATAAAATGTCAACAGAAATCAATAAGGCACAGTTTATGCATTTACCACAATTTCAGAACAAGGAGAACTTTTTCAGTAACTTAGTGAGAAAGATACAGCAATTAGCAGGTCTCAGAAGTATTAGCAATAGAACCATAAAATTCCATCTCTATAAACTTGAACGACTGCTCTTTCCTCTCTTAAACTTGCAATTAAAAGCTTGACTGATGTTTCTAATTACAGAACCCTTACTGCATCCCCTCAAAAAAGAATATCTGACAAATCTGATGACTCCTTTAACCTTTTTACTCTATTGGCAGTGGTGTAGGATGAGAGAACCTGTTGCATCAGGGGCTGTCAAATTCGGGCTATGTATGGTGTTCCATTACTTAAGAAGGAAATTACCGTCGTTTGTAAAGGGAGGGCACACGTTGGAAGCTTCCCTCCCTCTGCCTTTCTGAACTTCCACAACTTCAGAACCCAATGTTTCATGGCTGGGTAGCTTGTTAACCTTTGTAATTGCTGCTCTAGTCCTCTGGTGAGATGTTAATTTTCTTTTCCCCATCACTGAAAACATGGTGGCGGTTTTAGGATTACGCCTCAGATCTGTGGTTTTCACTAATATAGGGTCATATGAGCTTCTTCCGTGAAGACTGGATGCCAGCTTCTCTGACCTTGTAGAGTCGGCCCTCCACCATTCTAGAATGTCTCAGGGTCAGCCCTCCTCTGTTCTAGACTAGTGGATGTCCTGTCTCAGTAGTCAGTTCTCTGGCTACTGACTAAAACGCAGGAGAAACTAGAATGGGGCCAAAAAGATCACATGTACCAAGATAAATAAAGCTTTAAAAAAATTTTTTTTGTTGTTTTGTTTTGTTTTCCTTAGTTAAGGTAGTCTGTATATCATTGTCTTAAAGCTTCTCCATATACGTAATAATAGCAGAAAAAATAAAGGAAAAGTCTGTCCTTAACTGTGGCCAACCTGTCATTTACCTTCCAATTACTTATTGTCTCTACTACTTTCAGAATGTCAGAGATTCCTCACAGAAACGAAAGGAACCGAACTCCTCCTCGTTCAGTGAGGTCGCCTTCTTGCTGCTAAAACAGATAAATGATTGACTGGAGAAAGGTTTCTCCAAGTAATTTCCTCCTACAGTCGGGATCTAAGGAAAGCACGTGGCCCTGTCACAGAGAAGATTCTGGAACACATCTATTACACTTGTCATCTCAACCGAAAAGCTGTCTTCGCTCAGGTGTTCTACCCTTTCTCTCAGCGGCAGGAGAATTTTGAGAGAACGGGATAAATTCTTGGTCTGTGCCAGAAAAAGCCAGAGAGCGAGCGAGCGAGAGGGGGAAGGAAGGAGAGAAGGAAGGAACTTTTAAAAGCACGTCTAACGCCAGGGCCTCTTGCTTTTCTGCCTCTTCTTTCAAAGAGAAGCAGCAGCCTGCTAGATTTCAAACAGGAGGATAATTTAAAATAACTTGGGCAGCATGAAAGCACTTGCGGCCTAGGGAAGACTTGTTTATAAATTCTCGTTGTGCCAGAGAAAGTTCTTAATGCAGCCAATTTTCCTTGTTGTATCTTTCTAGCAGTGGCAGAATTTATGAAACGTTCCTCTCACTACCACACGAGAGCTTCCCAACTACCGTGCGAATGGACCATCCCCAGGGTTGGGTTAGTTCACTGGGAACCGGCGTGGAGAGACAGCTGGTCCGTGCTGCCCGAGGCTGAGGGCAGAAGGGGACTTACTGCTTTGCAGAAATCTCACCCCCGTGAGGAGCTTCAGAGACTGCCCTCAGAACGACAAAATACAGTTCATAACCCCGGGGTATTTGATACGCGTTCCCACGTCTGTTTAGATGCTAAGCGGGCACGCCTAAGACGTCCTGATCAAAACCCAGTCCGCTCCAGGTACGTATTTCCAAAGTCAAAAGCCCTGTCCTGATATTCTGATCAGATATAATGGAAACAAATGAAGATTTAAGGGCTAAAGCCAGTCTGGGCTTGCCAACAGCCCCGAAAATACTGCCGATTTCATTTGTCAAGGGTTTTGGCAGGAGGACGTTGGAACACTGTAAACACAGCTGGAATATTCTTAAACAAGCAGAGAGTTACCTTACATGGCAGTGCAGATCTGACTACACTTCACGGGGAAAGGAAAAGGAGAGAAACTCTTTCCTGGTCTCCGAGTTACGGAGAGTCGTTGCCAGGGTGCAGAAAACAAGCCGTGTAGACTATACCCAGACAGCCCATTCTGACTGTGGGGTTACAGGTAAGTGAGAACATGTGCATCTTAGGAAACCAACAGGCTGAGGGGACACTGATAAATAAATTCACAGGCGGAGAAGACTTCCAGCCTAGATTTTGAGAGCAGAAGCCCCATCTGACTTCCTGTGCATGGGCTCGTGGCATCCTGCTGGCTTTCTCCAAGAAGGTCCATTCGGCAGGCCTGGGAGGCTCGCCTGCTGTTGCAGAAGGATCTGAGTATCATGAAGGGGCTGGAAAACACCTCAAACCAGGTTTTCCAAATGAGAAAAGGTGGCAGAATGGGTTACTGGCCCCAGAGGGGAAAATCCATGCTTAGCTGCGGGCACATTGCAGAGATAGAGTCAGACTCCTGATGCTCGCTGAGTGCTGGTTTCAATGTGCTTGGCAGAGGCCAGCTGCTGGTCCGTGCGCAGCCATGGCAATTCCTAGGGAGGGGTGGGCCGGGGGGGGGGTCTGATCTGGAACATGCCACAAATTGGGGGGCTTGCAGAGTCCTGATGGGACTTTACAAACGCTCTTTCTTGCCAATATGGAGATGACGGTTTTTGTTTTAATGATGGTGATTCTGAGCCAAAGTCCAGAGCTGTGGGTCCTGGCAGCTCACTACTCTGCATCAGTGGGGGAGCCCTGATCCTACAAGTCTGGGGAAACCTTGGCTTCACAGCCTGCAGGGAGCAAGGGAAGCCATGGAGGTGGCAGAGAAGACCGGACAGGAGACACGTGGCGGAGAAAGCCAAGAACCGCCTCTTTTGTCTTCATTCTTGTAGCGGAACCAGGCAGGAGTAAAGCCAGTTAAGTGAACCAGTGCTCTGGACCTCTCCCTCGCGACCAAACGGTGTGAGTGCAAAACCTTTCTCCTGACTAGCTCATACGCAGTTTAGCATTAGAAGGTGCTTTCCAGAGCAGCTCACCTTTCCTTTCGCTTAGTTTTTATTTATTTATTTGTGTCTCAAACCGCTGAGCTAGCAACAGGCAGGGAGACGGGAAATGCTGAGCACCCTTTATCTGCAGAGCCACTAATGGGAGACACTCATTAATATTTGATTGAAAACTGCAGTTCTTTAATGAAAGCAAAATAGTGGCATGAAAGAGAATTGTTCTTTTCACAAATACACTGATTCAGGAGCCATGCCCTGTACCCGGGAGTCCCTGCTTGAAAAACTGACCACTGTCCAGCTTTGTATTTCAGAACAAGTGGTTATAAATGAGTATTTCCTTTTTTGCCATAGGGAATTCTCATCAGGTCCCCAGATGAGGAGGAGGAGGAGGAGGGGAAAAAAAAAAAAAAGGGGGAGGGAGGATCTGCTTTTTACACGGAGCCATCATTTGCATAAAATGCGGGTGAGAATGCTCCCGAAACTCCTGCAGACATCGGCCTCTCTGGTGCCCTCGTGTCCGCGGCCGTGTCCTGCTCTCCCCGGCGGGCCCGGGCGCCTGGCAGATCTCATCCGCGGAGAAATGCCGTCGGCTCAAGCCGCTGAAGATGCTCCTCGTTACTGTCTCCCCTGGACAGTCGGGGAAAGTGTCTGGGGGTCCCGGGCCCGCAGAGGCAGAGCAGGAGCCGAGGTCTCTCTTAAGCCAAGCCCTGGGACAGGAGCGGGGCAGCTACGGTGACTGCTGCCATTCACAAAGGGGTAAACTGAGGCACAGAGCTAGGACGAGGAACTCGGAAGGCCTGGGACTGGATCTCGGGGTCACTGACCTCTGGGCTCTATAAATTTCACCACGATTAAGTGAAGGGCCTTGCTTTCTGTTCTGTCCCCGTGCTACATGCCGTGGGGAAGGCGAAACTGCCCAGACGGGCGTGTGGCTGAGAATAAGGGGAGAGAAGAGGGGTTCGGACTGCTGCGTTGGCCATGTGACAGGGATTGCAAAGACAGGGTCACATGTCCCTTCTGTGTTTGCTTTTCCGTCTAGCCTCACTGCCTTTTCCCATGGGGTTCTCCTCTACCCGGGGTTGGTCCCCTCCAGCGGGTGGGGAGCTCTCACAACTGCTGGCAGAGTCAGAGGACCCCAGGCGACAGGAGAGCTCTTGGGGAGCGGGTGTGCCGGAGTGGAGATCACAGCCTCCTCCTACCCCCCTGGGGCTGTGTGGCCACGGGCCTGGGCGGCTGCCGTGGGTGACGCCGGTGACCGCGTGGGTGGCGAGCCACGGCTCGGGGTCTGCAGGCTAGGGTCCCGCTCAGGACCCACCTGGGGCGGCCGTGGGAGAGGCCCGTGTTTGCAGGGAGGCAGAATGACGACATTGGCCACTCTCGGGGAACGGCCCAGCTGTCACTCTCCTGCCTCCTCCCTTTTAAAACCACCTTCGGAAGAAAACACGAGCCCCGCAAGCTGGAAGCTGTTCCGCCTCCTTCTACTGTTCCCTCGACTACCTCCGTGCGGGGCTCTGGAGGTGGGTGTAGGCGGGAAACCTTTGTTCCCTGTGCCTTCCCCTCTAGCAGCTGACATCGTGAAGTTTCGTGTCTCAAAGTCAAAAGAACAAATGTTCTTCCCCACATGGTGCTGCGGTTAGCTAGAAGGAGGGAGATGGGTGAACATCAGTGCTTTGAGACGTCAGGCCCGGCCTTTCCTTCCAGCACCGGGAATGAGACGGCAGTGCTGGCCCAGAACCAGAGCCCGGGAACGACAAGAAGTTTCTCATCAGCCCCGCGGAAACCGCATCAATGAGCTCATGAATAGAATGAGACCCTCTCTGCGTTACAAACGTGGGGATCTCTTAGAAGAGGTGAAAAATATGTCGTATGCCTACGCTCTGACTGCAGCCTCCTGGGCCGTCTTGGGAAACACAGTCTGACGGGGGTGGGCGCCGGTGACCGCGCTTCCGAGTGGTTGAGGAAGGGTCTGTGTGGCGCTGTCCGAGGAGAGGAAAACACAGAGAGAGAATGGGTCTTTCCAGTTCCCTTGGAGCGCTGCTGGTGATAAACTGCTGGTTTCTGTCAGTGCTCGAAGCCACCGCCCCTGCTCCTGTCACGGTGACAGAGCTGAGCCTACAGTCTCCTGGACCAAGACACCTCTCTGCCACTTCATGAACTTCCCCCGATCGGGCCTCCAGGAGCTCTGATCTTGAAAATAAAACCCTGATAGCCCGAGACGGGCCCGTCTCTTCTGAGCCCCTGCCTGCTCCGCACTACACGGGAACACCTATGTCCTCCCTTGGTTCCTACCGCTGTCGGGAGGCCCATCCACGTCACGTTTCTCCTGGGCACAGGCAGGGAGCCAGAGACCGAGATGAAAACAACCCATGTCCTCTCTCCTCCTCCGCATCTCTCCCTCACCCCCAAAACGTACTTCAGTTTGAGGTCGGAAGGGCTGTACCACGACAGGGCGGCCCGTCGGCTTCCCCGCTGGCCGGGAGAGCCTGAGACAACGCGCTGGCTTCCAGACCTTCTCGACCTGAGAGATACAAGGCGATCCCTTCCGCTACGGTGAAACGCTCACGGTGGATAACTCGACCGCAGGGGACACGTTACAGGGTAACCTCTTGCTGCGTGCGGTGGCTACGTCTACCTTGACTGTGACACAGAGTTCCAATTAGCACGTGAGGGGGGAGACTTGATAGACGGCCCACTCACCTCGACTCAGCCCGTCGGGCCCCCGGAGAATCCGGCATTCTTCTATCTGGCCGAATGGAGAAAACATCACCCTGATATCATTTTCGTTACATTTCTTCGAAACCATTCCTATGAACAATTTCCGGTCTTCCACGGCTAGGGGATAAAAATAACGAATGAGCAAAGGCCATTCTGATCCCTTTGCTTGTAATCAATGCCTCATTACTGCACCAAGCCGGGGGGGGGGGGGTCATGTGAGAGGAAGCGGCGCTCCAAGGCCAGCCCTTCCGACTTGCAGGCCTGCTTCCTCCTCCACAGCCAACCCCGCCACCCCGCTCTCCCAGCCCTTCCCAGACACCGCTTTCCTCTGTGAGCTCGTCCTGACCCATGCGACACCTTCAGAGGACACCAGATGCTGTGAAGTCCCAACCCCCGCCCCACCCCGTTGGGAAACTCGCAGAGCTTCGGGACAGGTTAAGCCCCACACACTGGCCCAAGGCTACCGTGGCTGAGACATACGTGGGAATGCGCCTTTGAATTTTTTTCCGTAGGTGTTCTTTTAACTCGAATGACCGAGAAAGAAGAAGGGTCAGGGAAAGAAAAATAGGACGAACAGAGGAAGCATGATAGAAAACACAACTTTTAAAGATTTTATTTATTTATTTGACAGACAGAGATCACAAGTAGGCAGAGAGGCAGGCAGAGAGAGAGGAGGAAGCAGGGCTCCCTGCTGAGCAGAGAGCCCGATGCGGGGCTCGATCCCAGGACCCTGGGATCATGACCTGAGCTGAAGAGGCTTTAACCCACTGAGCCACCCAGCCGCCCCAGGAAACACAACTTTTAATAAGGCACTTGTTGGAAAAAGCCTTCTCCCCCAATTTCAAATAGCTTGGCCCCGTGGAGCCAGACAATAAGGAGATACGGGAGATGCTCCTCTTTCTGGAGAGCCAGTAAATGACCTGCCGTCAGTCTGTCCGTCCATCTGTCCGTCACGCTGGCTCTGCAGCTCTAACCAGGACAAGGCATGGTCTGCATTTCTGACTGAAGAGCAAAGCCGCTGTAGGGAGAGAACACGACTGTGGCCGCTGGAGAATTCCACTGGGGTGGCGCCACGCTCGGGCTGGAACCCAGAACAGAAAAGACCAACTGCTCTGCTCTTGGCAACCGGAGCCAGGACTCTCGAGGACCAGAAATGAGTTCAGGTGTCATGACAAGCACACGCCAATTCCAACCTTGGAAATGGCCAGGAGGGAAAGACTGGGAAAGGTTTGCCTCTGATGACTTGGGAGATCTCCCTCAAAATCTACAAGCTTGCGCTCAGGATAAGAAGCCTACATTTAGCCTGAAAGGCTCAATTATCACTGATTTCAGGACAGCGTTTGCAGCCTTTTTTAGGAAAGAGCGGGAAAAAAAAAAAAAAAAAAAGAGCGAGAGAAGCCCTGTTCCAGAGGTCCACGGAGAGGAGTCTTGCTTATTACTTCTTGTCTTGCATTTTAATCCATTTCTTAGAACCGCAAGCAAGGGCAGCCGGCCAGGCAGCACCTCACCCCGCTGGCTCGGGAAGGGCCCTGCCGTCCACGGCTGTGTGTGTTGTATCTCACCTTTGCTCTCTAATGGGTTCTCATCTCTGTCTCCGTTACTCTTGCCCTGGACAGTCTCCTTTTCATTTAAATAACAAGAATGCATTTTAGACTTTGTAGGGTGAGGTGCTCTTGGCGCATGAGTCCAGCTGGCTGGGTTGGGGCAGGATTGGTCGGGGAAGCAGGAATGGGGCCCGGGGAGGTGCCCTCTGGAGCGGCGCCGTCCAGGAGGGGAACCGATCAGTCTGTGACGTCCGCTGCAGTAGCTGAAGCCTCGCATGGCTCCTGAGCACTTGAAACGTGGCCAGCCGTGTGACTGCGAAACTGCATAGTTACTGTGATTTAACTGCAACTAATTTAAATTTAAAAAGCCACAGGTGACCTTCTAGAGGACAGTGCAGCTCTGAGAGGCCCCTCCCCGTACAGCCACTGGAAGGAGAGATTTGAAAGAGGTTTTCTGTCCTTCTAAAAGATACCCCCCGAACCCTGTGGGACAGCGAAAGAACTCGCCTGGGGTCACTCAGCAAGGGGGGGTCCTAGCCTGGACCACACCTGCTGTCCCACTCCTGGCTCTAGTCCTGTCTCCTGTGACGTTTCCTAGGAGAGCAGAGGAGAGGAAGCCTCCAGTGGACAGCAGGGCCGGGTCAGGAGACCTGCCTGGTCCCAGCCCTGCCACCTCGTTGATGTGTGACCCTGGGGAGTGAGAGGACTTCCGCGGACCTCGGTCTGGTCACCTACAAAATGGGTTTAAATTCTTCTCTTTCCTTGATGTCCTTCTTAAGGAGCAAAGAGAGGGGGGCCCTGCTACATGGCTGGGGTGACTGAAGTACTTGGGGGTGGGGCAGAAATGCTGAAGCCCAGAATCCCACCCTCCAGCTGCACTCTGCCCTCGGCAGCTCCTGAGTCAGTGCAGAGAAACGGGGCGGGGGGGGGGGGTCTGAGGAAACCAGGCAGAAGCTGCGACGCCGTAACGCCATGAGTTACGGATCGTGCGCCAAGAGCTGGAGAAAGGCTTGGCAGAGGAGGATGCGGCATCTAAGCTGGACTTCAAGGAGCAAGGGCGAGCCTGGGAGACGCGTGCGGGCAGCGCACGGTGGGATGGACAGAGGAAAGCAGCCAGGTTTCGGCACCACAGGCATCATTTCCTGCTGCTCCCGTCGAGAGGGGCCCAAGGTGTCAGGACAGGAACACCCTGGGTTAAGCCTCATCGGAATGGATGAGGGCAACGGTGTCATCGGCTCTGAGTCATCGGGGGAAGCTGGTGAGGACCTGGCTTCCTCCCTTAGATGAAACAATCTTACACTGAAGCTCTTTTCTCGCCCATCCGTGTAGGTGAGCTTCCAGAGATCTACGGAAAAGTGGTGGAAGGAAGCGTCTGTGCTCACCAGCACTGGGACCACCAGGGGGACGCGGTGGCCCAGAGGGAACACAGCATCCCCCCGATGGGAAGGGATGGACTGAACATGGTCACGCAGGGAGCGGCAAACTTCGAGTCGCAGTCGTGACCTCCCCCTGCGCCCCTCACCATCCCTGGGACTTTTACGGGAGGAAGGTGTGGCTGGGATCTTGAGAGTGAAAAAAAAAAAAAAATTCTGCTGAATTTCTTCTTATCCCGAAGGATCCCCTTTTGGTTCTTTTAAACAGAAGCAAACGATAAATTCCCAGGGAGTTCTTGGTTTCACTGGGAAACCTATCACGATGGCACAGGGCTCCGGCGGATGCTGGCGTAAGCTCAGTGAGCAGCTCCCGAGTAAACAGAAGAATGATTTTTTCCTAAGATGTGTAGTAAGAACTGGAAGCCATCTGCCAACAAACCCTGGCTTCCGAGGCATCCCGCCGGCTAAACCCGGGTCGGGAGAGGGAAGAGAATGCTCTCTTCATTACCAAACTGTCGCTAAGGAAATAGAACGGAAACCTCCACCATCCAGACGCTCTCTGACATGCTGATGCCCTCCCGTGCACGCGCCCCGTCAGGGAAGCTGGATGTTTGCAATCCCTCGACCGCCCTAGTCCCCCGTGGTCCTGACAGCTGGGACCCTGTGTGCTTTAAAGGGCAAATGCAGAGAACCGCTCACTCTCTGCTTTCTTCTCCCTCAAATTTTCCCGGTGAAAACTTTTCTGTAGAACTTAGTCCTGGCATTCCCAGCCTGAGGATCCCTAGGCGGCTTTGTCAGCATTTTAAACAAACATAATTATCCTGCGTTCACTGAACTTTCCATCGATTTTTGATGAATTTCTTGGTGGGGTTTATTCCTCCGTGTCCATAGGCAGGCAGCGGCTCACTTTGGTTTCCAGTCCACAGGAATGTGGATTGCTTAAAGGAACATACTGTGTCTATAGTATTGTGTTAAGTGCTTTACGGGAATTTAAAAAAAAAAAAGGAAGGAAAGACTAGGTCCCTGTCCTGCAGGGGAAAAGTCTACTTTCTTTTTTTTTTTTTAAATTTTTTTAATTTATTTATTTGACAGTAGTTGGAGAGGCAGGCAGAGAGAGAGAGAGAGAGGGGGAAGCAGGCTCCTTGCTGAGCAGAGAGCCCGATGCAGGACTCGATCCCAGGACCCTGAGATCATGACCTGAGCCGAAGGCAGCGGCTTAAACCACTGAGCCACCCAGGCGCCCCTAGTCTACTTTCTTTAAGGCTACCTGACAACTGGCCGAGGGAGGACACCTTTCACACCGTGCGCCGTACAGGTGGGCTGACCCCATCACCTGTTACGAAGGGACGTGAAGCTATCCCATAACCAGCGACCATTTCAAGTTGTCCTTCTGTGGTGTGGGAAAGGGTTAACATTTTAAGTTTTAAGTGGGGACTTTTCTAAGTTCAGGGAATAGAAACTTCGTTTCTGAAAAACCCCTAATTGTGAGTCTGTGCGAACGCCCTGGTGTACAATCTGTCAAAGTCACACCTGGATTCAGGGCGGCCTGAATTAATTAACAACTTTTCAATGTGTTAGTGCTAACATATGGCATTTAATTACTGCCTCCAAATCCGTGAGTCTCTCCACTCCGAATTTCAAAATTATTTCTTCCTCGTTGAGTGCCTCTGAAGGTGAGAGAATGGGGGTGCCCACGAACCCCATCTTTGGCGGAGGGTTGCAGGCCCCCGAGCTCCCCGACCATGTTCCGTCATCTGGACCCACGAGCTCTGAACTCAGGGCACGGATGCCAGGGGTCTGGGAGGCCTTGGGAAGAAAGGGCTTACTTGGCATTTCTGGACGTGGGGCTCCAAGCAGCGCCGACAAGCTGTTAGGTCGGAGGGTTAAAGCAGGGGCATTTATGCTCTGTCTACAGCGTCAACTAAAGCAAAGTAGAGCAAAACAAAACAAAAACACCAACTCTCTCAAGCAGGGGCATGACCCAAGAGTGAACACTGGTTCGTACTGGCTGGTTGCTGAGACCCCCAGGCCCAGAACCGAAGGTGACCTCTGCGGTTTTCTTAGCACTCACTGCTAGACCGACTTCAGATCCGGCAACTGACTTTACTTTTCCATCTTGCACAGCTGGTACCTTTTTCTGCACAGCAAACAAATCTGGAAAAGAGGCCCTCCCATGTACACAGAATGAACGATGGTGGCCCTGTCTGCACGAGGGTATGTTGCCATCTGGAACCCATGCCTCCTCAAGCCTCTGGCCTTGCCGCTACCGAGAGTACGTGGTGTAAGCATGGTAAGACAACTTGGAATCTGAACTTTGGGTATTTATTCACTGTGTTCTTCCTAAAGACGCCAGCATTTTATTGCTGATCCAGAATGGGATTTTTTTTTTTCTTCTTCTTCTTCTTTGAACACCTGCCACAGTTAGAAGCACCAGGGCAGAAGTAAAATGCTGTGAGTTTGCAGAAAGATGCTAGAGACTGCAGCTTAAATCAGAGCCAATTAAGAGAGCAGGCTCTAGGAGGCCTGGAGATCTGGAAAGCCCATGCAGGAAAATCCTGAAGGGCACGGCAGATCCGAGGGAAGCCCAGCAGGTCTGGGCTCGCCATGGAGGTTCTCTTCGTCAGAATCTCTAGATGGACAAAAGGGCTTCCAAGAGTGATTGCTTTCTGGAATTCATCTGTCCATCACTAATTAATCCGTGATTAGCAGCCCTTTCTTGCTCAGCAAATACAAAGTTTCCGAGAGCCGAACACACTGATAATGAAGATGGTAACTGTCTAAACTGTGATGAGTCCTTTGTGCCGTCCGTAAATGTCAGCAAACTCAATAAAGGTGCAATTAGAGCTCGTTATCTCCCTTTCACAACTCCAGGAGCTCCGAGAGCATCTGGGCCAAAGAAATCTTTGTGCTCTCTGAGCTTTGGAAACTACGCTTACCTGTCAAAACTGCCATGTGAAATCAGAAAGGACTTGTGCCTTTTAACACTTGCTTTAGAAAATGATGCGACACTCCTGATTCCTCGGCCAGGTCCGAGGAGAACCCTGAAGCCCGCTCAGTCTTTGCAATGCTCGGCATAGGCTTTGCACCTCCATGAAGAAAAATGCTTTAAAGGGCGCTTTCCGTCCGCTGATACTTTTTGACCCGCCCCCACCCCGCCCAGCACCGAAACGCAGAAAGTGAAGGTCACTCCGCAAAGCAAAGGAAGATCTGGCCCAACGAGACGGTTTGCAGAGGTGGTTTTTCCCTTCGTGCGTACAGAGCTATGCCTTGCGATGAAAGGGAGCCTCGACTGCTCAAAATGTAGGAGCACAGCTGCCTCAACCAGCCACACGTGCGCGGATGACCCGGCAGAGTGGACATGTACTAAGGGCCGGGTATCACGTGAAGCTCTTTGCAGATGTCAACTCGTGTGCTCCCAGAGCCACCCTGAAAGGTGGGCGTTACACGAGTTCAGACTGTGGACCACGCAGCCCCTCTCACAGCCGGAGATACGGGGACTGGGTGAGGTCACAGGACCTGCCCAAGGACCCAGCTAACACGTGCAGGGTCAGGGGTCAAGTCTGGGCTCCTTGAAATAGCTTTTCCCGGGTACCCTGAGCTGCTTCCTGGACAGCGGTGTTTTTAGGTAACTTCGTGTCTTAGTGAAACAGTGTTTAATCCTGCTTTGGCTTCTGAGATTGTGCAAAATGGCTGGCTGACAGCAGTCCTACTCTGTTGCTGTGGTTCTGGACCCGGAGCGGACATCGGCCTCAGCGTCCAGAACCGACCCTGGGAACAAGATGTGACGTCCAGGCAGCTAGCCTAGGGAATGGATTCTCTGAGTCAGGCGTTGTGTCCATAGAGCAGCAAATGCAGAAGAAGAAACCCTTTCATGATCCCACAACCTGGGTATGTCAGGTCAAACGTTTCCAGCCGGGTTCTCCCCTTCATCCTGCTTCTATAACGGTGGCGTAAGGTTCAGAAATAAGACAAAGCTTCCTTCGCGGCCCTTGTCCTGAGACAGGCTAGAGAATTCAGGGTCCAAAGGAAAGGGAGCATCTCTTAGGGGCCAGGAGCTCCCAGATGACCTTCAGACAGGGTTCATCCCCCAAATACACAACTCCTCTCTCCCAGGAGGAACAGAATGGACTGTAAATGTGCACTTCTGGGGTAAAAGGCTCAGGAGTCGGCATGGGCACCTGGTCTTCCACCTGTCGACTCTCTCAGTGCGGAGCCCTATGAGGCCAGAGAAGAATCTGGAAGGTATCAATAACCCTCATTTTATAGAAGCGGTGGTGTACCATTTGCAAAACACTGTTGTATCTTATGTTGAGTCTTTAAATTGAAAAAAAAAAAAAAAAAGCCAATCTATGGGGTAGTGACCATCCCTCCCATTCATGAACGAGGAGATCCAAGTTCAGTCGTTAAGTGACCGTCAGATCAGCAGACTCAACGTCAGTACGTTCTGTGGGGGTCAGGACAGTGTCTCTGCAGTCCTTTCCCTTATTCTGCTTTAGACCTGGGGCCACAGCCCAGCCCAGCCCAGCCCCAGGCAACAGGCCTGGGGCACAGGAAGTCATCACAGGGTAACTGCTGAATTCTGGATTCAGGGTTTGGGGTACACAGTACAGGAAGGAGGGAGCAGACTGTCAGAGGGGTGGTGGCAGAGAAGTCGGGGTGGGGGTGGGAGGCAGGCACCCAGTCTAGTCCCTGCAGACCACTGGGGG
Source organism: Mustela erminea (assembly GCF_009829155.1). Lineage (NCBI taxonomy): Eukaryota > Metazoa > Chordata > Mammalia > Carnivora > Mustelidae > Mustela > Mustela erminea. Next base: position 135,442,393 of record NC_045619.1, read on the forward strand.
GCTGGTGGCACCACGCCATGACTTGGAATTTACTTCCCAACTTCCTAGTCTGTGAAGAAGCCAGAAAATGGGACGCACTACAATTAGCAGAAAGTACCTTGTGGAGAGAGTTAGACCCCAATCATAATTTACATTTGCAGATATGCAGATCTCTGAGTGCATGGCTTCTGCCCTGATTACTAATTAATGAGCTGCAAACCTGCCTGTGGGAGCAAACAGTGCTGATTATGTTGGTCTTGGGGGACGGAGACGTGCCGCGGTCTGAGAAGGTAGAAGATTCCTTGAACACACACTTCAGTGCATTCAAAGAACAAAACGGGGACAGAAGACGGATATAGAGGGAAGCAGCAAGTTGGGGGAGACAAAGTGGCTGTTGGCCCTTCCGCGTCACGGAAAGGTACGTCTCAATGATTTCACAGACCGTGTCCCATGCATATGTTAGCGCTGAGCATCCCTTTCAGTAATCAGCTGGCTGAATTCTGAATGAATTCGGATGCAAATGCATCGGTACAACTTAGGGGAGAGTGCTAGGGAGGAACACACCGGAGAGCGGGGTTCCTGGTGGGCGAGCCCGTTCCCCCTCCTCTGCTCTGCACACCCTGAGGTCCTTCCTCCCTGTTGGGTTTCCTGGCTGCATGGTCTGTGGGCGGGGGACCAACTAGAGGCAAAGGCCACCGAGTCACCACACAAAGCAAGCCCTGAACAGAGGGGCACAGAAAACCATTTCCCGTAACGTCTTCACACATCTCGACACCAGAGACCTACGAGGCGGGAGAGCGAACTTCTGCAGCCTCCAGGTGCAGGGCAAACCCCAGGGGCAGCTCCCCTGCCTCTCCCGGAGCGGAGGCGCATGAGGACGGCGCCTCCCTCCCCCGCTGACTTCCTCATTGACACAGACAGACAGCAGTACACGAGACAGTCGGTCACCACCTACCGTTTGACTTTTCACTATCTGCAGGTTTCATCTGGATGGGATGATGCATCTAAAAACACAAAAGCGAGACAGTAAAGGCAGATTGAACAACTGCGCGCAGGTCTCCGAAACCCCGCACTCGCCCGCGCGAGACCTCGTCCTGCTCCGAGGACACATCAGTAATAACAGGATCTCTCTCCGTCAAACGTAACCCTGTGAAAATGCAGCCTGCTGCGGCGTTCGGGAACAGAACCCTTTGTGTCACTGGGCCCCGCGGTACAGGACTGGGCTTTGCAGCCGGACCTGAGCTTGCAACCCGGTTCGGACACTCAGCAGCGTTTCTGCCCGCATCAGACAGGCAGGTTTGGCCCTGCCGTTCGTCATCACCGCCACGTGATCTCGGGCGAGTATCCTAACTTCCCTGAGACTCAGTTTCCTTATCGGTGCAACAGAGGTGACACCGGCACGGCGGGAACGGAATGCGCAAAGGGCATAAAGGGGGTGTTATGAACAGCGCACAGGACACGCTGAGAAAAGTGAGCTACTGTTACTCTGTATGTAGGATGTCACACATTTCAATGCAGATGGTCTCTGTTTTGCTGGTGGCCGTGCGCTCTGCTGCATGATCTGTTTTAGATCTCACGGTCATGGGTAATTTGAAGGTCTAGCGGTTGACTGATTGAGGCGCGATTATGTACATTCTTCAAACACCAATTCTGACCCAGGAATGCGGAGCTACTAAAGGGACGGTGGGGGTGGGGGGCGGGGGAGGAAGAGCAGGAGGCACGGATCTTGCAATCGGGTCTGCTCGGTCCGTGTGCAGGGGCAGGAGGACCTTGGGACAAAGTGGCGCTGAGATCCTGAGTCGCGGTGCCCCGGTGCTCTGTGGCTCTTTACACAATGCCCACCTCACTGCCGCGCGCGATCCACCGAGTGCTGAATGCGACCACCATTTCCAATGAAAATAAATTCCTCCAACCACGCTCAAAGGTCCTCGTACTTCCTACTTCACCAGATCCCGAGGAACCTCAGAGCCCTGGTTTAGATGGAATCACGGGCTGTGCAAATGCTTTTGTTCAAATGGGTCCTGTTCTCGCTGAACCTCTAATCCTCCCAGTGGACTGCCAGCACTTGCAAGCCCCAGCTCTGGGTTTTATCCAATTTAAAGGAAAGTGGAATGGTACTTGGCTCCGGCACATAAATAATGGGAAATTATCATCAGGCAGTCAGGGGTATGTGGAGCTAGTGCCTGGCAGGGTCTTCAAAACACGAGGGGAACAGCAAAGAGGCAGTACTATCGGGGGATGAGGGGCTGAATAATTCCGGGCTGCCTCGTCTGTTCTAAAAGGCAAGATGCTCTCGTGCACAGGACACAGTGGGGTCTGTTCGGATTCCTGCTCTATTAACACATTCAGTTTGTGTAGGAGAGACTAGAACGACAGTGGGACGTCCACGGGTCAGCAAGTATTGTTTCGGAAAGGATACTTTTCGATCTTTTCAGAAAAGACTGGCATTTATTCCTAAAAAGCAGACTGAAGTAAAACGTGGAAAGGCCTGGTTTGGGCTGGGTAAGGTGAGCTCTGTCCTACGCTAATGCTTGGGGAAGATGGGCCGCATCCCTGCGGGGCTATCCCTCTAGCCGGCCTTTGCCCACCCACTCAGCACAGAGGGGTGAAGCACCCACGTGGGTCTCAGGCTCTAGGCTAGAAACTGGGGGATGAGGCCCAGGGAAGAACCTCAGGCCCTTCCTCAGGCTCAGTATGTCTGGGGGGTGGTTGATGTGCCAACAGTGCCAGGAGCCATGTGAGAAGTGCTTTGCTAGACCCAGAGCAAGCCTGTGCAGGAGCTCATGGGAGCAGACACTCACTCTGCCTGGGGAGGAAAGTGAAGGCTCTTAGCAAACGGGATATGTGAACTGAGTCCTAAAGGCCACGCTGGACTTGGCTGGCAGAAAAGGGGGAGATGGCACCTGAAACCAAGAGATTATCGTGTGCAAGGCGCAGTGGTGAGAAAAAGCACACTTCCTCCTAGCGAGGAGGCCAACGCGTGTGTGAGGAAGGGCGCACGAAGATGCAGCTGGCACCTGGGCGTCCGACATCCTGCCTACGAAGGGAATGAAATGGTGTCTAAAAGTCAAGGCGGGCATAGAAGATTCGAGGAGCAAGGGCCACGAGAGCAAATCTGAATTCCAGAGAAGTCCTTTCTGGCTCCAGTGTGGTGAGTGGATTATAGAAGAGAGGGACTGGGTGGGCGGCGGGGGGGGCGGGGAGACAGCCGAGAGGCTACTGGGAACATCTGAGTGAAACTGATGACGGTCAACACCCCAGAGGCAACTGGCTGGTTGTGGGGAAGCAGGGGAGAGAGAACCATCACCGGAGCATGGCCCAGATCGGGGGAACGTGAGAAAGTGGTTTGGGGGGAGACTGCTTCGTGCAGGTCTGAACACTCTACACCCGATGTGACTGGGGCTGGAAAGAAGTTGGGGGTTGGCGTCTCGATGGCTCTGGGGCCGTGGGTGACACTGTCCAGGAGGAAACGTGATGTGAAAAGAGCCAAGGAATATCAAGAGGATCATAGAATATCAAGAAAGAGGAATGGAAGACGGACGGAGAGGAACAGCAGGTCCCACAGCAGTCTCGGGGCAGAGCTTCCAGAGCAAGGCGGTGGTCAGCACGTGCGCCGCTCACTGCTACGACAAAAATGCCCAAGGATCCTTTTGGCCATGACCGTACGATACTCTTCTGGGAATTGATCCAAAGCAGCTTCTGTGAGGTGGTGGGGCCCGAACACTAAATTATACAGAGTGGGGGAGTTACAGGGAGAGGAGCAGGAGAGAGGAGAAATGGACACGACTATCTCAAGAAGATTCGCTGCCAAGCGCGGGATGGGAGACTATGAAAGGTCAGTGGAGTCAGCGGCAGAGAATGAGAAGGCAGAGTCTGTCTCTTCCAGTCTTTTCTTTTCCACACAGCTTTTCCAACGAGCTGTGAGACTCCGATGAGAGTCACAGGCGGAGGCAAGGAGAGAGGAGGCACGTGCACCTGCACTCCCTGCGGGGCACGAAAATGAACCAAGAGGACTCCTGCCCTCAGCGAGCTTCCGATCCATCACGGCGGATCATGTGCACAAAGAGAAAGAACAACAAACTGGCCAGCATCAGGAAAGGCCCCCAGACAGAGCACAACAGGCATTCAGAGGGACCTCCGACATGCACAGAGGTCTGGGGCAGGAGCTCTGGGAGCTTCTGCAAGAACAGAAATCTTTCTGCCCTAAAGCTGGAAAGGGCCCTGGGAGCATCCAGCCCAATGCTCTGAAGGGAGGCCTGATTTCACTAAGGACACACACAGCTGACTAACGCCAGAGCTGGGATCAAAACTCTAAGCTCTTGCCATTTAACCCAGGGCCGCTGACCCGCAGATCACAGTGCTCCTCTGTTAACCGCCCGACACGGGACTTGGACACACGGGCCTACGGTGGAGGGTGCCGGCCCCACCCACTGAAGACTCCGCTGTCCCCCGTCAGGGAGAGGTCGGCCTCCCTCCTCTGACTTCCCCGAACCCGTCATCTATACAGCTCTGTGACGAGTATTACTCTAAGACTCGACTCTCGGTTTTCCTGCAGCTGCCAGGAGAACCAGATCTGTTTCTGACCCGAGACTGTCCCAAAGGCTCTGGATAGAAGATCAGTAGTAAGAACTCGGCCATCGCCGCTGCAGACTTGAACTCCACTGTGGTCTTCCCCCAGCCCCGAGAGAGGGAAAGTCAGCTGCACAAATCTGGACTGTCAGAGCATGGCGAATTCTGAATGGGCAGTCGCCCCCCTTCAGGTATGTTCTGAAGACTACGGAGATCATGTGTGTAAAGCACCGTTACCTTCTTGGAGAAAGGTGTTCAATCGGCACTGTATTAAGAATGGCTCCTTGTCAATAACAGTTCATTTGAGTTACGGTTTTATAGGAAACAAGGAAGACCAAAAAACCCACCACCACCACCACCACCACCAAAAAAACCTAGTTTGGAGGAATTGTTCTTGTAATGGTCTTCCATCGCCTTAAATCTCATGAGTCCAAAGAAGTTTGGGAGATTTGTTGAGTGGAGTGAGAAAGTGACTGGAAAGGAGCCCACATTCTAGTGGAAAGTTTCAGGATGTACTAAAGAGACTCTTTTCCTACCACAGAAAATGGTTTCAAAGATTTGATGCACCCGGACTAGCACTGCACGTTTGTTCACTGATTTCTTCGTTTACCAGACGCCCTGTTAGATGCTGCGAACACACGGATGGAAGAGTCTGGATAATATGGTGGGGGCGACAGACTCCTCAGTGGCACACGCACTCAGAGATGCCGGACGCACACCCAGGGAGGGCAAGCCAGAGACGGTGTATGAGCCCAAGCGGTGTTGGAGTTCAATCCTGAAGGAATCCTAACGCTCCCAGGACCGGAGGGAAGGATGTCTCAGGGCAGAGAACACACCGCAAGGCACAGAATAAGAGAAAATCAGCCTTGTTGCTACAAGAGAGGGGGGTGACGACCTTCTAACCGAGAGAAGGAGGAACAGAAGTCACTAAAGGAGGTCACTCACCAAAGACGAAATACCTAAAGCACGACAAGGCTAAGAATGAGGGACGTGTTCGGGGAGTGGAGAATTTCAAGATGGAAACTCAAGTTTGAATGAAAACTCAGAACCAGACTGAGGGCCAGCAACACACCTTCACCACGTCATCGAGCGCTAAAGATGAGAGAGACCCAGGATGCCCCGACTGCTGCTTCTCTAGACTGTGTCTGATGGGGGGGAAAGTGGCTGCCCCCGCCGCCTGAGGGGACGGGGGTGTGGGGCGGGGGCCGGAGCCTCAGCTCTGCACCTGGAGGTCCCAGCTGACAATTGCAGACCAGAGGAAAAGCCTGGGAATTCGGCCGTCAGGCTTCCAATCCCCTCATGCCTCACCCATCCTAAGGCAATGTCAGAGCCAGGCTCTAGGGTGGTTCCCTAGAGGAGGACAACCTTCAGGAATTTTTGCAAGGAGTCTCCTAGGAGACACATGCTAATGAGGTTAAATCTGGGTCTCCCTAAGCATACAGGGTGGGCAGTGTCTGAAAACGTCTCCAGGGGTCCGTACTGTCCCGATCTGCCCATGCTGTCGGAGGAGTCGAGGAGCCGCACACATGCCCACGCCAGCCCTCGACATCCCCAGGGCGGCTTCCCGAGGCGCGGTGGAAGAGGAGCCACGAGTCTACTATTTCTACTACTCGTGTCCCAGTCAGCTGTCCTCCGAGCGAAGCAAGACAACAGGACCCCCCGTCGGTAGAGTGCGTGTCCTGGGGACACGCCAAGATCAATCGTTTTGGAAACGGATCCTGTTCGTGGCAGTAAATTTGACTTAACACACTGCATCCGGTTTGCATCTCTGTGAAGAAAGCCTTCTAAATCTATTTCCTTGAAGATTTCCTTGCCCATGAATTTTTCATTTCACTGTAGAACAACATTTTGCCTCAAGTTACACATGAAGGTAGCTGGTGAACTTCTTGGTCTCTAGCCCTGTTTGTTTAAGAACAGATGCAATCTAACGAAAGCGGACATTTTCAAAGCTCCTTCCCTCTCGGTGCGGGGAGGGGGCGGTGAAGACTGGAACCACGCGTGTTCCTTAGAAATCGGCGGTTGAATTTCGGTGACATCTGGGTATTAAGTGCTGCGTTCCTCGTACAGAAGGTGGGACCTCCCAGAGAAGAGGACAGTTACTGCGGGTCGCTGGGGTCCTTGTATTGGGGACCTGCTCAGGCTCCCAGGGAGTGGGGGCTTCTTGAAGGTCAAGGGCAGAGGCTCGCAGCGGATCTGAGCATGGGGTCAGGGACACGCAGGCTGCTCTCCCCTGGCATTGGGCCCTCTCGTGGGAAGCGGTCGGTTGGTGTCGGGGCGCGCCAGCCTTCTGGTACAAAGCCTCTCTCTCTCCCAGCTCCTAACGAGTGAGTGGCACTTGGGCGTCCATCCCCTTGTCCCCCTGTATACACGCGGGCCCCCCCTACTGGGCTTTCCCACTGCTGGTCTTCAGAATGGGGGGTCCCTGACAGGGCCAGACACTCCTCACTCCTGAGCGCGCTGCCCTTTGATCGTCACGGACGCGCCCGGCTGCGGCTCATGGAAATGAACATGAGGATGTAACGTTGGCACAAAGCCACAGCGCCAAGTCCGTGGAGGTCACCGCACATATAGGGAGCGGCGCAGGACCCCGGCGACGACTGTCGCCGCCAGCCTCACGAGTCCCGTCATGTCACAGCGACAGAGATGGGCTGAGCCTGCCGAGTGCCAGCATTCCTGAGCCGCACTCTCGGGAGCTCGTGTGAAATCCGAGGTCTGGTGTGGTTTCTCCAAACCTGTCTGCCCTGGTGCCGTGACGAGCAAGGGGTGGGGGGGGGGCATCCGAGCTTCGAGAGCCGGTGTGAACACTGAGTCTGGGGGGCCTGCGGGAGGGAGACACGGCTGGCTTCTCCCACCGAGGAGAACTCGTGTTGAAACTTGTTTAACCCCAGCCATCGCCGATTGATGAGCGAACCACCTTTAACACGAGATTCAATAAAACATGCCATTTTTGAACCTGAAGTGGGTTTTACAGAGTCACTCTTTGGCATCTCATTACTAAACCGTCTTGACCCCTGAGGGAGCAGCCGTGATGGTACATATTATAAGCTCACTGCCCATAAAATATTTAAAGGGAGGGAAGCGGGGGGGAGGGAAAGACGTGACTTCACACGAGAGCCACGCACCAAGTGAGAAAATGACAGCACTCCAGCGCTCCAGCGCCTCAAGACCAACAGGAACTTTCCCTCCGTGACGGCACAGACCCAGCTCGCGCAGACCACTGCCCGCCTCGCAGCACAGGACACTGTGAAACACCCAGAGCACCTGTACTTCTCACATTTTTCTCCAAAAAGATGGTTCAAGTGGGAAAAATAAGTTTCAAAAGATCCAAGATCCACCTCTCCCTGGCGGCGTGCCGTGCCCGCAAAGGAAAGCCCGCACTGTCAAGGGGTCCTCCCTTGCAGCGAGGCTCCCCGAAGCCACGTTGGCTGGCTGGGCTCTCCAGGCAGGCGAGAGTGGCATTTTTGGTCGCGGTTCTATGAGGCTCAGCGTCAGAGAGGGTGAAGAGAGACAAAGGTGGCTTCCGGAATGTTGACTGAGCCTAACTAAGAACCTTAGTCCGGTCAACTAACGAAGACATCTCTAACGGAATGGCACGTCTGCCGGAAACAGGACGAGCCAAATCGAGTGTGGCATCGGCCACAACAAGCTGGTAAGGGAAGTCACCCCTGGTAACGGAAGTAGAGAATTCAGGCAACTTTCTGATTTTTTTAAAAAAGATTTTATTTGTTTATTTTCAGAGAGAGAGCATACGCGCACACATAAATGGGAGGGAAGGGACAGACAGAGAGAGAGAGAGAGAGAGAGAGAGGGAAGCAGGCTCCCCACTGAGCAGGGAGCCCGATGCGGGACTCGATCCCAGGACCCTGAGATCATGACCTGAGCTGAAGGCAGATGCTTAACCAACTGAGCCACCTGGGCAACCCCAATTTTTGTGAGATGTGTGTGTGTGTGTGTGTGTGTGTGTGTGTGAAAACAGAGGAAATCCTTCCTTTTCATTTGTCTTGTGCCAAACTTTGCTGTAGGCTCTTTATGTGTCTTAACTGTTCCAACAACCCCGAGACAGGTATATGCGGGGAGCCAAGGAGGGCTGGGGAGCAAGAGAGGGAGGGCCACGTAACCTGGTCCAGACAGAGAGCAAGTCCATCGTGGAGCGGGGGTTGACTCGGGTCTGTCCCAGGCTGGAGCGTACGTCCCCGACACCCCTCCATCTGCCTCTGGCATATAGCCACACAGTTGTGCTGTGAGAGAGTTCGGGGTTTCTAAGAAGCAGTAAAATTACCATAGTTCCCCTCTTCCACACGAAACATAAAGCTTGTCTAGTTCTACGTTTCTTCCTTCTTCGCTTATACACGCGCGTGGGCAGTGTGCACGGGCATATGCGTGGATGTACACTAGCGTGTGCATTTCACACGCACGTAAGACACATCATAAGTTAGCCTCAAAACAGGAATTGCTGGGTTTCCTCCCCAAAAAAGGTGGGAAAGAAAAAGCAAATGGCTATAAGGATGGAAAGTAAAAGCGCACGGCACTACAGCCATGCTGGGAAAGTACTGCCCGACCGAGGAGGCGTCCGACCGTACGCATGTGTAGTGTAGATGCTCAGTACTGTTTCTCCCACAGCCCCTTCATCAGGCCCTTCTGAACAAGACACGCACCACGGCATCAGACCCTGAGATCTGCTTCATGGGCCAGGCTGTCTGAAATGTTCCCCCCTACCCTGGTGAGATGTGCACTGATGATGACCAACCTTAGCTTTCATCTAGCCTCAGAGAGGATCCCTGCCACGGACGGATCCTACATTTCGTGGTTTCCGCCCAAATGGCTGGTACAGTAAAGTACTCAATCACGTGGACCACTTGGAGTTGGCTGAGCATCACAGAAACCAGAAAGCCCTAGCAGGCGGCTTTACTTTTTATGTTAACTGACTGGATTGCACAGTGCCCTCTATGTGAACATGGCTTTGGGAAGTCTGGAGAAAATGGAGCTCGCAGCTGCCCTCTCGAGACGGAATTCCTTGGTGGAAGCAGAGCGCATGGGATCTGTCTCCGCTTTGGAGCCCACGACGGTCCCAGATCACTTTTGGGCACTGCCACGAACGGAGCCGACACGGTCAAGGTGTAGAAAACTTGCGATCGGTGTTTGCTAACCCAAATTTTTATAAAAGTGATCCAAGCCAGGGGAAAAATGTGGCTTTGAACATGATGACAGTAAAGAAACAAGAGTCACCTTTTCTCTTCCCACGGCAAATCACAACCCGGGGAGAACACTCGGAGTGGAAAGAACTATTTCTTCCGGATAGCCCCTGAATGATACCTGCAAAGTGTTTAAAGCCTCCAGGGCAGAAGGCGGAATGAAGTCATTACCATCCTTAGTATCTTACAGAGCATAAAGGTTTCCCGGAGGTGGGGAGAATAGGTCCCTTCAAAGCCAGGATAACACACCGGGAAGAATGGCTCTTCTGGCTCACCTGGGATGCATGAAGCTAGTTTCATTCAACTCCTGAACACAGGAGAAAAACCCACAGAACTCCAATTCTAGATCTGCGTTTGGCCCATTGGGCAGCAGAGCAGCCAGCTTAGCTGCTGGACACTATTTGCATTCCTAGTACAATCATATGCGATACCAGAGGGGGAAAACACAAGCAGCATAACCATTCAGTCCTGGGGAAAATTTTTTTTTTTTTTAAATAAAGTAAGTAAAATAAAATGTGGCGGGAAAATTAGATTACTCTGGGTGGAATTCTATAAGGGAATCTGGAGTCTAACGTTAGGGTGATTAAGTCATCGTTTCTGACAGATTCCTCTAATTGGCTGTCAAGTACCATGGCACAGCCCCATCTGTGAGCCAGTGTCCTCGTCACTGAGCCTGGTCACCTTCGGGTGGCACCCACACACCCAAGAGAAGCTCCAGCCCGGCATTAATTGTTCTCATGAGCTCTGATTAAGGTTCTGTGTTTTCATACGAAAGAGTAACACAAGCTCCCATTTTGCTTTATGTACTCCTCAAATTACAAGAAAAATGAATGGGCTCTAAGGAGGAGGGGCGGGGTCCGAGGGAAACGGAAGAGTTACAACCAAGTGCGAGTGTTCGGTGGCTCTCGGGGAGCCTGGCTGTTCAAGGAGAATGTTACTCGCATCCTAGTTTGATTTTGCTGGAAACTATTATAGTATATTACTGAGAAAGGTAATCTGTGTCGGTCTGTAACCTTCCATTCAAGTCTGGTACTTCATTAGTGGTTCCGGTAGAAGGGCACTGCTACTGTGTTTAGCAACATTGTAAACAGAAAGGTTTCCCCATCCCACTCCCCTTTTTTTAAGACAATTCAGGCCACCCCTCCCGGTCACTGCGTCTTTTGGATACAAGCGGCCATTCACCCAAGAAGTTGAGCTCCCAAATAAATGTGGTGAAAAGCAGAACATGACCAGTTAAAACTGTAAGACTGCACTGTGCTTTGTCTAGAATCTTGAGATCTGTATGTTTTAATGACCAAAAAACACTGGAGGGCACAAAACCGTTCTAGAAATGAAGACGGACAGGCAGACTCAGTGTAAGGAAAGGCTTGTAGGATCGCAGGGCTGCTGGGACCGCCCCAAGTGCAGCAGAAGACCACACGAGGGTTTCGCACGACAGCTGGGAGATCACAATCACTACTGATTAATGAGCCAAAATTAAGAGAAAGGTAATAATTTGCCCTTATTACTAAATGGGAAAGACACAGATATCCTTTCTAATCATGATTTCTTTTTGATTGTGGAATTGTCTTCCAAAACCAGTGATGGATGCTCCAAGAGCCGTTCTTCCAGATGTTACCCAGATGCTAAATTCGACATGCTGCCTAATCGAGCCACACAAAACACACGCTGAAATAATAAGGCCTGGCCCGGTCATTAAGGAGGGGGTCAATGGCCCGGGGAGTCCGTTTATATTCCCGATACTATGACTCCACATGCCACAAACTGAGCATAATTTCATACTTTAAGACAAATGAGTCCGGTTTAAAAATAAGTCGTCCTTTTGACATTGGCCTCCGCTGGTAATGGCCATCCTTGGGCTCAGCTCTCACACAACCTTGGGATAAAGGGGAACCCAGCCAGCCAGGCTCACGGTGGCTTGTTCCCCCACACCAGCCGTTTTCAGGTCGTTCACCACTACCTTGTCCTCTACCCCCCGCCCCCGCCCTTGAATGGGGACAAGCAGAGCCCTGCATGCTGGAGCGCGGATCACGGGGTCTCCTTCTGTGTGGGGACGCCTCCTTGTTGACCTGGCCCTTCTGCGCCTGTTCACTCCCTGTGAACCCAGCCCGGAGGCCTGGCCATGCTGGGAGCTCTATTCCTCCCTGGGGCTCGACCCAGTCCCTGGCAGTTCCTGGTACCACTTCCCAGAATCCTCTCAGTCAGCCATTCAGCCACCGCCCTGCCGCATCCCCGCAGGAAATACCCTTTGGATGGAACAACCTGCTGGCCTGCCCCTGAGTTCCGGCCCCCCACTGGAGGCTGGCACACTGGCTTAGACAGCTGCTGGGTCCGTCTCCCCAGACCCGCACCTGACCGCCGCTCTGGCTTGGCCCTACATTTGCAGAGTTTTCTTCCCCTAGGAATTCTCCGTGTAGATCCAATTTCCCCTCAATTTGTTCTCCTTCTTTACTCCTTGCTTTTTCTCCGGCTGCTGCCACCTTGCTTCCTGCTCCCTCGGACTCCTGAAATACCACCCCTCCCCCACCGTTTCCAGTCCTTGCCGTCCAAGGATCTCATACACCACTGCCTTTTTAATCTGCCTAAAACTCTGGTCTAGTAATTTCTGTCTCTTGCTCAAAAACTTTCCATGATCTGCCAAATTAAATTCCAGCTCCTTGGACTTCCAAACAACTCCACGCTTTGACCCCAAATTACCTTTTCAGGCTTATTTCTCCTGATCGCTCAACATTTCTCTTCAACTCCAGTAGAACTGGGCAGTTTCCTCGGATGGGAACTTCATCCATACGCTTATCCACAAAAAGGCACAGCGACCCTCCCCAGGCATAAAGAGGTGCTATTTCCTTTGCCAGCAGGACACTCTATCAGGCACCTAGGAACTCCTATATGTTATTGGGTTGACTTGTGTGCCATTGCCCTTTTGTAGATCATAAACAGTTGAACAGGGACAACATCATAGACCACAACCTGGTCTATTGCATAGCGATGAACCTGCTTGACGTTCTTCCCAACGCACTCGTGAGAAGTCCCCAGGTTCCATTCAGGTAGGCTCTTGCTTTTGTAAGGTTTGAGAGCTTTCCAGTAATTCATCTGCACTATTTATGAGCTGTACGAGTGCAATTAAACGTGAACTTGACACAAAGCAAAACTACTCCCCGTACCAACCGTGGAGCCCATGGGTGTTCTGGGGGCTGCGCTGGGTTCCCTTCACCCACTCTCTGCGGCTTCGACACTGTTAAGATCAGCGCCGCTTTATCCTGTAATCTCAGGTTCCCTTTCAACTTCAAGGCAAACTAAAGCCACCACAAGAATACCCTTCTATCAAGCAAATCTTTAAAACCTCCAGTTCAAAACTAACTGAGGAAACTTAAGCCCGCTGCATCTGCTCTTGAACCTTCTGACAGGGTACCGGCGTCTCATCAAATCCACAGAAAAGCCCCACTGAGTTTCGTGTTCTACTGATCCTTCCCTAGCTTAGTGTTAGAGTCGGGAGCTGTTTGAGTTGCTCTCATAGCCACGTTTATTAATTAGTGTCTAACATTTCCATCTCTGCGAGTTGCAGCCTCTCATAAAAAATGCAGTGGGGTGCCTGTGTAGCTCAGAGATTGGGCATCTGCCTTTGCCTCGGGTCATGGGATCGAGCCCTGAGTTGGGCTCCCGGCTCAATGGGAAGCCTGCTTCTGCCTTTCCTACTCCCCATGCTTGTGGTCACTCTCTTGCTCTCTCTCTCTGTGAAATAAATAAATAAAATCTTTAAAAAAAATGCGTGGTTTGATTGGCTTATGAGTGACAACTCCATTTACATTAGACAAATAAACACCACACCCCACTCGGTAGCCTCTCTCCATTTGTTTCCTCAGCTCCCTCCGTGGCCTTTGGGATTTATACTAAGTGAACGGAAGCAGATAACTTGTATCATTTTCCTCTCTTAATCATGTTTAGGCAAAAATGATTAAGTATCTTTAAAAAAAAAAACAAAAACAAAAACAAATGAGGCTGGTTTTTAAAAAGTGATTCCCTACTAAAAAGAGATGGCAAGTTTGGAAAAAAATGCCTTAAGGGCCATTTCATATTAGCCATGTTTAAAATGTAAATCCATGAAATGTCTGAGAAGACATCTGATATTGTTTTTAGCAACTCTATTCATTTCGCCTTCCACAGTAGTCCTAAACTTTGGCTGATATTTTGCCAAATGAAGATCTCTCCTCCAGCGCGGCTAATTCTTTATGAGTTCGAGTTTGATTTTCCTGTCTCATTTTTATTTCTACCTTCCATTCTCACATGTGAGGTCGTTTCCCAACTTTGGAAATTACTTGTTGGCAGCGCTCGGGGAAATTATGATGGTTCAATTTCTATCAATACCCTTACCCTGCAGGTCCGTCTTCTAAAGACCAGATTCTGATTTGGGCCTTTGAGTACAGAGTACTGTAACCAAAATTCACATGGCAGAGGAAAACTCAGAAAGGGGGTACATTATGAATATGGGAGACATTTTTATATTAAGGAAGAAACGCAAGAAGTCTTTGTTGATAGCACCTGAACTGCAATGACTGATCTATTTTGATGGTTTCTTCTCTGAATGAGGTCTTGAGAAATCGGGGCTGCTTTATTGGTTCGATAATGGAAAGAACATCACAGTTACAATCACAAGGTCTAGGGTTGAGTCGTGGCCCAACTGGGCCAAGTCCAGGTACCTACAGTCAAGCCTCTTGGCCTCCTTAAGCCTCGGGGAACTCTTATTTGAAGCAAGGATCATAATGGAAACCTCAATGCTTGATTATGAGGACTGAATCAGATAATAAGATGCAGAGAAACCTGAGATTAGCAACTCTTATTTTCTTAACTCATTTAGGAGTTACAACCGGAGTAAAAACCGCCCTGTGACCACACACGTTCGTGCCTCACCAAAAATGACGGTCTTCGAGATGAAAAAAATTTGAATTAGAAAAAAAAAAAGAACAAAGTAGAGTAGGGGTTTAACCTGCCCAAAAGGATTGCGAGGGAGAGCTTAGGTACAGGGACCACTTTCCCACCTCCCTCGTGTACCCCACCCGTGTGTAAAGGACCCTGGATATTTTTTTTATATTGAGAGTCTCGATGAATGTAAGCTATTCCTGAGTTCAGGCATTCAACACACATTTGTTGAGCAGCATTTCCCGTGTGAGGCTGGACTCTGAGCATGCTCTCTCTCCTTGAGGCGCCTGGAGCTCACTACAGGACAGAGGGTTAGATGATCGACTGAGGGAGTACCATTCAGCAGGGGCAGGCTGAGTCTCGGCATCTGCTCCAGTGGACGACAAGTGAAGGAATAGTCGATTTCACCCTCACTCACGGATGTGAAACGATGCTCGTGTGGGAGCCTGTGGCCGGAACGTGGCGTATGAACAAGAGCGTCACAGAAGCTGGAGGAAAATAAGGGACACAGAGCGGAGGTCGGCTCTCGCCCGTAGGGCCACCAGGTGTGTCCACTTTCTCTGCCGTCAGACCCAACACAACCACATTCACGCGCTCCTGCAGCACACCGGGCATCACGGGCGACCCCAGTGTCCTTTCCCACCCCAACCTCTCCCACTCACGGAAGCGCTTGGAAGAGGAACGAGTGTAGTCATTACGGGGAGAACTTGGAGAATCTCTTAGTCCCTTCTATGCTTTCATTAGCTGAGGTGACAGCGAGTCCCAACCGAGAAAGAGGTCAGAATTCCAGAGATGTTGCTAAGGGGGAAAACGGGATTTCCTCGATGATCACAAATGGGGTACAGAGATGGGGCCATCCGGGAAGAGGAGGGGTTGAGGAGGACTTCCAGCGTTCTGTCCTGGGGGGTGTCCCCATGCACTCAGACAGGTGCCATGTGACTGGGGCCTGGGTGCTGGCGGGAAGACGGCTTTAGTATTACCACTGCCGGTGGACCAACTGCATGGAACTTTCCAGAACCAGCTAGAATCAGAGAAGACAGATTTCAAGATCAAGATTTGGGAGGCAGCAAGGCACCGGAACCAGAGGAAGCCTGAGGATGAGAGAAATCAGAACCATGCAGCGTGAGAACGAATGGGTGAAAACAGAACCCCGGGGCCGAGCTCTCTGCTTGCTATCCTTGTGAGGATTTTCAGCATGGTCCTTTTTATTGGGGGAAACTTGTCTTTGCTGCCTAACGGAGGCACCTGGAAGGCGTGTGGCTTGAGATGTCTTGAGAGGTTCTCTCGTGCCGTGAACTCTGCTCCATCCCCCAACCCCCCAGCTTCTTCCCCGTTCCAAGTTTTAGGCCAGAACCAACTTCCTTTCTGTAAATCGGTGCCGAGCCCAGGCAGCTCGGGGACTTATTCTTTCATCGCTTAGAATTTTGTTAAAGTCAAAGGTAACTTTTTGTTTTCGCACTAAGGCCTTTTAAAGTTACCATGGGAAATGCTTAATATCGGCATTACCGTAGGACCTGAAGGGTGTATCACGTTGAGAGAAGAGAGTCTAGGTAAAACGCTTGTGAGCACACCCCAAGAACTCCAACTCCAACATCGGTCCAACCACATGCTGCCAAAGATACTGAAGGTCACGGTCCATGGGACGCTATTCCGGGGCCCAGGCAATGTGCACCGACGCCTTCGAGAGACCTGCCTCGCAAGAGGTCCGGGACGTGCACGCAGAGGATTTTTCCATTTTCCTCTTCCCGTCCCTGAACGTGGGTGGGGACCTCCCAAAAGGCGATCGCACAGAACTGTGACATGGGTGCACCCTTATGGCCGGGTGCGACACACTTCCGCTTGGCCAGCGTCGTCAAAGCGCCCTGAGGAGGCATCTCCAAGGACGGCCACAAAGACCAAAACACCCTCCCGCTTGCTCACTCCCTCCCTTTTACGGTTCGTCAGCGGGGCTGGGAGACGGGCTCCGTCTTCTCTAATGAGCGGATGTGCGGACGGTGGCCTCCGCCTCCTGCCGCCACGAGGGGTGCGGACTTGGGCTTCTTCCCAAGGCCACGGGCGAGGGGCTCCGCCCATGGGGATCAGAGGCACGGCGAGCGGCGATGGGACAGCACAGGTTGTCCATCTCTGAAAATGCACGGTTGGGGAGGAGAAGCCCCTCCGTGGCCCCGGTCTATTAACTCCGCTCCAATCACAGCGCGAAGCGCAGAAGTGGGGAGAGGCAAGCGAGGAAGAAACGCGGCGTCCGAACTATGTCCTCCTGCGTCCCTCGGCGCCCCCCTTGTCAGGGGGGGTCTGGCGGGGGCTGTGCGTGGACCGCAGGCTGCCAGCAGGCGGCACACGGGATGTGGCCCGGCTTCGGAGGTGAGGTCAGACGAGAACGATGCCGACGATGCGTTGGTCCTCGGGGCGCACGAGCTCCGCGCAGGGCTCGTGCTCGCAAGCCAGCTGGGCGGCCATCGGCGAGACGGACACAAGGTGTGTGCTTGCGTGAGTTCCCGGGAGGCCCGAGGACTTGACTCTCCCGCATATGCCTTTCCGGGTCCCCCTTTCCGTGCCGGTCCAGCACACCCTCACAGGAGGCACGGCCCCCCAAACGCGTCCTCTCCCCGGGGTGCGCTCCTCTCTGGGCCCCGCCCCTCTTGGCTTCCTTCCCGCCCTGGCTCCTCGGTTCACCTTCTGCTTCCTGTTTGGTCACGCGCTGACACGGGTCTGACAGCAGCGGCGGGACCCAGGCGAGCGCTGGTGGTTTGAGTTTTTCTGTGGCAACACAGGACTCCGTGCTCAGAAACCGCAGCCCGGGATTCTGCTGTACTTCCAGGGACCGTGGACACCCGGCGTGTGACACCCATCCCAGCTCGGCCAGAAGGCGGGATGGAACGCCAGAGCCCACTCCGGGGAAATCCCACAGCTGCCCCGTAGGACAGGGGACGTGCTTTCCAGGCCTCCCGGGCTAACACACACACACACGTACGCACACACACACCTCTCAGGAGGCAGGATGTTCTACCCTTATGCTCACGTGGTTGTTATGTTTTCTCGGTCCGCGTGAGCCTTTCAAGCTGTGGCCGCCAAGAGAGACGGGGTAGTAAGGGCTCTGTCCCCCCTCCCCCACTGGTAAGGACCTGCAGGTCCATGAAGGTGAGGCAGGTGACGGTTTGTGCAAGGTGGAACCGCGCTGCCGAGTTACAGCTTAGCTCCGTGTGGCAGCGACCTGCTCCTCTTGCTTTAGCATGAGCTGATGCCGGCAGAAGCCTGTGCTGGAAACAGCACCAAGTGCACTCCTTGTCTCGGAGGCTGGGACACATGAATTCTGTGTCAGTCTCACTCGTGCGAGATTTTCCGGCCGGTCTTTGAGAGATGACGGCATGGGGAAGACACAAAGAGGCTGCGGGGCAGCAAAGGACCTGCTCCTATGCCAGCGACCTCTTTACCCCCTTCCCGACCTGTCCCCACATCGTAGGTCACCCAGATCCCTTTCCAGAACATCCACAAGGAAGTGAGGGTAGGTGGTGTGGTCTCCGGCAGGGAGAGGCGGGAACACACCCACTCTGCCGCAGGAGGTAGGTGTGCACGAGCAGTCAGAGCTTAGACTGACTGGGGACCGAGTCCCGGAACAGTCCTGGTGAGGCCTGGCACTGGTGCGGAGGCACCAAACTTCGCTGTGAGTACCTAGCACCTGGGATCCAGGGCAAACATGGGTCCAGGGAGAGAGGCCCCAGAGTCAGCCTCTCTAGCATATTCTTGAGGATCCCAACACTGCTGGCCCGTGGACCACACTCGGAGTAACAAGGCTACCTGCGCTAGTGGGAGGCTAACCAGCCGGTGGGCGTGCTCCCACGCACCCAAATGAGCAGAAGGAGGGAAAAGGTGCATCGCTGTCACCTCGCCCTTGGCGCTAAGGGTGGTCATCCTCCAACTGTGGTTTCCAAAGTTGGTTAAACACTGGGATCACCTGGAGAGCTTTAAAAATACGGACGCCAGGCTCCCTGCCCCTGGGAGATCCTTGCTCAATCTGCCTGGGGCATGGCCTGAGCATATGCAATTTCAAAAGCTCTCATGGGTGAGTCTGTGGGGCAGCCTGAGTTATTAATCGCTGCCCTTGCTGTAGATGCAAATGGACTTAAACTTGGGGTCACTTTTGCTTTTCTTCATACCAGGTCACCTGTGATTTTAGGCAAATGGCCAGGAAGAACATTATTCTTATCTAAGAACAGAGGAGAAAAGGAACCACCATACGTTCACCTGCCTCACATCACACAGTGGTAATGCCATGGACAGAGGGGGCGTTTGGCCCTGAATTCCTGGTTCTTTAAGTGACGTGTCTGGTACAATCTCATACAGAGATTGTGGCGGTGCGAGGTGCGGACAAGACCAACAGGCTTGTGGTCGGGCGACTCACACTGCTGTTCCCACTCTGCCTTGCCACCTAACTGTCCTGGGCTTCTGCTTCCTCATCTGTCATGTGAGGGGGGGTCAGTACTATCTCCAAAAAACACTTTTAGCTTCCACAGTCCATGACCTGGGACAAGCCAGGGTCTGCTTTCCCCCACATGCCCTGTCTTCCTCTGCTGGCCCAGAGAACCTCATTCAAGCAAACAGAAAGCAAGCCCAAGAGCAGCCCCAGGGTTTCCTAGGTTTGGGACTCCTCCTTTTCTTACTGATGATCATTTAGTTTTGGTTAATGACCCTCCAGGGCTTTTCCATCTGGGCAATGTGGACTGAGGCATGATCTGGGTGACTTAGGGGTTAGGATCCTCTAATCGATGCCCTGATGGCACTTGTGAGTTTTGGTAGGATTTGTGATTAGAGTTAATACCTCCACGAGCTGCAGAAGAAGGCTCAGATACGACTCGTCCAAACCTAGGATAAAGTGCCTCTTCCTATTTAAGCGCTGGTTGGTAAATATGAGTGAATCATCGGTTGTGAGGGACGCGTTAGGATGACGGGTGAAGTTAAACGGAATTAGAGGACAGCTGTCTTTCACGCCATCCTTGTGTCTAGGTGGAGGAGGTCAGTTACTAGCCAGAAGAGACATTCAACAATTCGTTTCCCCTAATAGTCAAAATTACTTTAATGCTCTTAAATTTGGAGTGACAGACATTCCACTGAAAGGGCAACTAGGGAGGTGGGGAAGGAAAAACAAATTATTACTGTTCTATTATTTACCGAGTATTTTATTCTTTTCATGAGCTCGGGTGTATAATTAAAGCCCTGGACATAGTGCCCAAGACATAGTAAGTGCTCAGTAAACGTTAACAATTACTGTTATTTTTTATCAAGTGAACATTTATTGCTATTTGGTTAAAATTATCTAAATCCTGAAAGTCACTGAAAAATATTAGTCACGTAGACAGAACATTTAGAAAACCAAAATTTGCTAGAAACATACTTCTGGAGTTCCAGAACTACTGTTCTGCGTCTATGCCCAGCTTACAGCATATATGCAATGACAGTAACTATTTCCTGACCTATGTGACTCGAGGACACTGGTTCCACTGTGCACTGGACCTCATGTACCACTTAGCACAAAACACCTGGGACAGTTTCCTGATACTGTATTTACATACGCGCTTTTCTGAAGAAATGAACCACAGCATAAGCGTGGGTAAGTGCACAAAGGGCAGAATTTGACCCAGTCACCCAGTTTAACCTTCAGGGTTCAGGTGAGCGTCTAGGGAACCTAGTTCTTCACTTTAATTTGGTCCTTCCGGTCCCTGATAAAGGAAGGGGGCACAGGACTCAGTGGCCTCGAGATCGCAGAATTCCTGGTCTAACCCCATGTGCCATCACAGGGCGTCCTGTCTCCCGCTCCCACCACCAGGCCAGCAGCGGGGAGGCCACATGACCGAGTGTCCATGACACCCCCGTATCTCCATTCAGGTCAATCAAGCAATCACGGCACGATGCCCAGATGAAACCGACCACGTCACTGTCCCCCTGTCGCAGCTGGCACTCAGCAAAGGGGGAGAACAGAGCAGGTGGCTGGATGGGGACGGAGAGAGGACATCCAGGCTCCCTGGACTTGAGGGAACGCGCCATGCTGACCCAGTCTCCCTGCCCTGACTCTCTGGTGGCTGTGAGTGCGGCTGCCGTCCTGGGGCTGTGTGCGACCACCCCCCTGCCCACCCACAGTGCCTGCTGCTTCTTTTCCAGCACCCTCTTCTGGGGTGCGGCATTTGGTCCCCGGTTTTCAGAAGCAGAGGGTTAGCACACTCTAGGGTCCCCGCAGACTCATCGGGGTCTACGGGGTCGGGGGAGGGTGTGATGATGGAGGGTGTCTGGAATGCCTGCTTCTTGGCCGGCCTGGCCTGCGCGTGGGGCCTGCTGCGTCACGCTCTGGGTGGGGAGCCGCGGGGTTTGTGCCCGATCTCCTGAGATGAGCCCAGCCCCCAGCCTGCCCTTCCCCTGCGGATGGACGCAGAGCCAAGAGATGGAGGGGAGGCCAGCTGGACAGAGCCGGGCATTAGAATGCAGATTGGGGACTGGGACCGAGCGCCTGAGGATGTGGATAAAGAAAAGGACCCTAACAACATGAATGTTGATGAGATGGTGCTGGTAAAGCCATACCCCTCTGAAGAAAGGTGCTGCATTCACAATCACTTGTGCAAAGCAGTTCCTCTCACAGGAACGACTGGCTCTGCCCGGGGGCTCCCTCTTCAAGGCCCTGGTGTAAGGAACCTCAGACCCGAGTAGCTGTACGCACGGGTGGGGTCAGCCTGTGCCAGAGCACGTGGCTTTGCTCTCGGGCCAGGCGGCACGGCCCAGGGCCCGTGCCCGGGTGGCATCAGGACCGGCCCCCGGGGGAGGGCACCAGCTGCCTTCCGGGGCGGCCTGCTTAGCGAAGCACCCGGACCCGGATGCCCTGCCTCTCGGGGGAGCTCACTGTGGACATGGCCAGCTCGTGTGGTCGCGGAGCTGAGGATACAGATTCGGTTCAGGACAGCTGCCCGGGGCGCAGATGCGGGCGCTCCGAGTATCACTGGAGCCATGGGGGTGCCAAGGGAGCGTACTGCCGCCGGAGGCCTCTGGAACGGCGGAACCCGGCCCAGGACCTGCAAGTCTCCGTGCCCCGACCTCTAAGGGGCCTCTAAGGTTAGGGACTCACGGTCACCAGCTGTCTAACCCCGGACAAGTCATGCTCGAGTTTCCATTCCTCACCAGCCCACGGGGGCCAGAGGCTACCTGCCCTGTATTGTGGAGATGCTGGGCCCATTGTGAGCAACAGAGTCATGGAGCCTCTGTACGGAGCCCAATACTTGGCCAGCCAACACATGGTCAGTTTTGCAGGGGTCCCCGCTGCTGCGCAGGGCCGGCCTCCTGAGTCCTGCTCCCCACCCCCAGGATGCGGTGAACCATGCCGGGCCCACTCGCAGGAGACCGCACTACTGGGGAATTTCAGCAACGGTGGCATCTGATTCCAGGGCTGTCACTGCTCTACTAGGGGAGGTCAGAGAAGTTAATTTAATCTCCCAGTGCCTCAGTGTCCTCAGTACAACAAGGTGAACGCTATCAATACATCACCTGAAATATTTTTAGAAGGGATGACAACACCGTAAAGCCATCTACAAACACAGGTGACTCACTTACCCGCGTTAACTGGGGACAGGAATCAAACAGATCACAGAAATCCACCAATAATCCTACAGCCTCCTCAGGTTACGTGCCCTTACTTGCCAACCCAAGGCTGTAAGCAAGAAATCAGACAGACTTGTCACCCTTCATCACCTCCCCCTCCTATCCTGTGGTGGGAAAATTATGAGTGGTAAGCTCTCTGTTGGTTGAAAACCAGAGGGGCCTGGGAAGCAGATGTCCAGAGGATCTGAATGGTCCAGATGCATCTCTAGGAGGCACAGGTGGCCCCTGAACAGTGGGAGGGCTAGGGGCGCAGTCTCCCGGTGTGGTCAAAAATCTATGTATAACTTTGGGCTCTCGAAAAACTTAACAACTGATAAGCTTGCTGTTGACCAGAAGCCTTATTGGTCACATGAACAGTCCATTAACTATGTATATGTATTATGCATTGTATTCTTATAGTCAGGGTAAGCTGGCTAAAAAAAAAAAAAGTGCCACTAAGAAAATCCAAAGACAAAATCCAGTTTATAGTACTGCATTTATATAAAAATTTCCCACCTGTACGAGGACCCACGCCACTCTAACCAGTGTGGCTCAAGGGTCAGCTGTTCTCTGAAGTCACTAACCCAGCCCTGAAGCAAACCAACTCATGTCCATCCACCTGGCTCCCTGCTCAGATGAGCAGGCAGATAGACAGACAGACAGGTACAGCCAGACATTCCTCCTTAAGCAGGATACGACTGTAGACAAGGCACGGGAGGGAGAAAGTGCTGCACGACTAGAAAGGACTCTAAGAAGCAACCCCGGCAACCCCGTTGTCTCCCAGGGGAAGGGAGGAAGCACTTTCCAGAGCTCCTCGGAGCTGGTGGGAGAGGGGACGGCAGCACACATGCGTGTTCTGAGTGCTGGCGGGAAGTAGTGACAGTCAGGAATGATACAGAGTATGAAAGAGCACATTTGTCACCGTATCCTCTCTCTGCAATCTCCTGCAGGCAACTGTGTGTCGTGCGTGTTTCATCTTGGTGGCTCGTGGGTAGGGACAGCAGTAATGATATGGTCCTGAGATACTGCGTTATTATCAAAACAACTTTAATAGCTTATGTCATAATGCTAATGAGACTTCCTGAGCACCTGCGCACGGTGACAGTCTGTGGCTCAAATGAGCAAGGGGTACACAAAGCGTCTTCCCCTCCCTGCCCCCCAGGGGCCGGCATGCTGGCCCTGCGCCCAGCCACACTGGATCTGGCCCACTGGGGGTTCTAAGAGGGGTGCGAAGACTCCCTTTGAACCTGGCCCCCCTCCCCCCAGCTCCACCATTCTCCATGTTTCAGGGGGGTGGGGAGGAACCTCGGGGCCCCTGGGAGAGCCGTCTCCACACGTCACATACTGTTTCGTGGCCTGGAGCTCGAGGCTGAGAACCGGCCAGCCCCCTGGCGCTGGACCCAGTCTCCCGAGCTGTGCCCGCCCCACACGTGACAGGTTCATGGTCCGTGCAGCACGACAGTAACATATTCAGGGAATGAGTTCCCATGAGGACTGCAGAATACTCTGAAGGCATAACTTGAACTATTTTTCAATTTTATTTAAAAAAAAAAATTTTTTTTTTCCTTGAGGTTGTAAGTTTGAGCCCCGCGTTGGATATAGAACTTAAAAATAGAATCTTTTAAAAAATTTGAAAAAAATCTTTCTCCTTTCATTTGTCTTAACTCCTTCCTCTGCAAGCCCATCCACACCTTTAATCAAACGCATGGATTCTCCCCACAATCTTCTCCCGAAATCGTCTCAGTCTCTAAGGGAACAGGGATCCGATGAGCGAACTGAATATTCCCAAGCTTGTCTCGGGACAGCGAGGAGAAACGAGTATGTCTGATATCTATTACTTCTTCTTTTGCCACCGCGTCCTCCTACTGTGCCCTCACACGTTACCCGTGGGATCGCAGTCCTGCTCCACGACACGGGGCAACTCTGCACCCCTGGCCGGGCCCCTGAGCTCGGTCGTTTGCACGGATGCTCTCCGAAGCCCTCCCAACGGTCTCAGTAACTAGGTACGGAGTTGAGACTCCGATGTTTGCAAAACCAGACAAGCAAGGCCTTCCCCGAAGTTCCACCATCAAAAGGTGGTGCAGCTGCCGCCTGTTCGAACCCCGCCCCGTGCCCGCTGTGCCACTCTGCTCAGCCATCTCTGACTCTCCACCACCAACGACCTGTCATTCATTTTCTCCCACAGACTTCCTTGTGTTGAGTGGGTCCTATTTTAAAAGTAACCGGTTTTTCATTTTAGCTAATCACAGCCACGTATCACCACGTGCCAGTCAAAGCTATTGAACCGAATGCCCACCAGCCTAAAGCAGACCCTCCGCTCCCGTGGCAGGAGAGGATTTTACGGTGGGTGGAAGAGATACGTTCCAACGGCTTGCGGTTAAGTCATTAAAACGTGCTTTCCCGGACCCCCTGGGATGGGCCTGCAGCCTGGGAGCCAGCTGGGAGCCCGAGACTGTTCCATCGACTCATGATTGGTTCCAGGCCGAAACCAAGAGCCGGCCAGCACCCTGGCCGCGTCGGCCCGAGTCCCACGTGGGGCTGTTTCTTTCTGCAGGTTGAGCCCCTCTCCTCGCGGGCGTGGTGCAGGTGGGCAGGTGCGCCCGAGCCGCTGCTCCCTACCTGCACCGTGACACTCTCCACCACAGTCCCTCACTAGGTCATCTTAAAAAAAAAAAAAAAAAAAGAGTCCTCGCTTTCTGTTTCGCTTTCATTTCTGCAGAACTTAGTGTTACGCTAAAAAAACAACGCAGGCCGCAGGAGAACAGCCGCTTTGGGCAAGCGCTACGAGGTCAACTACTTCGGCCCAGGCCCCATCCCGCAGACGAAGACCCCCAGAACATACCCCGCGCCCGGGTCCTGGCTCACACACTACGTGGCCGGACACTACATGGTCACACACCAGAGGAGCACACACCCACAGAGCCTGTCAAGGAGAAGCACATTTCTTCGGGGGCTCAGAAAGCTTTACATCTATGATCTCATTCGACGCCTCCTCTTCTGTTAAGAAGGTGGAAGGCAGGGCTTATCGCCTGTAAATGGCAGCTTTCAAGCACCCTCACGTGGGGATGGAGCGTCTGCCTGGATCCTGACTCAAAGCAGAAACCAACCCATGAGACCAACAAACGGGAGAAGGTCACGGCTCCCCGCGCCTCCTGCAAGAAAGGAGACTACGAGGTAATGACGACCGTGCTGGCGGGCCGAACAGAAAGAGGGATTTTAAGGTCTCTCTTCCCGGTTCCATTTATTCGGCCGCACCGATACCCGTGTGTGGACGTGTGACACGTATCCGCTTGGGTTCACGGAGCCGGACGCGAGGCTCCGGGTACAGGGTGTAAATTACACCGTTGCACGTGCACATGCGCCTCAGCGAATTCACGTTCATCGTCTGTTCTGGGGCACTCGGAACACGTGTGGGCAAAACTGCCATTTTGGGGGGAACAAGACTTGACATCTCTGGAAATGCTGTAGGAAATGGACTCATTTGGGCACTAAACGTCCCAGGGCTATTTGCTCAACATGAAGCACATACAGGCGCGCGGGGCTCGCTTCGTTTTGGGGTGATTCCGCTCCAGGCGGCGTGGCTGCTGCTGTATTCTCTCGTCCTCAGAGCAGCTCTCGGCCAACAATACAAACTCAGAGGCGACTCGTGGAGGCAGTGCATGGATGTTCTTTGGGTTCTACACGAAACAGGGTTTTGAGGCCGGAAATCTGCTTGGGCAGATATTTTGGCTGTTTCTTCCTGTTTTTAAATAAATGGCATTTGAGAAGAAACCCGGCCTCTTTAGGCCTGGATTAAATAAGGTGGTTTGTGGGCGGGGCAGGAGGGGAAGGGGCAGGGCATAGCCAAGATAGGATGAGATGGGGTTTGAGGGATTTTATGACAGAAATAGTAACAATGATGGTAACGATAAAATGATAAAATAATCGTCGGTGGCTCTGAGAACAAGGGCGCTAAACACATATTAATAATTAGAAGGGGGGGGTTCAAGGAAAAGGGAGTACCTCAAAATGCATTACAATGGGCAAATTGAATTCGGTCCCAGGGAGAGCCAAGCTGTTCTGGTGGAAGCATATTAAACCCCAGCATTCCGCTCTTAAAGGACACAGGGGTACAATTCTACGGAGAGTTGCAAGGAAGGCCACCGGGGAGGAAGGAGCGTGCCTACCCGCGTCAGGAAATGATGTCTTCCAGGGCAAGCCAGGAAGGGGCCGCCTCACTTCATGTGGGTGAACACACTGGTCCCAGGAGGCAGTTTTATTTACTGCTCCTTCCTACTGGATGAGGCTCATTTGTTTTTATATCTCCAGTCTACGTGCGGTCCTCGCGCCCGTCCCGTGTGCTCTTATAAAACACCTTTCAGTCAGCCACCACGAAAACGGAGCGCTCTAAACAAATGTTCTCTCGGGGAATAGCCCCTTCATAGAAACCGCATTTAATAAAACTGGTCGTGATTCTAAAGAGAAGAGAAGGGGTAAGGCACGGGCCGAGAAAATGTCTGGAAGAAATTTGCAATTAATATTTTACAAGACATTTAGATTCTGATTCCTCCTTGCTGTAAAAATTTAAGAGCTTTTCCAAAACTGTATTCCTCTCTGTTATTACATCCTTAATTAAATTAATTTATACAGTGAATGCTCTAACGATACGACTGTAGATTTTCAATCAGAAAAGCCTTATTGCTAGAGACAGCATGCGCGGAGACCTTGAAAACACAATGACAGAAGGGGCAGTGCCGACCCTGGCACGGGGGCTCTGTGGCCCTGGGCGTCTGATTACAGACGGGATCGTGGTGGTCTTCCTCTGCCTCCGTTAAGGTCTTTATTTTATTTTTTTAATTAAGCTAAATCAGGTCGGTGAGAATGGAAATGAATCCTGCAAGCTGCCTTCACACAGATTTGTCTCTGGGAAATACAACAGAGCGCGATGACATTTCTACCAGGTAGGCTGTGCCTTCCCGAACAGAGGCCGCCTCTGAGCCTGATTTGCTACACTGTCAAGGCAGAGGCAACCAAAATCTGTCCAGGAACACAAACGGTTGGGCTTCGGAAAAGGTCCGGCTAACAGTTTTGCAGCCAAGTCAACGGCTGGTCACGTGGCCCTGCCTGATGTCCCGAAAGTCTTCCCTTGAGGTGACGGGAGTCTCACTCCGCAGCTCCAGGACAGGCCTGCGTGCACGCATGACCTGCTCTATCCTAGTGCCTGGTGCCCAGCAGGCGCTCGAGAATCGTTAGTGTTTTGTTCACCTACCGAGATGTCATCTGCTGCCAGGCCTGGAGCCTCCTTTTCCAGAGGAGAGCATGGTCAGCCCAGGGGAAGGACCCCAGATGCTCCTTCTTTGGTGCTCCCTGGGTTGAGCTGTTGCATCGGCTCCCCTTAGTGCCAACAGTGTATTTCTAGGATTAATGGTGAGCGTTTCACAGGATGAAAGACCCCGTGTCTTTTTCAGTTATACGGGGTGAACAACGTGTCCTTAATGACTCTGCCCTGATCTTTTGCCTTACCCCCCTGTCCACTACGGAAAGGGTCTCTAAGACGCACACGAGGCACGAAGGAGGGGTGCCTCCAAAGAAAAACTCATTCAACAGAGTAAGATAGTCCCATCAGCATTTTTCCCTCTGCCATACTAACTGAGCTTTTTGCTTTTTCTCAAGACTGAAAGACAGGTCCCTAACCATCAATCAAGTTTGGGTGCACGATGAAAGTTCCCTATGATATAAAACATCAGCTGCAAAAGAAAATTAAACAAGGGAGGGGGGAAAACCCAGCACTATTTGATCTTGTTTTAAATTGAAAGTTTTGGACACTTTAGGGGGAGAAAAAAAAAAGCAGCAAGTGCCTTTTTAATGGATTTTATCCGCAGGGAAAAATGATTACAACCAGAAAAGCTTTAAAGTGTCAGCTGCTGATGCATTTTTCTTTATCCCTTTTATTTTTATTCAGAAAGAAATTGAAGGCATATGGCAAAGTGCATCATTAATTTCTTATTAATTTCATAATACGAAGGCAACCAGTTAAAATAGTAGTGCTACAACTTTAAATTACCGAACTCACTTGGTAGTTAATGAGAGATTTAGCACAGCAGGGGTTCTGTTAAATTAAGTTGTGCCTTCACATCACAGTGGGAAAACAGGTGTATATTGGTTTAGAATTATGGAAATGTTGACTAATTCCAAGGCTTGTAATCAAACAGCAAGCCACCCTGTAATATTTTTTTCCCCCCAAATATGCATTAATCTTTTATGTCTGGTCCCACTGCTTTCTGTCCACCAAAAGCTCACAGCAACTTTCATGTTTTGCCTCTAGCTGTTCGGGGTGCTGTTTTTTCAGACAGAACTATCCCTAAATGCAACATTGGGAGCCCTGTGCCCATGTACCTCATTTGAAGTGGTTTGTGCCATGAAGGACAGGAGCCTACAAATCAGACCGGACTCCTCACAGTTTCCCTCTAACCCGCTGTAGGTTATGGGGCATAGGAAGCCGAACTGGAGAAAAAGAAAACCAAAAAACAACCCCCAAGCCATCTTTTCCAACTCCAGAACTCTTGCGCTTACTAACGGGTCTCCAAAATCATCGCTTCAGATTTCTGCATGCAGAATTTTTAAGAAGAGAAAAACAGACCATATATGCTTTTTTTTTTTTTTAATACTGAAGATGTTCCTTGTTTGCTAGGAAAGGGTCAGGGTAAGATGTCCTAAACAGAAGCAGACCTGCTACCCTCCTTGTAGGTTTTTCAACACGGCCCACTCATCATATGAACTCGGGGCTTCTTGAGAGTGTCTTCGCCAATAAGGATGGCGTCCTGAGGAGTTGTGCAAGTTTTAGTGAAGTGGATGAATTCAAATGCCCCCAGCTGTGCATTAACTTAAATTAGAATGTGATATATATACCCTAAATGCTAAATAAATTCATCACCTCGGGAATTGTTTTGAACATACCTAGAGGGGCTTTTGTGTGCTGATTACTCGAAAGTATTTCTTTTTAAAAGAAGGGATACAAAGTGGTCTTTCGGTGTCCTTAGGAGACTGAGAAATAAAATAAACAAACAAACAAAAAATCCCCCAAAACCAAAAAACTTTTTTATTATTGACTGAGCCTGTAAGTATTTGCCTTGGTTTCTTCATTTGGTAATGTGACCTAACCCTGCGACCTTCTAGAATTTACACTGAAAAAAAAATTCCATTTATAAGGAAAACAAAGCTGAAATAATACTTAAAAAAAAAAAAAAAAGTCACTGAGCAAAAGCACTTAGATGTCCTAAAAGCTGACTTTTACTAAAAGCACCTTGAAAGTTTTAGGGAGAAATAGCCAAACAGGGAGGACAAGGTCTGCTCTGCCATGCTTGCTTTTCTGACTCTTCTGCTCCTTGATGTCCTCTAAGGAAAAGGGAAAAGCCACAGGGTGGGGTTGAAGACCACGGTTCCTAATTTATTATTTTGGGGTGGCTAAGAAGCTAATGTTTCGAAAACATTTTCTTGAGTAGCTTGCCCCTACAAAATGCTATGAAATTTTCAATGGACCTAAGGTGATTTAAACAGGTTTTCTCTTCTCTGGGGTGAAGGGTCATCAAATGCCTGCGTGCGTATGTCAGCCTGTGTACACACAGGTATGTCCGTGTGTCTACAGAGACGGCAAAATGGTAGGCAGAATCACGCCCTGAAAACACGAGGGACACTCTATTGTCTTTCTTATACTCTGATCAAACCAGGTTGCAATGAAATTATTACCGCGTGGCTCACCACAAGTTCTTCATTAGCACCAATACACACCGTTAGGATAGTAAATGAATTCATCACCGGTATTCGGGTCATTGGGGAAAATATACAAACAGCACAGGACACATTACACCAGCATGCAATATATAAAAATGTCACAAAACCCCAGAAATCATGTATTCGGATGCAGGCGTTACATACAACATCAGTTCGCTTCTAGTGAATTGCACTAATCATCAAATATTACCAGGAAGGAAATGGAAAAAAAAAATTGTAAGCTTTGTATTTTCTGTTCTCTACCAACATGAAGCCACAAATTAGGCATTAAAACATTGACTTTGTTAACCACCAATGACTGTTGAGAAACCATTAGGAGGTTTAATATTATGGCTGTACAGGGTACATTTTGTCCTTTCAAAAGAAAATCTGAGACTAAATTTCAAAAGGGGCTCCTGGTGAGTAAAAGCTTTTCCTTTTCCATCTGCTTTTCTCCTGTGTGTTGGATTTTTTTTTTTTTTTTCTTTTCCCTTTTAAAATCTTAGCCCACCCAATACTCTTTGGCAGCCGCTGCTACCCAGTGGGGTCACTCTGATTTTCTGACCGGGGGACGTACTATTTGAGAGCTCTTTCCATCAGCATTAATGCCAGTCCTTTCTGGGCCGGCCAGCTGGTCTGGCTGCTGCAGGGGGGTACAGAGGGGTCAGCTCATAGTCCTCAAAAGACCAAAGTCATTTTTGCCACTAAGAGCCCATAACTAGAACCTTCAGTTGAAAGGACCATTTTCAAGCAATAAAGTGATTTTGGTACAAAAGTAAACCGACTCACCCCAGGTAAAGTTTTAATATTGTGCAGTGCATTCTGGGCCTCAAGTGCAGCTTTTCTTGTATAAAATGTTACGAAACAACAACCTACAGAGAGAAATGAAAAGGTTTTAGAAATTTCTGTGAATGCTTTGCTTAGATATAACGGAGACAACGGCGAACAAATAATCAACTTAAAAGGACGCGCAATTTAAAAATAACAAAGTGGCATGAGAAGAGTAATAACATCTCAGGCTTTTTACCAGTGCCGTTCACCCAAACCATATTTACGAGCTTCACCCGTGTGGAGATCAATTCATGACTCTGTGGCCCAACCACCTGGAACGCAGCTCTTCAGGGATGGGGGGGTGGGTGGGTAAGTGGTGGGTGACATGTTAATGGGGCTGGTGTAGTGACTGCATACAGAGAAGGGCTTAATCACAGTGACAATGGCAGAAACTTGCAGTCACTCTCATTTCCTTAAAGGATATTCCAGAACATCACATTTTTAAAACACTGTCTAAACTCAATGGTGTAGAACACCGTTTCAGGTTCTGAAAAGCTGGGATGCTGCTTCCTTCTTTCTTTTTTATCTCCACCAAGAGTATATAATGCAAAGTTCCATACATGAGATACTCAGTATTTGTTGGCCAAAATGTAGGGCTGTTTTAACCAGTTTGGGAATTCTGTTACGGTAGAGGTGGGCACACACCCTGACACATGTTTGCACACAGTGTCCCATGTCTTATTACGTAGGGCTACAGCATACCAACTGGCAACTTTTTGATTCCTTATATCTAAGAGCTGATGGGAGTCTGGGAGTCTGGGCTGAACGCCCCCCAGGAGAGACCAGCAAAGCCTCTCCACCTTCCTCCACCCAAGAAAATGGTGCTGAACCCTTACACCATTACTTCTGCATTCTGAAAGATGGCTGACCTCTCCTTCAGTTTGCAGCCAAAGATGCTGGTTAGCACAGCGGTTTAAATCAGATAGCGATGCCGGTTAATCAGCAGGTAGGTTTTAGCACAGCCGGGCTTGGGAAAGGGGGGTGGACAAAAATCTTTAAAAATTTAAAGATAAATTTAACTCGGAGTTGAGTTGTCTTTGTAAGTTGTGCTGAGGCAGGAAAGTGGGGAGATGTGCTCATGAAGACTGGAAATATTTGACCCTGAGTTGTACTTGAGCACCCTAAAGCATGGGGTCAGGGAGCTGGGGAGGGCTTGGAGAGGCATTCACTCACACCAGACAGAGTACATTTACCAAGGACCATGAAAGAAATGCACAGCACTCTGGCATCAGCCTTGGTTCTACTTAGGGGAATAAAGTAAACAAGACTAAGAAGAGTTATAAAAAAAAAAAAAAAAGGCAGAGTGGACAACAGGAAGTTGGCCTTGCAAGCCATCGAAGGTTGGCACTGTCGTTTTTCAAAACAAAAACTCATTCAAAAGAGTAGAGAGGGAAGCCTGCGTGACTCAGTCAGTTGAATGTCTGACTCTTGATTTCGACTCAGGTCATGATCTCGGGGTCGTGGGACTGAGCCCTGCGTCAGGCTCTGCAGTCAGCTCCGAGTCTGCCGGAGACAGATTCTCTCCCTCGCCCTTGGCTCCTCCCCCGTCTTGCACATGTGCTCACTCACTCGCTCTCTCTCTCTTTCTAAATGAACAAGCAAACAAATAAACAAAATCTTTAAAGCATAAGAGAAAATAAAGTTCAAGTCCATTCATTCAGCATTTCTAAACACATCTATGATACTTCCTCCTCATTTAGAAAAGAGATTTGGAAACTTGTATATTTGATTTTGCTTTAGTCTTCCAAGATTAAACTATACAAAATATACAAAACCTTCACCTTCTGGACAAAGCAGAAGATGATCACTGCTTCTTGGCGCTCAAACTATAGGCATCCAAGGATCAGAAACTCCTAAAAGGTGGTAGTTCACAGATGTGATGGAAGAAACTGAAAGTCGTTAAGTTTCTTGAAAGAATCACTTGGACTGACCATTTTTATTTACTATGTATTTATTTTTGAGAGAGACATAGATAGAGAGAGAGAGACCGAGTTGGGGGTAGGTCAGATAGAGAGGGAGAGAGAGAGAGAGAGAATCTTAAACAGGCTCCAAGCTCAATGTGGACCCTGATGCAGGGCTCAATCTCAGGACCAAGATCGTGACCTGAGCCGGAATCAAGTCAGATGCTTAACTGGCTGAGCCACCCAGGTGCCCCAGACTGACCAAATTTCAGATGAGTTTTTCACTTCAGCTATTTTGATTTCTGTGACCAGAGTTCATTTGACCTGATGTAGATTGATTGGTTGATTGATTGATTGATTGATTTTTACTGAAATGTTCAATTTAACGAATGACTCTGACTTCAGTGGCATGATGTGAGCCCAAGACTCGCTACAGGAATTGCTTCAGATCTAAGAAGAAGTTTTAACAGGGAAGTCAAGTCCCCACTTCCAACAACCCACTATAATCACTCTAAGAAGAAGACAAAAATACCAACTACGCCTCGCTGGGCTTAGTATAGCAAGAAAAGCAGAGAGAGACATAACCCCTGCCTTCTGAAAGCTCCTCACAGAATCTCAGTAATTTTTTCTCTCCCTCTTCTGGGCTTCGTGTTGGCCGCAATGGGGGAGCTCGCAACTTCACCCGCGATGACCAGAGCTCTCGACGGAGGCAGAGTCTGATACCCTCGAGCTGACAGATCTGGGGAGCGGGGAGCTTAGAAGAAAGAAGACCCGAGGGGTGGAGTGGCATGTGCCTGCCCAGACAGAAAGCAAGTCAGAAGATGAAGAAAAAGAAGAAAGGGCAGCGTGGCCAAGCTCAGAGCTGAGAAGGAAGGCCAGACCGGCGCACGGGGCGGTGGAAGGAAGGGCGGGCGCTACAAACGGAGAACTGAATCAGTGAAAAGATAAAAGCACCAAGGAGCAAAGATGAGGCTCCTGAGTGAATCCCACGTGTGGGTCCAACTGGACGAGCTCAGGCCCAGACGCGAAGGTCTCGGGAATACAGGAAGCGCTCCTGCCTTCAACAACCGACAACCGAAATGCACTAGGACGGTGCAGTTCGTTTCTGATTTAAGTATTAAAATGCTCCCCATGGGGATGGAATCATCTAATTGTTCTTTTGCGGTTTACAACTTTGTGTACATTTGGCTAAAGCACTTTCCTCTTAAACAAAGTTCTTAGTGAATAGAAGGCGGTGTGGTGTGTGTGTGTGCGCGCGCACACGCGTGTGTTTGGGGGAAGGCAAGTGAGCAGTAGGAGATGGGGGCGCAGAGAGGAAAGGAATATGGAGCGGAGTCTCATTCCAAAAGGACAGATGGGAAGACACCCCAAATCTCAGACTCCTTCCAGTTTCGTCCAGGGTCCTCTCTGCTTGTACAGCTGATACAGTGAAATCAGGGTTCCCGCCACAGACCCTCCTCAGCCTGTGCATAGCTCTCATTTCCTTTACTCCACACCCACTTGAACCAAGGTCTTTGGAAATGATGCCAAGAACAGCTCTGGCTGCAGCTGTAACGCACAGGAGAATGTCGTGGGTGCACCCGCGATCTGCTTCCCGACCGCCCACCAGCAGCTCAGCCCCCTCGGTGCTGTGCTTGGGAAACACACTGAGCAGCTTTCAGAAAGGTGGGCACGGCTCCTCCCCGGCCCCAGGCTTGGTGAGCGGGATCTGGGCTGAATTTCTGCCTCTGCTTGTAGCCTCAGCTGGGTACCCTCATGCACCAAACAACTTGCACAAACGTGCGGTTTGGGGCAGACAACAGGGTTGGGACGATCACCCCGGACTCTACTTTCAGTTTCGTACGTTTGGTTCCTGAGTGGCTTGGGCAGAAAGAGCTTACTTCCTCTGTACCTTAGCCGCTTTGGTTTCATTACCTCTCAATCAGCGAAAAAAAAAAAAAAAACCAGGGCTGCCTACAGTCCTCCTCAAAACAACACGGGTATACAGTCCAAAGCTTTTGTTTAGAGGAAGTTTTTTTAAAAAGTCAAAATTATTCTTTACTTTTCTTGGGCTACAAAGAACTTGTGCTTCATTTCAGTGCACAAACTAATTCACTTACAAACAGCGTTGGATTAAAGTTATCTTCCATCTGCAGGATAAACACAGAACTACCAATTCAGGTGACCACCTTCGATAGAGCAATCTGTGGCTTTCCCCCCAAAGACCCAGGAGTCTGCACGCCACCAGAATAAGACTTCTATTTCTGAGAGAACCCTTCCAGCGAATAACCAGTCTTTCTCATCATCCATCACTTGATAAGCTCACTTAAAATATTAGATTAATTAACGTGCTGAGATTATTTCAACGAAAGGAAGGGAGAAGTATTTTTTGCCTTGATGTGGTCATTATCATGGCCAAGGGTCAAGGAGCTACAGCAGATCCCAGAAAACCATGGCGGTTCAGCCAAGGTGGGATTTTCTTCCCTGCCTCCCCTATCTGGACGCACAGCTGTTCAGGGAACCACCTGTCCCTTAGATTTCCCCGCGCCAGCTGTAAGTCAGCTCTGAAATTCACTGGAATCCTTTTCAGGTCAGCGGCGACACCAGATGGCTCCGCCGTCCGAGGCAGGGGACAGACCTCCTTCCTTCAGCGGGTCCTTTTTCAAACACTCTTGCGAGGCGGGCGGTTAAGCACCGACGTGCTCAGGGGCTCGTGCTAGGGCAAGGCCCGCGGCTGCAGTGGGCACCAAGGGGTTCAAGCCCTCTGGCGTCGGCATCGTTCTGGAGTCCCCCCCTCTCCCAGCTGCCCCTGGAACGCCAAAGAAGGTTCTGCTCTATGGTGCAGACTAAAGTGTCATGGTCGGGGGTGCTGGGGGCTAGCGGGGACGGGGGTCGTCCGGCTGGTCAGGGGTGCGGCGAGCCCCGCAGATCCGGCTCGAGGTGGCTCAGTCACCCCATGAGCTGGTCTCCACCTCGCCACACGGCCTCACAACCGTGCTGCCCGACGAGACCTGCCACCTCTATCTGCCCCTTCAGGAGTCTCTGCCTGCGGCCCAAACTCTGAAAGGACAAACGTGATGTCCCGCCCATGCGTTCCTTGACGGCATCTCACTTTTCAACACTTGACAATTCAGTGTATCCATAAGGGCTCTGGACTCCAGAGCCTCCCCGTCTCCCTCCCAATCTACCTCTCATGGGTCTGTTTATCAACACCGCCCCGTGACTCCCCACCAGGGGTTCTTAAATTCGTGGCTGCCACAGGTTTGGGGGTAAAAGTGGGAGGGGTTCCAGAACTGAGTCCCAGTGTCACTCACATCTCCCTGGGAATTCCTGCTGTGGCCGCACTGGGAACACCTAACGGAGCTCCTAGGAGGGCGGCGTAAGAGAGAGCGACCCTGACGGTAGACAAGACCTAGGGAGATCTTGGGGGGCAGAGAGCCGTCTATGAAGGCTGACTGATGCAAGCCTTTGGGGGGTTCGCAAGCAGCAAGTGGACGTTGGGCTCCGAAAGACTGAGTCGGGGAGGGGGGTACTGGGAGCCTTTGGTCACCCAGATCCCCACATGGTGACAAGTTTAGCAATTTGATTGCGTATGTTCCGCATGTGGAACCGTGTGCAATCAACATTGTGATGAAGTGTGAGATATGATTAGACCATTTTGTCTCAGAAGCTGAGAGTGGCAGTTCCCACAAAGACTAAATGCTACCTACTCCAAACAGGGTACTTGGTGTCTGACTTGATCTCTTCACAGAGAGTTTTCTGCCTGTCACGAAGAGTTCCCTCAGGTACTTTGCTGGCTTAACTGCAGAATAATTTGAGGCACTTTTAGGAGGTTTTTACTGTTCCCAAAGATAAAGCCCCAAGCAAGACAGGCCAATGATATCTACACACACACACACACACACACACACACACACACACGCACACATACACACACACGTACACACGCACACACACACGCACACCAGTAGTGTATTTAAAATCATAAAGACACTCAACTTTACTGAAAGACTTTAATTTTAAATGATCAAGTAGATTTATCCTCAAAGAAACCATCTGGATTATCACACATCTTTTCAAACCACAGCTGTTTCTCTTGAAAATCTTTACTTGGAAACTCTCGGTAATAATACTCGCAGAGAAAAATAAACGCATTGCTTACGTAGAGATCACCAGTTTGTATCACGCCTTGCCCTGAGTCAAACAGCACCGCCTCTGTTCTTCAGTTGGAGGGCAGTGTAGACCCAGCCTTAGAGAATGATACCCCAAACCAGGTTTTAAAACTAGCTCTGCCCTGAGGAAAACCGACACCATACTCATTAAGGAAACGTCCCTGAGGTTGCCAACCCCTGTTGCACTGGGGAGGTATGGAACGAAGGATTCCTGCTGTGGAGGCGCCATTTTAAAGAGACGGCTTTGAGTCTTACTCTACAATATAGACGACAAGACAGTTTGTACTAGAGAACGCAGGCTTAAAGACAGGAGGTCAGTGACTTCGCGGTTTTCAGTTATTGGAATAGTCACTTGTTAGCTGCGGGATGGAAGTTTCAGATCCCATGCCAATAGTCTACACTCGTAGTGGTGCAGGGAACCAGCCCACCCCAGGGCTATCCTACCAAAACTCCTCATGATTCTCGAGGACCTACCAGCCTAGGCTGAGGTAAACGCTTCTTCGAAGGTACTCTCATAAATAGGAGAAAGGGCCTTTCTGGAATGTTCTAGTCCTAACTGTTGATTCCTTTTTTTTTTGGATGCTACTCTTTTGTAGTACCTTAATATGGAAAATCGTGGAACATTTTCTGAAATACACAATTTTCCATATTAAGTTATTTTTACTGAAGAAGAGTGTCAGCATGGAAGAGAGAAGGCAAAAAAAAAAAAAAAAAAGATTTCCCACCACTCTGGCTAAGCCGATAAAAGTATTTCACATTGGGAGCGTGTGGGGTTCTGCCCTGAACACCCTTCTCCCCATGTGAACTCCATCCATGGGACTGTCTACGACTTTAAGGCCATTCAACATATCAGACATGGGAAATTTACATGCCTTTCTAAATCTCAGCCCATAAACACCTGAAGACAGCCACAAAATGATCCGCTAATGACTGAACACTGTACTTATTTCCTTTAAAAACAAAGTGAGAGTCCTGGCAGACATATTTAGCTCAAGATACATTTGAATTCAGGACATCGACAAAGCCATCATGTTGTGAATTGAGAATTCCTTTAAAGGCTGCCTTTGAATTCCGAGGGGCCAACGGATCAAGGGATGAAGGCCCTGAAAGGCTAAATGAGAGAACCCGCTATGTTTTTTTCTTTCTGTGAATGAGGCTCTCTTTTGTATGCACATTTGCAAGCAAAGCAGGTGCCTGCTTTACGCAAGTTGAACTGCCATTGGGATCTTGGCTTCTTGTCAAGTCAGCAGCACACAAACCAGTTTAAGTCAAAAGAGGACATACTGCCCATACTTGATTCCCCTTGTAATCTATTTTCTCCTTCAACCTTAGCCACTGTATAGAGAATTTAATACTTTTTTCAGAGTCCAAAGGTTGTTGATCTAAGTGGTACATTTTGTGCTCAGTGAATCTTCCGCACACTAAAGGTTTCGACTATCAATCACTGGCCTCCCCCTTGCCGAGACCCCCGACTTTCAGTTTCTAGAAAGCAGTGAAAGGTTCAAAAAACCCCGTCAGAAACCCCCTGCATTAAATTTTTAAAGAAAACTCAGCAATGACCTTAAAACAAAACAAAACAAAAACAAAAACGGGAAGTAGTTTCCAGTGGTCTGGAAGGTGACCCTTAGCATCTCAAGGAAAGACCCAATGATGAGGTGCCATTCTCAAACCCACGGGGGCCCGTTGGGAGGCAAACTGGTCCCTTGGAGGGGCACAGATGGCTCTCCTTCCTCAGCCCAAAGCCTGCCCTCCAAGAGCTGGCCCTGCCAGGGGAGACCCCCAGCAAATGCAATGTTGTTAACTCACGGCCTCCATGGTCCTCCCGGGTGTTTATCCCTTTTACTCTGTCCTCGCAACCTGGCTCGCTCTAGGGGGTCACAAGATGGGATGTGACCATTCGTGCTCTGATTTCACACGCCACATTTAACACCCAGCCCTGGGCTGAGCATGACTTCCTTACTGCGGCAGC
Organism: Mustela erminea; assembly: GCF_009829155.1. Lineage (NCBI taxonomy): Eukaryota > Metazoa > Chordata > Mammalia > Carnivora > Mustelidae > Mustela > Mustela erminea. Next base: position 135,481,262 of record NC_045619.1, read on the forward strand.
TCTGAACCTGGATGCCACACCGGGGTGGCCACGGTGAAGGAAAGGAATAAAACAAGCAGACATCGGTCGTCTATGGGAAGAACCTCCAAAAAGATGAAGGGTTTTGTTCTTCGTTCCACTCCTTTTTTTGCTTTAAACTCAAAACTGAGGAGAAAAAAAATTAGAGGAAGTTAAGAGGGCATGGCCTTCTCTTGGCTTCTGTACGTCTTCATTGGAATTACGGGATTTTCCATTTGGTTAATGCTAGCAACCTAACTTTCCATCACCCACGGAGGAAGTCAGCAGACTACCCACCAACACACAAGCAGCTAAGAACAAAGGTATAACCATCCGGGTAATTCCTGATTAACAGCGCCTTCAACGACAATTTCTGTCAAAGGACAACACGCCATGGACCACTTGAAGGGTTCTGCCTTTCTCCAAAAGATCCCCAGAATGGCTGCCACCTCCTTTCATGGCACCAAAAATGTCTTCTTGCCACCTAGAAAGCCCTCGTTTTAAACTCTGGACAGTCTCCTGGGACAACCTTTTTTTCTCTCTATCTGAGACTGGGACTTCTTCCCCAGCTACAATAACAGCTACCCAACACAAACGCCACTTCCTGGAGAAACCAACTTTTAATGAAACCGTATCCAATTAGCTGAGTTTTATCGAGTTTGATATAATTGGCACCCTGATGTAAAAAGTATTAACATCTGGCCACTACCTAGGGAGCAGAGAAACAATGCTCCAATTCTGCCTTCAGTGTTGGGATGATGTGGACATCACTGTTTGGATTCCTGGGGAACCCCCTAGGAATCTCGACGAGAAGACAGGGGTTGTGCTTCTCATTTCTGGGTGCCTGGGGCAGGGAATTGATGTTCCTCCAAGAATCCAGACTCCCGTCCTCAGCGCGGTTACTGTTCCACAGCAAAGACCTCAGTTGGCTTTCCAACCAACGAGAGAGGGATCTCACCCACTCCGTGCAACTCTGTCTACTTTTCTCAGACTCCGCACCTGACCCGCTATGACCACGTTCTGTTAACTGGCCACCAGATCTAGGCTACTGCCCTCCTCCTGCTGCCCTGGGGACTTCTCCTGGAGGAATCATCTCCTGATACTCCCATGGCCCTGTGAACGAACACAGGCATGCCTTCTAAATCTCCTGCCAAGAAAATTGAGTTTTTTTTTTCTAATTCTTCTTCTTCTTCTTCTTCTTCTTTTTTTTTTTTTTTTTTTTTTTTGACCTAGATTAAATCTACTGCATTTTCAGGCCTTTTGGGAAAGCAACTGTGGACGGATGTGCATAGCGTTGTGTGCCATGAACACTGCCTCACCATTATTATGTAAATCCCAACAAGAACCGCAGCATAGACAGAAAAGACTTCAAGGGCAAAGTGGCTGGAATCTGCTCTCTCCCCATCCCTGCGCCTCTGAAACAACCCACTTATGATGAACCACTTCAGATGTCTAATAGCTGTAGAAGTATCTGAAGAATTTTAATGTCACCTTTTCCCCAGATAGGACAATCACAGCATTTAGCCGTTTCTCGAACACTCCAACTCCACTCCAAGCATGGGAAGGTGAGGGGCCTTGGTGCCTGTGTTTGTCAGGGAGCCCTGGGGGGCAGGATGAAGCAAGCAAGCAGCCTCCTTTGTTGGGAAAGTCATTAGATCTTTGGAAGGCAAGGTTAACAGGCAAGCTGTAGATTTGGTTTTCCTTTTTAAAAGATGAATTCTACAGTTGAAAGGAGGACCTTATTTTTTCTTTGAAGGTAAGGAAAAATACTTTAGGGTGAACCTGACAAGCCAACTGAAGGAAGCAGGAGTAGTCTCCCTAAGACCTGCATGTTGGCCAGGTCAGTCTCCTCAGAGTGTTGGTGATGAGACGGCCGTGGGTACCCAAGGGGACAGCGGGAATGCCTCCTTCTCCAAGGGCTGGCCACTTGAACGGGGCTCCAGACTGGGTTAACCAAGAGAGTTTCACAGAGATGAAGGAAGGCATCCCAGGGTTAAATGTGGTAGAAGGTAGTTCTACCTTGAATCCAATTAAAAAGGATTTAGGTTCCCAAGTACTGAGGGACCTCATTAAAGGAAGTTTCTAATATAAGTTTATTTCGTAGGATGCGTTCTCCCGAGGACAGGATGGCATTATAATTAGGAGCCTAGCAGCAATGAGAGGTATGTTAAAATCATATCTGTTTTCCCAAGATTCTCAGCTCAGCACACTGGGCTGTATGATGCTTTCTAGCCAGGCCGGTCTTGTCTCAACTTCTTGATCCTGCTTCAAGGGTGGGGCGGCTTATATTCATGGACATTTCGAGTGCGGGCCCCTATCATTAGCGTGAGGTAAATCAAGCTGAGCCCGGTTCCTTCTGCACTGATCCCTGGTACCGCTGTATCTGTGTGTCTTAAGGGCCTGCTCTAGGCTTGGGCTGCCCTATTCTAACAGGTAGTTCAGTCTGAGGTAGAAGCGAGTTTTGTTTTGTTTTGTTTTTCTGGAATCGGAGTGTGGAAAGTTGTAATGCCTTCCTAGCCCTGGTCTCTTTGGCCACCCTGGAATGGAGAGCCACGAAACTGGGTGCCGGCTAAGGTCAAGATCTGTACCGATTCTGGTCTTTTTCCTGCGGCGGGGGATTCTGAAGAGCTGATATTTCTGGCCGTGCTGTCTCACCCACTCTCATGGTAACTGAGTCATCTTTCATGTGCATGGAGATCATGGAGGGAGATATTTTTACAAATTGCCTGGGACAGCGGAACTCATAGGAGAAATGCGCGTCTGCAGCCAACTATAAATTGATGTTCCGGGGATAAAAGGCAAGTATCCTTGGGCCTGGAGTTCTCATGGCAGAGACTATGACAGTTTTCAAAGGGACACTGGCTATCTCGGTCCTGCTTCATTCGTAAGCTTGTCGGTGAGGGAAACAGTCAGCCTTATCAGCATTTCGGACTGACAGGGCGTTTGACAAATTTCTTAACCTCTTTCCCCCTCTGTTTCTTTATTTGTAAAACGGGGTTAGGAACAGCAATTACACCTCAGGGTTATGCTCTTAAACAACATAATTGATGAAAATGGAGGACACAGCTCTTGACATAGACATCAAAGGGCTTCATAAATGTGCCAGGTTCTTGACCACCTAGAATTGGTCATGTTCCTCCGTAAGCCCCGTGCCCAAAGAGACAGGTGAGGGCCACGATAGCGTCGCCCCAATGTTGTAACACGGGAAACTGAGGCACAGAAAGGCCGCGTGGACACGCCTGCCACAGTGTCGCACGGCTCCCCGCTGGTCTCTCCATGGAGGGAGACGAGGGAGCCTCTCCCGTAAGTGATGACCACTCACCCTTTAATAGGGTTTGGAATTGATTTCGTTGTCTTGCTTTCTGAAGTAATTACTTGGAACCAGCCAAGTTCACCCATTTGCATGGCCTCCGAGTTCTCTGAACACGCATTATGTGGCCTCAGAGGTGTCAATCAACGTTAATGGGATTCTTTCCATGACGTCCCTATTCAGGGGCCAACGAAATTTTAGCCAACTGTATGCTTGATGATGCTCCCCCAGGAGGCAAAAATTCCCTGAAACAGTCTGGGATTTGAAATAAAGCCCGTCGCCCTCTCGTGGGCACTTCCGGGTTTCATTATTATAAAAGGAGTTTAGCCACAGGCTTGTCACTTCCCTTTCTGTTGGCAACAACAGAGGAGGGAAAACAGGGACATGGGGCTGCGCACAAGGAGAGGCCACTCTAAAGGTCTCGGATCAGGGGAGGACAAGGTCAGGAAGAGAACTGGGGCACATGTGTCTAAAGTGAATTCAGGCACCCTGTGAACACAGGGTTTCCCAGGGGCTGGATTTCATCTTGAGAGTTCCATCACCATGAAAAGACACAAGAAGAAAACCACAGGCCGCCTGATAGACTGCTGTCTTATCACAGTGGGGGCACTGCCTTAGCGTCATGCCCACCGACGGACCCCTGAAGGTCTCTGCGGGCCGGGGGGCCACGTCCAAGGGCTCCTTGGTCCAGTGCACAAGGTGCAGCACGACGCTGGGGGTCCACTTCTCAACGGACTGTCCTGGGGCCATTTTCCCATCTGCTGGCCCCATAGCAACCCGGCTTCCTTCCAGATTTCCTGTTCCACGAGCCTCCCTGACTGGCGTGACCAGAGATAAAAACCGTCCACACCACACTCTGTTCGCTTCCCAAGAAGGGACTCTGGTTTACCTGACCAGTTTCTGAGCTGACATGGGTGTTGTCTACTGGTTGGGTGAGACAGATTTTCTTGCATCCATTTAGTAAGATCATGTACACAGAGCGCCAACCTCAGAATTTGGCCCCTAGAGCCCATGAAAGGAAGATGAGCTGCTTTTCTTTCTTCTACTGTACGGCATCATTTTATGGGCACCAGGAAGCCTTCTTCTGTATCTAGGGTGATTCCAGAATTCATGCCCGTGGGGACACGTGGGCAAGTGGAAGGGGGTGATGTCAGTGGCCATCCTGGGACAACAGACAGAAACCCGGGCTACGACCGGCGAAGCTCCGCACGCTCTCTCCATCACTCTCCTTCTCCCCACGTCGCGACCTGGGCCCTGAATCCAACGACACGGACCGTGGGCCGAAGACCACGGCGCCTCATTGTTCTAAATCTCAACCCACACGTCTGCTGAGCACGGCCTTCCATTTTTCAGGAAACTAAGTAAGTATAACAGATTATGGATACAAGAAAAATATAATGTACGGTCCGTGCACTTGATGTATTTAAAACTCAGCTGTAGACGTAAGTGTTCATTCTTTAGCAGGTGGAGAGAAGATTTATCTTCCTCACCTACAGAATCTCCGCCTAGAAAACCTCAGAGGGAGAAGTGAAATATCTCCTTGATTTCGAGATTACAGAAAACTCTACACGCCACACACTGATTAGCGGCCATTTGGTTTCGCTCGACAAGAACGTGCCATCGATCAACCGGCCTTCCCCACGCCGCGCACGCACGGAAGCGGGATTGGATCTAAAAACTTCCATTTCTCTCAATCACTGCCAGTGATGCTTACTCTTCTGTGACACCTTTAGAGTGAAGAGGAAAGGCGCCTCCCGCAGCCTCGCCTTCCGTCCTGAGAGGACTGCATGAAGACGGATTCCCAAGCAGCTCTTTTGGACTTAAAGGGCCGCTGCTTGTTTGGATCCTGCGCGCACGAGGATTAGGACCTGGAGGGGAGGCAGGTCTCCTGTGAGACCCTCTGCAGTGAGCTCCAGGGCTCGGGGCACCATGGGCCCGTTCCACGGTCAAGCCTCTGCCACACACTGCTGCTTCCTAACTATGCAGTTAACAAATGACAATGACACTTCTTTGCACTTAGAGGTGATCCTGCCCCACCACGTAGGGTCTCCCAGGCAGTTGGAGATTTTATTCAGACTCAGGGAGGTCGAGGTGCTCAGGCCATCCCCGCCAGTGGAGGTCACAGGCATCTTCGCCGGTTTGTCCTGGAGCACTTGCTACACCGGCGAGAGGAAGGGTCACCTTCCAAAGTGTGACTGTCTTGGGCTAATGTTAATGTCGGTGTGACTGCCCCGAGCACACGCGTATCCGTCGAGGGGCACGTGGTCCTCGTGACAGCCAGGAGGCCGAGAAAGCGGTCCAGGACCCCAGTGTGCCGTGAGGAGCAACAAACAGAATTCCTCACATCTCGTGTCATTTTTCTGGCAGGTGCAGGAGGCTAGGTGGAGAGCTTTCCATCCTTCATGTTTGGACTGAGGTCACTGATAAATAATTCAACCACTCTCCGTCTAATACAGTTATGCTTTTAATTCCCCTGGTGGTGGGTTTCTAAAAGATTCAACGTTATGACAGGAGGCAAAGTAAACTCCTAAGATTTCATTCTCAGCCCATCTTACACACCGGCTCCTGCGTGAAAAGCTGTCATAAGCTGGTATATTCCAAGCATCTGACAGAAACCATAAAATAACTCTGGGCCTAACAGAAACCGTAATAACCGTATGGACAGCTCTCTCACAGTGTTGACCCACGGGAGTCAGAGCAGAACCTTGTCTATACAACAAGGCCTACAGCCAAATTCGAAGGCTCAAGACTGTCAAACAAGGGCGCCAGGAGTTAGATCTCATTCATCTGGTCTGCCATCCTACCTTATAACCTACGATCCCCAGCCTCAAAGTGCAAAAATGCACCTTTCTACAGTCTTTCTAGCTCTCTACAACCTAATTGCATCCCTAACAGTGTTTCTCACTGTTCCTAAAGATCATCATCACCGGGAGTGTGTGTCATCAATTGGATTCCTGCAACCACCCCGGGGTCCTACTGGGTGGGGACGTCCTGGGCTAAGGGCTGGGAATCTGTACAAATGTCTCCAGTGAGGCTCATTCTCTAAGAAGCCTGGGGAGCTCTGCAGGAAAAGACCCCCCGTGGCAGACGCCACCGGCTGCCACTGTACTCGTCCTCTCTCCTCCCAGTGGCCAGGACCAGCGCGGAGCCCACGGGGGACGCGTTAGCGAGCCTCCTGCCGTGTGGCTCACGGCACTCTAAGGGAGGGTAAGGGCGAGGGATATTTGCTTTTATTTATTTTAAAAAATTTTTAGAAGATTTTATTTATTTGCTAGCAGGAAAGAGAGCGGAGAGGGAGCGCACACGAGTGGAGGGGAGGGGCAGAGGGAGAAGCAGACTTCCCACCGAGCAGGGAGCCCCACGCAGGACTCGATCTCAGGACCCTGGGATCACGACGTGAGCCGAAGGGAGATGTTTCCCCGACTGAGCCCACCAGGTGCCCTGGGCCAGGGCTTTTAGTAGATGGGACCTAACTTTTCCATATTTTTCTTCCCTTTCTTCTGGATGGATCAGACGGGAAGGAGAAGACCCCGGGGGAGGCAGAGCCACTAGACACAGCTGGCTGGGTCCCTGGACCAGCAGGTGGCGGACAGCTGCCCGCCACCAGGAACACCCAGAAAGGACTAGTGACATGAGCAAGAAAGGGACTTGTGCTGGGTCTGAGGCCCTGACCCGTTCTGGGGTCTATCATAGGATGCAAGCCTATCCAGGTTACTGCAATACCTAGTGGTGAAGAAATACAAAAACACAGGTGCAACAGTAACACGTCAGGACCCTCCCGCACACCTTCAGCACGTCTGCCGAAGGGGCTCCGATTCAAACAGGCCAGGAGGTCCGAGCGTGTTTCAGAAGCCAGAAGGGCGTGGGAATCTGCAGTGAAATGAGGGAGATGATGGGCGCAATGCATTTAAATTGGTTTCACGGTCAGAATACCTTCTTCTCCTTCTTTTTTGGTTTTTTTTTTTTTTTTTTTTTTTTTTTGACCGAAACACTCGGTAAAATTAGCTAGACTGAGAGGAGATAATGCCTCCCCAGAGGCACGTCTACCCACTGCAATCCTCCGTGAGGAGCGATTCTTAATTCCGCGGGCTTGTAGGGTGACAGTCCGCAAACAAAAGGTTTTGCAAATCCAGTGACTCAGGCTTACTCAGGCTCCCTTCCTCTAGTGCCCCAACTCAGTAGCAAATCTCAAAGGAGTGTGGGCGCTGGGCAGGGGTTGCTGTGCAGGTGGACGCAGAAATCTGACCTGGAGAGGTTGCAGGAGGTCTGGACGTGGCAGAGGGGAAGGGTATCATCCTGGACCACTTGCCCGGGCTGAGACAGGAGCGAGCAAGTGGTGTCTTCAAGCCCTTTTGGTACCTAGGTAGCTCCCTCCTTGTCTTAAAGCCCTCTCCAGAATCACAGAAATAAGCACAGGCCCCACTAGAACAGCGTGTACGAGATACCGAGGTGTTTGTGATGAATAATGAGGTAACAGGCATTTGAAAAAATTTAATAAATTCACCTCTTTTTTAATCCTCCTTGGTTGCGATTTCATGGGACTCTAAACAGCTGTACAGAAATACTAAGTATCTTTGCTCTAAGAAGAGGCTTTCAGAGTTGTGATCTCAGAACAAAGAAAAATTAATATCTTGAATGGAATTAAGGGCGAGGCTGGACGGCAGAGAGATAGCTGTGTACAAACGGGCTCTGAACAAGTGCGTGTGGGGGCAGCTGGGAAACCTACAGTTTCTGGTTGTGGTCCGGGCACACTGTTTATAGAGCTGCTTTAGTGACCCTGGAGAGTTCATATCCTCCCTCCAAACCCCTCACGGGAGCACCTCCTTAACGCCGGAAAGTCTGGGTGAAGGTGAAATCTGGAAGGACTGTCCAAAATCCGCGCCTGGAAAGGCTGCCCTCAAATATCTTCTCTAGAACGCACCACGCCTCCCATGACCCAGTTCTGTGACACTGATGCTGGGGCATCTCTGGGTGTTGGCTGCTCCGGAAAGCTCCCAGGTGAGAAATTCAGGCCATACAATCAGGATACATCTAGGTTATCGGACGCCTGGAGGCTCTGATTGGTTTTATCTCATTAGTCTTCATCACGTCGCTTGTTCTATGTTAAGCCTTCCTCGGTACTACTGTAGAGACGCAATGACTAGATTTCACAGAGAGTTTTAAAAAAAAAAAAATTCTAAGTTTCTAGGCATCAGGGCGAACTTCTTGCCTGTCAGCAGCTTTTAAAATATTGATGGCTTTTTCCTCATAACAGACAAGCGGAGTGGAGTCTGGAGGGCCTGCTCGAAACTGTGACTAGAAATGGACTCCGTGTAAGTAAATGTAGTTTTCAAGAGAAGGCACACTCAGAGAGGAGGGCGGGGCCACGCGCGGCAGTCCCTCTTGCTAGCCCCGATGGGTCTCATCCAGATCGCGGACAGGGCGGGACCTCTGGGCCTGCTCTGTTCCCCAGCCTGACATCTTCTGATGCTTGTAACGGGCGGCAGAGGAAGCAGGGCCCTTGTTCAAGCAATGACAGGAGCCGCGCTTGGCTGGAGGGATGGAAGTCGGCTCGCAGGGAGCCTGCTGAATATTCGAGAGGGAAAGGAGGGGCAAAGAGACGACTAGCAACTGAACCAAGGAGGGTGAAACCTCAGAGCAGCACACAGAGAGCATCTCACATGTGTCCTTAACCGAACGGCTTTCCGTGGGCCTCCACGAAAGATGCTGGTGCCAGAGATAATATTCCTGGGTTCTAATAAAATGATCATCTCGGGGCGCCTGGGTGGCTCAGTGGGTTAAGCCGCTGCCTGCGGCTCAGGTCATGATCTCGGAGTCCTGGGACTGAGTCCCGCATCGGGCTCTCTGCTCAGCAGGGAGCCTGCTTCCCTATCTCTCTCTCTCTCTCTCTGGCTGCCTCTCCATCTACTTGTGATTTCTGTCAAATTAATAAATAAAATCTTTAAAAAAAAAAAGATCATCTCTTCCAGGATCATCTCTCATCTGTAAAGAGTAATCACACACCTGTACATCAGACTCATCCCTGCTCTACAAACCCCTGCCCATCAGGCGTCCTTGGCCACCCAACAGATAAGGGACGCTTGGTCCGCAAGATGGGAACTGCCCCAGACTACAATTCATTGTAGTCTTTTTTTCCTAGACACAGAAAACTTACATTCTACTTCTGCTCCAAAGACAGGTCGTATAACCTCACCAACAGACTGTTATACCAAAGACTTTATTCCAAGTCTTGGGTCTTCCTTGAAATGTCAGTCAGTTGTGTATGGATTACTGCCAGCATCTTGGTCAACAGGAATAAGTTTCCCTTGAGACGTCACAGTTTATGGGAAACCAACCGACCAACCGACCCAAACGCTCTGGTGCTCTTCTTTCAGAGGAGTTTTGTAGAAGGTGCTAGATCGAACAGAACAAAGGACCAGTCTTTCAGGTCTTCTTCAGTAGCTGCCTATGAAAGCAAGACGTGGAAAAGTAGAGAGTGGTCTAGAATCCACCCCCCCAAATTCACACAACCTCAGATATCTTTTGATTGCTTTCAGAACAAAAGAAAATTCTAAGCATCAGCATCCTTGTTTCCAAGGGGCCTGTCTAGGTCTTGAGGAGGGAATGAGACGTTTCCTCTAATCTAGTTTATCTAAAAATGAAAGATCAAAGGTAGAAGATGACACTGGCACCAGATTAAGTGTCCGTGCCCCAGGTCTCTGCCCTCAGCTTGCAGGCTCCTAGGAGGTCTGCCCATCGCAACTCGTGTGTTCCCTCTCGGGAGATAACAAAGCACAACAGCCCAATCCAGAAACGGACTCGCTGAACACCGCGGCTTTATCAGCTCCCCCGGCCTTCGGCTCCCATGTTTTAACTGCAGCAGCATAATTATTTCTGAGATGGTGCGCTGCCGTACGGAAGAAGCTGTAACCCGGAGAGATACCTGACTGATTACACAGCCATCTTCCGCACATTTCATCAGTCTCAAACAGCAGATAAAACAACTATTTTGTGTGTACCAGCAGGTTCCAGATTAACCCTGCCGAGTTAAAACCAGTGGAAACGACTATCAGCTGATTCCGATTTTAAGCAATAAATCACTGGCAACGTTGACATAGTTAGATGGGGTCTGCTTACCGGGTGACTGTGATTCTGCAGGGGGACCCAACTTTTGTATTAAAAAGGAGTATCTTTCCACGGCCTCGAAGGTGCCACAACACAATTTTTAAAATCCAAAGAAACATCCTTAAGAAAGCCATCAACGGCATCAGAAGAGATAGAGAAGGTCCCTCACCGACACCTGACTTGACCTGAGCAGTGAATACACAGCCACAAAGGACACATGCAGGAAGTGGAACGGATTTGGTCTCCGTGCACCAAAATACCAGGAGCCCGTCTGGGAATGGAGATGGCAGAGGTGCCACCCCCCCCCGCTGCCACCCTCGCCTCTGACTCTGCAGGTGGAACAGCACAGAGATGCTGGGCAGTGGCGGGAGCCCCACCCCCTGGGGGCTGTCCCTGTCACTTCTACTGTGTATTGTTTAACAGAGACTGGCTCACTGAGGGACAGTCAATAAATGTCACTGCGGCTTTCCCTGGGGAGACGTGGACAATGAACTGTCTTCTGGCGAGCGCAGAAAATGATCCCGGTTTTCTCCTTCCCCGGTGACACTGGATGAGGAACCCTTGGCTCCCCTAGCACCTGAGTCTCTTATGGGAACTGAAACTGGAGAGGTGAACGGATGCTCCTGAAGCCACAAAGCCTTCCTCATGCACGAGAACGGGTAGGGGAGGAGGTGCAGTTCCACTCCCGCAAGAGAAGGACCCTGGGTTTTGCAGCACGCCTGATGTCACAGCTCGGGCCCTGGCCCGAGTCCCATGGGCTGGCTTGAGTCCCAAGCGCCTGAACGCGGGCAAGTCCCCGGCCTCCCTCAACCACAGATCCCTGCGCTGTCTGCCAACCCCCCCGCCCCGGCCCACTCTCGGGGGCCACCGTGGGGCATGAAAGGGAGGACAATGCAACGTGCTCGATGGACAGGTGGGGTCCGCGCGGACAGAAGTTCTGACCCAACAGGCGATCGAGACGCCCCCGAGTTCATATAAACCTGGATCGGCCGCAGCAAAAGCTGAGCAGCTTCAGGCAAATTACTCTCTGTGTCTCCTCTCCCTTTACAAAGAGGCTAACGACGCTCGTGTGCCGCACAGGGTTACCGAGGAATGAGGGCTCTAAATGACTCTAAATTACATATTCACAGATTTATGTGATAATACGGCCACCAACCAATAAAAATAGCCCAATTATGAACTTGGGCTATATGGCCACGCAAAGAAGAAAGTCATTTTCAAGGGGCTAATTTTTTCCCACGAGGTGCTGGTGCCCCACAGACACGGACAAAAGAGGTTTAAAGGAAGACTCTGTTCTGCCATGTTTAAGAAAGAGTATTACTATCTTGTGTGACTGTATCAGTGAATGAAGACATTCAAAAAGCCATTATGTTTTCAACATAGGTTAATAATGAGGCTACTTTTCCACCCACTCTTTGGCACAGCTGTAATGTTCTTGGCCTCAAGTGGGAGGCAATGCTGAACGAGGCATCAGAAGACAGATGACAGACAGCATAGCACTGCCAGTTCATATAAAATATTACCAGGTTGGAAATGGCTGTTTACTGTCTTAGTGACTGTGACCCCCTCCCCCTCGCCCACCACCCCGCCTTTCTGGGGAGCAGAGGGTTGTAACGACAAGGCCTGCCAGTACAGCCTGGTTTGCTGTACCCAGGTAATGGCAAATTAATTTTTGTCCTAATTCCAATCAGAGGCCAGCCAACACTTGAAATACAATTCATCTCCTGTCTTGTTTTCTTCAGTGACGCTGCTTCCTGTAAAAGCATGTTTGTTGGTCTGGATGAATGCGGCAGGTGCATGGCCACGCCTGATGGTCGGGGGAGAGTCAGAGATAAAAAGAAAGGATTCCAAGGCCTGGCTCTCAGACCTGGTGGCCCAGCACAGAAAAACCACAGAAACAGGGTCAGGGAATGCCAGATCTGACTCACTGCTGGTCAGAACCACCCACCGAGGGCACGCTCAATCTCCTCGGGGCGCCTGGTGGGTTTCTGTTTTCTCCACTGCAGAAAAATGAGCCAAACAGCAGTTAACACTCTCCGAAAGCACTCTGGGGGATATTCTAGGAAAAGGACAGTGAAAGTGCCAAGTGTGACATTACTCTGCTGTAAGAGAATGAGAAATATTATCACACCTAGAGGTGTGATAGGAGATGCGCTGAAGTTCGGAGAGGAACGAGGATAGTAAATATCAGATGTTTCTACAGCTTCCAAAAGGGCATTTTGGAAGCGATTTCTCAGCGACGGGAGGCAAAGCCGCTGTCATCTCCCAACTCCGATGCGGTGGAATTAGTTCCACAGGATACCGAAAAGGAGCCTGCTGGAGATGAGGATTCAGAGCAGAGGCCACGGAGATGAAAGCTCACCTCCACTCCTTCTCAAGATCCTGGCATGCCCCGCATCGAGCCACCGGTAATTTTATAACCCATACGGCACTATAAAATACAGCCGTGAATTGTTTTCTGTGAAACAGGCTGCAAATAAAAAAGGGAGTCCAAGTCCTCCCTGGCGCATGATACCTATGGGTGTTCGCAACCATGTTATTTTCTTCCAGAGCCAGACCCTGCTGCCTGACTCTGTAACATCATATTCTGTTCCTAGTAAAAGAGCAGAAGTTCTGAGCATGTCACTCAGCTTTGGTAACGGCAACCCCAGGCGCCAGGTCACATGTTCGGGACCGTTTACTTTGGGGATCTCGGTGGTTTCTCCTGTCCTTTTCCTCTCCCGCGTCTGTGATCAGGACTGGGACCTGGAAAGTTGCAGGGGATCCTCTGAAAACGTCATGCTTCTCAAGGGGCTGGAACACCGTCACGGTGGGTTTACTGGCGTTACTAGGCAGAAGCCGATTTTCTCCCTTCAAAAAATTTCCGATTTCCTCATGTTTTCATTTCAAGATGAAAACAGAAAAATCTTTACTTCTTTAAAGCTCGAAGTAAAGAAAAAAAAAAAAAAGGCAGAAAGCTGTGAAACAGAGAAAGCACCAAAACAAGACCATGAGTCTGATCCCCAGGGTGACCGCATGCCCAGCCTTGGGACTGTTTCAACTGTACACAGCAACCTGCTCCTTCACGAAATGGGCACGAGCTTTGCCCCCTTCCCAGGATTCTCCTGAGAGCTGCTCCTGCACACATCTGTAAGCGGGAGGCACCATATAAGCTCATGCGTTCTAGCTTTTCTTGGAAAAGCCGTTCCATTAACAAAGTGATGCAAACCTGCGTAAAATGAAACAGGACCTTATCCAGATCACATTCTTCTGGTTAAACAGACACTATTTTTTTCCTCACAGCAAAAACCGGATTGGACCCGCAGAAGGGGTCTCTCCTATGGTAAAATTCTGCCACTCGGAAGGTCTGATTCACCTTCCGGGCCTTGCGTGCTGCAAACAGCAGCAGCGATGGGGCACGGGCGGGCGCGCGGATCTCCGTGTGAGCTCAGTTATACCCTTGCTTAGTTAACACAGTCTGGGCTGAAATGTTCTTCTGGGCTCTTTTAAACATAATGGCTGCACTTATCTTGTCAGGGTGAGCCTTCTGAGTTGTACCCTTCATTCACATAAACCCGCGGCTGCTTGCAGACCCTTCCTTGTAAGATCTGGAGACTGAAATTAACTGCCACATCCTCCCCTTGCACCTGGCGGGGTGTTGCTGAAGGAGCATGACAGGACTCCAGCAGGGACAGTCCTGCTGCCTGCAGAGCCTGGCCTCTCACAGTCCACGCTGGAACCACGCCCCCCCAGAAAGGCCCGTATGACACTCCACGGGACGGTCCCTGCAAGCTCCGGAAGTGACTCACCCGTGGGAGCATCTGGGCTCAGGGGGGTGGACCACCACACTGAAGTCTCTCACACACACACACACACACACACACACACACACACCCTCCCCCCACCAAACACACACGGCCTGTGGAGGGGGTTGGAAACAATGTTAAGAAAAACAAAGCAGAACCTGGTCACGATGGCCGTGACTTTACACTGGCCAGACGAAATCTTAGGGATCGCCAAAGTGAGTGGAAAACGTGATGACAGCAACACCCAGCTGGATTTATTCAGTGCCTGCCCCTGCCCCAGAACATCTCTTCCTGTCCGGCCAGGGTCTTCGGACATCTGGCCGCACATCTGATTCACCTGAAATTGTGTCGATGCTGCCTGGGCCCTTGCACAGAGGAGTTAAATCGGAATTCCTGAGGGTGGGGTCCAGGCACGGATTCTTCTGCTGCTTTAATTCTCCAGGTGATTCTAATACAGACATTCTAGCAGACCAATGCCTCTCTTTGAAATCTCCTAAATCTCCTACCGTGAAGAGCGCCCTGAGAAGGTATGCAACTTACTCCAGGAGTAAGAGGAGAACATTCTAAGTGTGAATCCAGGAAGTCCTGGAGAGACCCTTCCCAATTCACGAGCTCACTTGCAATGTTGTAACAGGCTATCACAGGGGCGCCTGTCATGGGGGGCGGGGGTGTCCATGGACTAGAAGCAGCTCCCCACAAATCTAGTTCATCGGTATTCGCAGCTGTCACAGCCTCCCCCCACCAGTCGGTGGCCTGGTGGCAAGGCCAGGCAGGATGGTGGTGGTTCACCCACCCTCAAGGTGACAAGCAGGTGAGAAATGGCATGCGGGTCACGGACACAGCAGGTGCCCTGTAATGCTACCGCAATAAAGGGGGGCAGCCTGGTTGGCGCTTCTAAGGAACGGCATCCTTTTATCTCCCTCTGAATATCACTGGGATGAAGGGGGGGTCGGGGCCCTGGGGGCAGCATGCGCCAGAGGAACCCCACCTGAACCAGGCTCTCATACCCCACACGGTGCGAGTGGGTTTGACGCGACCACAGCCCAAGGGGCTACACGGCTGTGCACGTGGGACCGCTCGCTCCTTAAAACTGATGGACGGGCTTCCACAGAGGCACGTGGGGCCGGAGAGGAACAGAGGGTGACTCCTCACTGCTAACTGGCTCCTCTGGGCCACTGGCAGCAGTGCAGACCACGCTGTCTCCATACCTCCACTAGAAAACTCTCCGAGTTATTGAGTTTCTAAGAGGTGAAAGCTACATGGGGGGAGGGGTGGGTGCGGGACTCACACGGGAGGGTGGGGGGAGGGGTGCAAGAGAAACCAGAGGGATGGCATCTGCACCCACACATACCCCCTCCCTCCCTTTTTTAAAATTTATTTTTTATTTATATTCAGCATAACAGTATTCATTATTTTTGCACCACACCCAGTGCTCCCTCCCTCCCTTTTTATTGGCGATTTCTCTCCATTCAGATGGTGGATAATCACTCTGCTTGGAAATCTAAACACTAATGAAACAACCATTAACTATTTTTTATTTACAAAAGCAGCCTGGTGATTTGGAAAAGATCTGAGCTTTGAAAATGAGGATGCTTGAGGGTATGTATGTGGAGAAGTCCACACTCAACGGAAAGCAAGGGCAGGCACAGGGTTCACTGTAGCTCTGACTGCCTCCAGCAGCTCGGGGATTTCAGGTTTTTAGGTGGTGGGTCCCCGTTTTGTGCCTCCTAACGGGTCACTTTCTGAGCCTTCGATGTAGGGAGCTGGTCGCCTGGCGAGTCCTGGTCCGGGGGTGTCGCCCCAAGGATGACAGGAGAAACTCGCAGACCTGTGACAGTCCTCCTTCCTGGGGCCACCTCCAGAGACTGCGGTCCCAGGGCTCTCGTGCTTCAGCCTCTTATCAACAGGAAGACAGGCTGAGCTTAACCAAACCATGCACCTTCCCAAGCCATCAATCTTGCCTCATTTACTCTGTACATTAGAAATACATGGGCAGAGTTTTTAAAGTAAGATAGTCACTGTAAAGCAGAACAGGGCAGAACAGAGAGGACGTTTGTGAGCGCCTGCTGTGTTCCAGGCACTGGACCAGGCACTTTGAGCCAGTGCTTCGGGCCCCACAAGGAGAGGAGAACACAGATTCAGAGCACATAAGCAGCTTTCCCAACCTTCCCACCACCAGCAGGCACTGCAACTGGACTTGAACCTCAGGTTTACCTATCACCTAGCCATAACATGGACTTTTTAAATGTCCTGCTCAGTGGCATCATGTCCATTGACAGGGCCATGGCACCTTCACCACTATCTACTTCCAGAACTTTTTCATCTTCCGAAACTGTGCCCACTGAACAACTCTCCCTCCTCCCCTCTCCTGGCGCCCGGTGCCTGGCACCTACTATTCTACTTTCCGTCTCTCAGAATCAGACTACTCTGGCCAACTCATATAAGTAGAATTCTTTCAATGGCTTTTTTTTTTTTTTTAAAAGAGAGAAAGCCCAAAGAGTTAAGAGTTCAGTTTTGTGCCTTCTCCTCTCTTGAATGCTCTCAGTATTTCAGACAGATTTAGGAAGACAGAAAAGCTGTCCTTACCACATCCGTTGATCCAGTCTACTTTGTGGAATTTTTTTATTTTAAAGAACAAGTCTATTGTGAGTACCTCCCGTTGAGAGTTACCACTGTGATTAGAGGGGCTATTTCTTGAACCAGGTACGGTACTGGGTTATGGGAAGACAAAGATAGCAATATAAAAATCCCTGGCTTGAGAGTCATTCTTTAAAGGGACAATGTCAACTCTCATTTTTAAAATGAGACACAGAGAAGAAAGGAGATGCAGCAGCTCGGTTAGGAGTCGGACTAAAGCATCCTGCAGACTATCAAATCTCTCCACTTGCTTTTTAGCCTAGAATATTCTTCACCAATGGGCTAAAATTCCATCGATAACTTTTCTGGGTTGATTCCAATTAAGTGTGTGTTGAACAGACATGTAAGGATTGCTTTACACTGTACACATCATATATTTTTCTAAGAGCCTCTGAATGAGACATGCACAAATCCTCAAAGGGTTTATAGATACTTAGAGGAGCTAAGATCTGTGCATAAATAAGTTAATACGCAGTAGAAGGTGATCGGGGGAATGCAAGAGGCACGTATGAGTCTTCAAGGAATTGGAGAAAGAAGATTATTTTCAACCAGGAGATTAAATAAAAATTTGTTGGAAAAGGCAGGTCCTCAAAAAAAGGCAGGCTGTAGAGAGAAATTGATGGAGTCCAGGAATTCCATTTTATAAAGAATCAATCTGAGGAACAGAGATTATGAAGGCAATTAGGAAAAGCAGGGTGTGGAGGATTATGGAAGATCTGAATAACATGGTGGAAGATTCTGGCCTTTACTGACTGGGCAAGTAGTGCTGCCACTAAAAGCTCACATACTCTTAGCAGTATTGTGACTCCTCTGGATAAAAAGGCACTCTGAGAAATGAATCCAGAGTGAGAAGAAGAATCCGGAAGAACAGACCTCTGCTTCTGGTTGAGATGGATTAACTACCAGCCTGAAAACAGCTGACGGCTCGGAAGAGTCTCCAGGCCACAGCGTGGGGAGCAGGAAGCCAGGTGGAACTTGGAAGACAACCTATGTTAAGAATTTGGAGCTGAGAGTCTGGGGAGGACAGACAGGTAGAACTCACAGAACTCTCCTCCCAAGGGGAGAGAATGACACAGACAGAACCCCAGGCACCCGAAAAGGCTCCCCCTGAAGACTACCGTACAATACCAGTCAGTGCACGTGCGTAAAGAAACTATCAAAGATGGGGTGGTGGGGGCCCCCAAAAGGATTAATAACTAAGAATAATGCCATTCCCACCAGCCAGACTAGAGAAATGACTTCATAGCACACTGGGTAGAGAACTCAGAAAGGCCTGACCCCAGAAGTAGTAGCCCAAGGCTGGGTACTGTCCCAGACGGGCCTAATACATCCCAAAAGCAAGATTCAAAACAATTAAATTACTCATAAGTATCTTAACTGCAGTGCAGAACAGAGCTCAACATTTTTTAGAGGCATACAAAAAAGAGTCCAGAACCCAGTAAGATGAAATTCATCATTTCTGGTATCTTGGTGAAGATTCCTAGCCATGCAAAGGAGGAGGAAAACATGGTCCACGTCGAGAAAAATCAACTAACTGAGAGGACCTGGAATGGACATAGATGTTAGAATTAGTAGACAAGAACATTAAAATGACTTTTATCCCAGTCTTTGTATATTTCAAAAGGTAAGTAGAAATTTGGAAAATACCAAAAGCACCCAAAATGGACTTCTAGAGACTAAAAACTGTAACATCTGAGATATGTAAGATAATGGATGGGAAGAAAAGTCAATTAAACATTAAAGAAAAAATGAGTGAACCATGTTTCAAACTGAAATCCAGAAAGAAGACTTAAGAAGAGGAAGAGGAGGAGATCCGTGAGCCACAGGGTGACTCTGAGAGGCTGGAATCCGTGAAAGAATGGGGAAAGGAGACAGGGAAAGTATCCAAGAACTGAAAAATCTCCAATTATGATGAAAACTGTAATCACACAGATCCAAAAAGCTCAATGAAGCCCAAGAAATAGGAAGAAAATTAAATCACAATACTTTCTAATGAAATTTCTTAAAACCTTAATAAAGAAAAAAATCTTAAAAGAAGATGGAGAAAAAAAAAAAAAGAAGATGGAGGAATGAAGTGTCATGAATGAAGAAATAAAGGTAAGGATGACATCAAATTTCTTATCCGGATCAATACAAACAAAAAGACTGTGAATCCCTCACAGGTACGGAGAACAGACAGTGGTTACCAGAGGCGGGGGATGGAGGGTGGGGGAAATGAGCAGAGGGGGTCAAAGATGCAAACTTCCAATTGTAAGAGGAATACGATCTGGGGATCTACTATACAGCATGATGACTAAGTTAAAAATACGGTACTGTATATTTGAAAGTGGTGAAGAAAAAAAAGCTTAAAAAAAGTTCCCTGCACAAGAAAAAAATCTGGAACAATGTGAAGTGATGAGTGGTCACTGAAGTGGTCACTGTGGTGATTATTTTATAATATATATATAAATCAAATCACCATGTTTTATACCCTAAATGAATACAAAGCTGTATGTCAATTCTCAAGAGAACTGGAAAGAATAAAAAATAAAATACTGAAGGAAAAATACCTGTCAACCTAGAATTCTATACCCAGTGAAAATATACTATAAAAACAAAGGTGAAATAAGTGATTTCAGACATACATAAAGTGAAAGAATTTAAAAACATATGATCTACTCTCTAAGAAATGTTAATTGAAGTCTTTCATCAAAAGAAAAATGAAACCAGAAGGAAATAGGGGTCCAAACAAAGGAATAGAAGGCACTGGAAATAATAACATAAAAATAAGAAAAAAATATTTTCCCTATTATTATTTAAATCTCTTTAAAGGAAATCTGATCACCTCAATAAAAATAACTAGGTAGTGTGCGGTTTATGGCATATGTCAAAGTTGAATGTCTGACTATACTAGTGCAAAGTCTGGGAGATAAAAATGGAAGTATACTACTGTAAGGTTCTCAAATTATATGCAAAGTTGTATACTATCATTTGAAGGTAAATTGTAGTAAGATAAAGGTATCTACTATAAATCCTTTATAGTAGGATCCTAAAATAACAAAGCAGAGAGTTTTATAGTTAATAAAGATGATCAAATGGAATAAAACAACCTTAAGAGGAGACAGAAAAAGAGGAAAAAGAGAACAAAGAACAGAAAGGAGGAATAAAAAGCAAACCATGACATGGTAGACCTATACCAACTTGATAAAAAAATCACATTAAATGTTCATGAAGCAAATACGTCGATTAAAAGGTCAAACTTGTTACAAAGATTGAAAAAGAAGTAAGACCCAACTCTTGGCTATACACAAGAAATTTACTTTGCATATAAAGATACAAACAGGTTAAAATGAAAGAAAGGAGAAAGACCATTGTAACACCCTTAAAAGAGAACTTGAGTGGCTATATTGATACCTATCAAAGTAGATTTCAAATCAAAGGATAATACCAGAAATAAAGGTTATTTCAAAATAATAAAGGGGTCAGCTCATCAAGAGGACATAAAATTTTCTAAACATTTATGCACTGAATAGAACTTCCAAATACATAAAGCAAATAAATAACAGAACTGAAAGGATAAATAGAAAAATCCATAATAATATTTGGAGATTTCGATAGCTTTTTTTCCTGTAACTGATAAAATGAGGATATAGAAAACCAGTAAGGATACAGAAGATTTGTACCACACTATCAACCAAGCCAAAATCTGTAGCATGTTTAGTTCAATAACAGCATGATATTGATTTGCAATCACACATGGAACATTTACCAAGACAGGCCATATTATGGGGCACACAGTAATTCTCGACAAATTTCAAAGTCTAACCATTCAAGGTGTGTTATGTTCCCAGACCACAATGAAACAGAATATGAAATCAATAATAGAACAGTCTTTAAAA